>NC_081412.1:157164224-157486724 GCF_030272615.1 Cryptomeria japonica
ATATGTGTATATGTGTATGTGTATGTGTATGTGTATACATACATACATGTATATATACATGTATATGTATATGTATATGCATATGCATACGTGTATGTGTATGTGTATGTGTATATGTATACATACATATATGTATATACATGTATACACATATACACATACACATACACATACACATACACATACACACATACACATATGTATATGTATATGTGTATGTGTATGTGTATGTGTATGTGTATGTGTATGTGTATACATACATACATATATGTATGTATGTATACACATACACATACACATACACATACACATACACATACACATATACATATACATATGTGTATGTGTGTATGTGTATGTGTATGTGTATGTGTATACATATATATGTGTATGTGTATGTGTATGTGTATATGTGTATGTGTATGTATATGTATATGTGTATATGTATATGTATATGTATACATATATATGTGTATATATCCATATATACATATACATACATATGTATATGTATATGCATACATACATATGCATATGTATGTATGCATATATATAGATATACATATATATATATATATATATATATATATATATAGATAGATAGATAGATATGTATATCTATATATATATATATATATATATATATATATATATATATATATATATATATATATATATATATATATATACATATATATGTATGTTTGTGTATGTGTGTGTGTGTGCATGCGCATCATGATGATAATGATGATGATGAGCTTTGTCTCAAATGTGTTTCTTTAAATGCAAAACATTGTGTTATATTGATTTGATTAAAAGTAACAAATTTGGTAGGTTACATGTATGTCTTATTTAATACTTGTATGATTGATTGCTCAATATCATCATGATTAAATCAATACATATGTGATTTAACTAAACAAACTAAGTGTTTAATCAAATGATACTATTGATGAAGTAATTTAATTATGTTAAAGTACATGGCAAATGTGATCTAATTAAAGTGTGTCTTAACTAAACACAACATGATGTAATCTAACATAACACATAGAAAGATTGAAATGATAAGCTAACATAAAGAAATATAAATTCCTAAGAAAATACATAATGAATTCAAGACAACCATTTTTTGTCAAGAATGAAGCAATTCATGTTAAATAACTACAATCTAATATCAAATGCTTTAATGAAGACATGCCAGCATACCATTCAATAATGACGAAAGAAATAAAAGAACCTAAAGAGAGAGAAGAAGATTAAGCATAATACCTATGAAGATGCATAGCATTTATGGGTTTTTTAAGAGGCATATCTTCCATATCTACTATCTTGTAAGCACTTGATCCATAAACATCAAAAATGATGTATGGTCCAAGCCAATTTGGACTAAATTTTCCTTTTTTGCATGGCAAACCATTCACGTTACATTGATTCTCATAGAGCACCAAAGCACTCATTGAAAGAACATTGAATAACCTTGTCATTATAGCCACATTGTAGAGTTTTTTTAATAGGCTTGAACATGCTCAAGAGCATGCTATAAGAATCATCATCGATTATACCCTTAAGAGAAATTCTCAGTGAATGAATCTCTAACTCTAAAGGCATAATTGTGTCAACACCATAAACAATATTATAAGGATTTGTACTCGTAGCTATGCAAACACTTATCTGATATGCCCAAAGAGCATAGGTCAACTTAGTATGCTAATCCTTACCATGCTTATTTATAGTCTTATAGAGAATATGTCCAATGATCCTATTAGAAGCCTCAGTTTGACCATTTGATTGAGGATAATATGAGGTAGAAAATAGATGTTCGATATGGTTTTTCTCAAGGAATTTCTTCACATATTTGTTCTTAAATGAGGTACTATAACATCCTAAAATTGCACCCCTTGCAATTTTTGACTGCATTTGGGTCTTCACCTTAGTGTTTGCACCCCTCAGCCTAATTGAAGACATGATTATGCTCATACACATCAAAAACACCATGTAATTCATTGATAAACTCTTCTTGCACCTTGATCCTACCCCAAATTAGGGTAGGACCAGGGCGTGGTGCCCTGGTCCACCTTAATGCGGACCTATCTTGATCCCCTCCCCTGACCTAACTCAAATTTGAAGCGAGAAAATCCCCTCTATGTCGGCTCAAGTTTGAAAATCAGTAAATTAATCCTATAGGCAAGTATATAAGAGGGATTTCCCCTCTCATTTGACAGGATACACAATCTAATAAAATCCCAAAATCGTTAGCAAGAATCCAAGAGATCAAGCATTCAAGCATTTGGGAGCAAGTGATCATTTTCAGTCTTCCTTCAAGCTTTGGAGCAGCAATAAAGTCAAGATTTCAAACATTGAAGAGGAGATCATCATCCTAATCATAATTCCATGTGGAGGCAAGCAAAACTTCACAATGAGGTATAAGCATTTCATTTTCAAGCAATTCAACATCCCCTCAAAAAGGAGGATTTCTAATTTCATTCATTTCAATTACATTATTTCAATCACTTGGTTAATTCCAAAACTGGGGTTTGACCTGAAGGCAAACCCCTAATCCCAACATATTTACCTTTCCTTTTGTGTACAGGAAGAATTTGTGCAGGTGTACTTCTGGAATTAAGATTTATTTACGAAGACAGAAAACCCTTTTAGACGCGCGGAAAGTTTGAAGGACTAAGTTGGGGGCAACCTGGTCTAGACACACGATCCCTGTGACTTTTGGCAGATTTTGTAAAGCAGCTCCGAATCATCTCAAACTTCTTAGATCCAAGTGCACGACTGAATCCCGAATCTATAGCTCATTGTTTTCGCATACTTTGTCTTCATTTCTAGCACTTAGTCTTAATTCAATTAATCGACCTGCAAAAGAGGGTCAATCACATTCCAAACACCACTAATCTATTTAGTATTCAGTCCTTACACCATTTAGGATTGGATCTAGTAGATTCATCCCCCTATTTTGAATGTAAAGTCTCCTCAAGTGAAAATTGAGCTTAGTGAATCCTCCCTTTCCCCGTGGAGAATTGGCTAAGCCCCAAATTTTCCACTTTATAGGTACCATTATCAAAAATCAAAGTGAAAGGTATACCAAATCGAGAAATGATGTTATCTAGAATGAACTAACAAATTACATCAACGATGGTAGAGTGAAGAGGAATACCCTCTACCCACTTTGTAAAATAATCTATGTCGGTGAGAATAAAAGTATGTCCTTGGGATGAAGGAGGATAAATTTTACCAATAAGATCCAAACTCCATAATGAAAAGAGCCAAGAAGCCACTTGGGACCTAAGTTCATGAGTGGGAGCATGAATCACATTATTATGTTGTTGACACTAATGACACTTTTTGACAAAAGCAAAGGAGTCTCTTTACATGGTCTACCAATAATATCCCATCCAAAGCAACCTTTGAACCAGAGATTTGCCCCCATAATGCCCCTTGCAAGCACCTGAATGTGCCTCCTCAAGAGCAATGGGAATCTTATATTTGTTGAGACAACAAAGAAGGAGGCCATTATAACCTCATTGCTAAAGGACATTTGAAAGAATAATATATCACATGATGAGTTTACAAATTCATGCTCTAGTGTTCTTACTTGTAGGATCTGGAAAGGTACCGTCAGTCAAATATTGAAAGATATGAGAATACCACTCATCAGGATCTAAAGCATAACAACAAGCTACCTCGCTAGGATCGTCAATAATAGCAGGTGATTTGAAATTACGAATGATGAATTTATAATCTATGGAAGTATTGTCAAGGAATATAAGGGAGGTTGTGCTTGCCATAGCATCCACATGTCGATTGTCTTTTCTAGAAATAGGATCTATGGTGTAAGAAGAAAACTTCTTTAACAGTGATAAGGCCAAGTTACAATATTGTGATAGTTTATTTTCTTTAGCTTAATAGGTTGTCTTATAATCAATTGTGAATCACCATAGATACGAAAGATGTCGAACGTTAAAGGATAAAGTCACTTTTAAACCAGAAATAATGGGTTCATACTCTGTGATATTCTTAATACATAGTAAATTGAGGCAATAGGATAAAAGGATTGGTTTTTTGGAAGGTGGTGTCAAAATAACACTGGCACCTAAACTAGTTCAACACTTACATCCATCAAAATATGATTCCCAAGTGCTATCAATATCCAAAGGAAGAACAAAATCATCAAGGAATTAATCTTGATTAGGTAAAGTGAGGGGATAAGGAGCATCGACCAAATGGTCAGTTAAGGATTTCCTTTTAATTATTATTTTTTTAGAAACAAACTTTAGGTCAAATTCAGTTAAGAACATAATCCATTTTTCCAAGCATCCTAAAAGATAAGTTTTAGAAAAGATATGTTTTAAAGGATCAAATTTGATGATATCATGTGTCTCATCATTCAAAAGATAATGTCTTGATTTCTGAGTTGTGAAAACAAGGGCAAGATATTGATTTTCTATCTCAGTATATCAAACCTCATAATCAAGTAAAGTGTGGTTTATATAATAAACCATACATTATTTACCATCACTATTATGTTGTGCCAATAAAGTTGTGAGAGCATTAGAAGCAAAAATATAAAGAATGAAAGGTTGACTAGGAATAACGGGTTGTAAAATAGGAGGATTAGCCAAATAAATTTTCAAATATTCAAAAGCTTCTTGACAATACACATTCCATCAAAAAGTAGTATCTTTCTTAAGAAATTGAGTGAAAGGGAAAGTCTAATCCACAAGTTGTGAAACAAACCTATGAATTTCTTGAATTTTTCCTTGTAAACTTCACAGTTAAGAGATATTTTGAGGAGGTGGCATACACACAATAGAATCTATTTCCTTTGTATCCACCTCAATACCATGATGCAAAACAATGAATCCTAATAGTTTTCCACTATCCACACCAAAAACGCATTTTTGAGGATTCAAGTACATGTTGTATTTGGAATTCGTTCAAAAATTTGGCGAAGGATCCTAACATGGTCCTGATGGGAAATATACTTAGCTAGGATATCATCAACATAATCTTATGAGATTTTATGCATGTAATCATGAAATATAATGGTTGTAGCACGTTGATAGATGGTGCCAACATTTTTCAACCCAAAAGGCACCACAACTCAACAAAACGTACCCCAAGGAGTTGTAAAAGTAGTTTTATATTGATCTTGAAGATTAATAAAGATTTGATTGTATCCAAACAACCATCTATGAATGATAAAAATGAATGAACTGTTGTAGAATCAACTATCATGTCAATGTTCAAAAGCAGAAAATCATCCTATTGAGATCATGAAAGTTGGTGCATATTTTGATCTTATTATCACGTTTGGCAATAGCAACAATATTCACAATCCAAGGGGAATAATCGATGGAGTGAATAAAGCTAGCTTCTAGGAGTTTTTCTATTTGAACCTTAACAAGCAAAGCTAACTTATGGTTCATTTTTTGAATCTTCTACTTCATGGGTTTAGCATCAGGAATTAACACAATGTTACGAGTGGCAATCTTAGGATCAATGCTAGGCATGTTTGAATAAATCCAAGCAAAGATCTCAAGGAAATGATGTAAGAGAGGGGAGTATTTGTTTTTTTAATCATTGCTCAAATATTTCCCAATATTTATGAGTTTCTCCTCATTGTAAGGATCTTTTTTTGGCATCAATGGTATCACTCACAAGAAGGTTACCCTGTTGAGGTAAATCCATTGGTTGAGGATAGTCATGAAGCATCTCTTCACTATTACCTCATAATGCAGTGTCTTTCCCAAAGTATGCCTCCACATTTAAACAATAATAAAATCTATGAGAACCTAGCCAAAGAATCATCTATAAAAAAAGATATCAAGGGAAGGCGATGAGTCAAAATCAATTAATTGAGGGTGTATTATAGAAAGAGGATTTTAAGAAAAGATGACATTGACATCAAGGTATGGTCCCTTAGATGCTTTGGTGGGCTTAAAGTGATTATATCCAAGTCCAAAACATGCCTCGTGAGCAAGATTATCTAAAATAACTTTTATCCCTTGTTCATTTATGCCGCAATCATTTCCATTATATCCACTCTTAGATAAGATGTGAAAATCAAGACCATAAAGAGTAGCCATTTTCGTAAGGGAAGGTGGGGCCTCGTATGTCTCAATATCATAAGTAGATGAAGTAGAAGAAGTTTTTTATTTTGAATCAACCGAAAAGTTGTTACTAAGTTGTTTAGACAAAGTGGGTTGCTTTTCAGGGTCAACCACATCATCCTCTTTTTTAGTCTTAGGTTCTATTGGAGGCATTTATATTCTCCTATAAAAGAAGGTGTAAAATATAGAGACCCCCAATCATCACTTAAGAGTACCTCTTCAAATGAATAAGTATCTTTAGAAGGAGATGGCGATTCATCTTAAATGATAGAAGAAGTAGGAGTACTTGGAGAAAATTTGGAATTAGTTGAAGTTCGCAAACAAGCTTGTAAATTAGTATCTGCATGCAAAGTATACATCTTGTTGTTATAAATAAATTTAATTTGCAATTTTGCTCAAGAGGCTTTGCAACTGGCCGGAAAGGATCGCCCGCTCATGTGAGGGTTTGCTTGTGTCAAGCCTTGGGCTGGCCTTTCGGCCTCACCTCACTGTATCCTTGCCCTTGCATTTAATTCCTTCCATCTGAGCATGTGTGTATTGGTTTGTGTGGTTGTTGTATGGCCAATAATTCCCTCAATGATGGAGCGATTTCTAATTTTGCGAGCATTGTGCCTTCAGAGCTAAGAGAGAAGTCCTTCAAGGATGCCTTGGTGGACAAGCAAACGATCCCTGAAGATGCTGAGTTCATGGTACAACTTGTGGTCTCTATTCAAATAGATGGAAAGCGAGGAGGTAAGTCTCCTACTTCTTCTGCTAAAATCTATTGAGTCTAACTCTCATATGTCTAGAGTGATAATTGATGAAAAGATTAGGCTTAGAGACTTTGCCATTTTTCTTGCTACTTTGGATGTTAGCAAGCTTCCTTCCCGTAATTTCTTGAATAATTGGTTGCATTCTATGTAGGGCAAAAAATCTAGGTTTACCTTTTCATTCTGTCGAATGTTACAAAAAGGGACTTTTATTATCTTTTTTAACAACCCTAAACACTAAAAGGAAATTGTCAAGAAGCAATTTTGGAACATAGGGCAAAGTTGTTTTAGGGTTGTGGGTTGCTCCGTCGATGCCAACTGCAATGAAGTCTTGGCCATGTCGTTCCCTAGGTGGCTCTTTGTTCACGATGTGCCTCTATTTCTTTGGCATTTTTTACCCAAATCTCTTGAAAATTTGGTGACCATACTTAGAATGGATGAATCCCCTATGCTCCTCCCACACCTAGATGCTAGGGTTGTGGTTTCTATCTACCTCGATAGAGATTTGCCTAATGAGATTGAATTTGTCTTTGATGAGGAGACTTTCTCTTTCCCACTAAAGTTTATTGGTGCAATAAATGCTTGTTTCTTATGTTGCATGAAAGGCCACATGCGGAAAAATTGTCCTTTCCTGTAGCGTAAACCTCCTCATAAGCCAGAGTCAGCCCTGTCTGCATCGACTACTAATCCATAATCACCCGCTTCAACTATTGTCTCTTTGCAAGCTCTGTCCTCGTCTGATTCTTCCCTTGCCCATGTGGACCCAAGTCAGATGAAGCTCCTCCTTCACATAGAACCTTGAATTCTCGGCAATTGGCATTCAAGAAAATTAGGGAGATCAATATTGTGAGAGAAAGGATTGAAAAGATGATTTCTGATAATTCTTATGGTCCCCGTAGACAGTCCTAGAAGGACTCGATTGTCAAGGATGTGAGGGGTGTCGTGACCAGAGCGACCCCTAACAAGGGTTGGGCTAGTGCGCCTTTGGAGAAGAAGGTGATGCCTGAAGGTCCAGCCATCATGTCATGTCTGGATCTTACAATGTTGATAAATTCAGAGGATGAGCAGTTATTTGATATTAAAAGAGTATGTGATCCTAATACTCCTCTTATTGACATTCTTCTAAAGGTTGAACCCTCGAGCACCCCCAGCTTCATCCCACCTTCAAGTCCTCCCATTGGAATAAACAATTTTGTTCTTGACACCTCCGCCACCCTTGGCAAGCAGCCCACTGGTGAGATGATATCGGGTAAGAGAACTTCTGATTCTAGGTCTGAATCTGATTGAGCTATTGTTCCTTATAGAGGTGTCCCTGATAAGGTTGATTTGGAGAATATTATGATCTAATATGGGGCTACCAAGGAGCATAACAAAAGGAAAAGAACCCCAAAATCTAACAAGAAGGCATGTGCTCCTCCCATAGGGGCAAATCAGATGTTTGATTTCAAAAAAGGAAGAGGAAGGCCCATTGGATCTACTAACAAGGAAACTATCATAAAGAAGATCCCTAAGTTCTTTGATGCTTTTAGGGCCCCCATAGAAACCTTATCTTAAAGTTAGGCATGGAAGTCAATTGTATTTCATGGAATATAAGGGGCTTGGAAGCCCCATACTGGAAATATGTAGTTAAGAGATTCTTGAAAATGCACAGACATGTGGATATCTTAATGTTACAAGAAATCAAATCAGTCCAATTTACCCTAGACATAAACCTAAAATGCATCTTGAGGGACTCCACTCATTTTTTTACCAAACATACTAAGGGTAAGGGAGGAGTTGTTATCCTGATCTCCAATAAGATGGAAAATATGGCTCAATGATGGGGATGTTGATAACTCAATGATAAACTGATAGTACTAATCTGGTACTCAGAGGGGGGGGGAGGTGAATCGGTACAGACAAAAATACAGTCCTAAATCGGTCTGACAGCAGACACTTCAAATGACTAGCAAACAGTGACACCGGTTTGAAACAGAGTGCAACCGGTAAAGCTAAGACTGACTAAGACAAGCATTAACCAGTTACTCGCTTAGCTTTTCACTCAACTCAAGACTACACTATCATTTCACCCTTATGCATAAACATGTAATCTATCATCAGATTATAATAACAGCTAGTTCAACATGTTTTATTGACAGGCATAAAACACAGAACCATCATATGCTTGACAGACAATAGGAAAGCATCACAAGATAAAAGTATCACACATGACACACATGTTTTTCACGTGGAAACCCAACTGGGAAAAACCACGGTGGGGATGAATACCCACAAGTTGTTTTTGAACTCTTTAGAAGTTCGTTCTGTTAGGAGCCTTGTCCGGTTAGAGACATTACAAAAGGTTCTGCTAGGAGCCAATCCTGTTAGAGATCACCCGGTTAAGGGATGGCTACAATACCCGATTAAGGGTTAAACCCTGTTAAAGGTTACCTTGTTAAAGGATTTCAAGAACTCAATAGCTAAAGGATTTCAAACTCAATAGCTTTGAATTACCCTATTAAAGGATTTATAGCAAGCCGGTTAAGGATACCCTGTTAAGGGATTTTCCAACTATTGAGGTGGTTAGAGACCAACAAGGATTACAATGATCTGATAACAACACTCAATGCCAATGCAGATCTGCTTAAGCTCCTCTTCATCTTCTGCACTTACACTCTGCAGGTATCACTTCTCTCCTTTTGGTCTGGCAAGAATTACTTATCCCTTCTCTCAGATACACACACACAACTTTTGCCAACAACCTCAGAAAGAGACACAACATCGACCTTATAGGAAAACAGATAGGTCGGTAGCATAAACCCTAAACCCTAAACCTATTAGGTTAAGGAATTCAAACGGTTCAATCCTGACCGTTGAGAACACTCCATTAATTGCAACAGTCTTGATCCAATCTCAAGACATTCTCCATCATCCATTTTCACCAATTTCATGGTGGCTGATAACCCATCACATGTTATCACCATTCTACAGACTTCGCACATTCCTGAGGTAGATAGGAACAATCTCCTTCATGCAAGATCCTTCACACACACAAGGCTGACATGGCAACATGATCTGTTCTTCATTACAATGCTAACTCATCACACAATGTCACCAGTTCAGCCACACAGGCTTGAAGCACTTCAACCAGAAACCCTGAAGTTGAGACTACCAACCGGTAGTCATACAACGCTTCCATGTGCCAGTTCCCATAACCATATGCCCGTTCACCTTGAACAAGCACACCACTTCACTTTGGCACAAATGTCAGTTCACAGTGTTATACCAGTTCTCTCATATGCCGGTTCTCACCTCTTCAACATATTGACATCAATGACAACATACAATGTCATTATATCCTCATATCGGTTCACATAATGCCAACAATCTCCCCCTTTGGCATTGATGGCAATATACAAAGATATCTCTCCGCTTCACATCTTCTCCCCCAATTTTTGTAGATATCTTCTTCACTTCACATCTTCTCCCCCTTTGACAGCAATGCCAAAGTGGAGGCACAAGCTTCCTTGTTCCATTATGCTGCTCCCCCTGAGGAGTAGCATCCTTCAACACATCAATCAAAAATAAATTTGACTATGCAATACCTGACTGATGTGGAGCATATGCTTTTAGTTCACCTCTTGAAGGGGAAACACCCCTAATTCACCTCTTAAGTGCATAAATGTAGTCTTTGGGAGAGGCTTGGTGAATATGTTTGCTAACTGCTCCTTACTGGAAACATGTTCCAGTGCAATCTCTTTGTTCTGAACCTTTTCCCTTAAGAAATGATACTTAAGCTCAAAGTGCTTGGTTCTAGAATGTAAAACCGGATTCTTGGAGATATTAATTGCACTAGTATTGTCACAAAATATACTTACCAGTTCATATATAGGAACTTTGAAGCCATTTAGTACATGCTTCATCCAAATTGTCTGAGTGCAGTTCATGAAAGCTGCAACATACTCTACTTCCACTGTAGACTGAGAGATACAACTCTTCTTCTTACTCATCCATGAGACCAGTCTACCACCAAGAAAGAATGCACCACCGGTTGTGCTTTTCCGGTCATCTATATTGCCAGCCTAATCAGCATCTGTGAACACTTTCAAGTTGAAATCCTTGCTATATGGATACCACAATCCATAGTCAATAGTTCCCTTCAGATACCTAAGAATCCGCTTGACTGCAACCAAGTGAGATTCTCTTGGGCTTTTCTGGAATCTTGCAGTAATGCCAACTACATGTGCAATATCCGGTCTGCTATGCACTACATAATGCAACTTACCAATCATTAGTCGGTATTCCTTCTCATCAACCAATTCTGAGTCATATTCTTTAGATAGTTTACAACCGATCACCATCGGAGTACCAACCGATTTGCTATCTTCCATGCCAAAGGTCTTCAACACCTCTTTGACATACTTGGACTGAGTGATAAAGATTCCATCCTTCATCTGCTGGATCTGCAGTCCAATGAAGAATTTAATCTCCCCTATGAGTGACATTTCAAACTCTTTCTTCATCTCATCTGCAAACTCATGACTCATCTTGTCATCTCCACCAAAGATAATGTCATCAATAAATACCTCACAGATCGGGATCTGATCTCCTTCAAACTTCTAGTAGATATTACTATCTTCACTTGTTCTCTCAAATCCAATCTTCACAAGATGAGAATGTTGACGTTCATACCATGCCTAGGTGCCTGCTTTAGTCTATATAAGGCTTTATGTAGCCTACATACCATGTCACTATCTTCAGATAGGGCAAACCCATCTGGTTCCTCAATATACACCTCCTCTTCAAGTACACCATTTAGGAATGTAGATTTTACATCCATTTGATATACTTTGAAACCTTTACAAGTTGCATATGCAAGAAGCATATAGACTCCTTCCAATCTGGCTATAGGAGCAAAGGTCTCTCCATAGTCTTCTCCTTCTTCTTAAGCATATCCTTTGCACACTAATCTGGCTTTGTTCCTGATCACTATGCCATCCTCATTCAGCTTATTTCTGAACACCCATTTAGTACCAATGACATTTTTGTGCTCCGGTCTGGGTACCAAAGACCATGTACCATTTTTCTCTATCTGGTCAAGTTCCTCTTCCATTGCCTTGATCCAGTCTTCATCTTTATGTGCCTCTTTGAAAGTTTTAGGCTCAAATTCAGAGATCATACATGAGTTTTCTCTGACCTTTCTTCTTGTAAGGATTCCTGCATCCTTATCTCCTATGATCTACTTAGGATCATGATTCAACTTGACATACCGAGGAATGGTCTTAATAGATTCCTCTTGCTTTTCTTCTTCATCCTCATCTCCATCAGTATCAGCATCTACATTTGCCGGTGTAGGAACATTGTTACTGGTACTTGGTTGACTGACAACTAGTTCCCAGAAGGTTGCAACCAGTTCGTTTACCGCTTGCTCACTCTCAGTTTCCTCAGTTTTCTCAGAGGTTTCATCAACTCTTACATTGATGCTTTCCATAATTCTTTGAGTCCTATTGTTGAAACACTTGAGAGCTTTGCTCTTGGTGGAATATCCTAGGAATATTCCCTGATCACATTTCGCATTAAATTTGCTCTGGTGTTCACTCCTCTTGATGTAACATTTGCTACTAAACACTCTAAAGTAGCTAACCACAGGTGTCTTACCGGTCCAATACTCATAAGGAGTTTTATCCTTACCTTTCTTGATGAGTACCTAGTTCATTGTGTAGACTGCAGTGCTCACCGCTTCTCTCCAAAAGGTGTGAGCTACCTTTCCTTGAATCAATATGGTTCTAGCTGCTTCAACCACAGTCCAGTTATTCCTCTCTGCTAGGCCATTCTGCTGTGGAGTCCCGGGGGCAGACAATTGCCTCTTGATGCCATGTTCTTCACAGTACTTGTTGAATTCACCAGAAGTGAATTTCCCTCCTTGATCAGTTCTCAGGCACTTGATCCTTTTACCGCTTTCCTTCTCCACTAAAGCTCTAAAAGCTTTGAACTTTACAAAGGCTTCAGACTTGTCTTTCAAGAATGTGACCCACATCATTCTTGAGCAGTCATCAATGAGAATCATGAAGTACCTATCACCCTGCACACTTCTAGTTTTCATAGGACCACACAAATCAGTATGCATAAGGTCAAGCAAGTTGTCGGTCATGAAAGATTTACCTTTAAAGGTTGAGGAAGACATTTTCCCCAATTGACACTCTCTGCACAAGGTATTATCCAGTTTGCTTAGCACCGACAACCCTCTAACTGCCTTGATCTTACTAGCTTTCACAATGTTATCAAAGTTTACATGACAGAGTCTCCTATGCCATATCCAGCTATCATCAAATTTAGCCATAAGACATGTACTTATATTTGCATTCAGATGAAATAGGTTACCTTTGGTCTGCATGTCAGTGGCCACCAATTCACCATTCTTTCCTTTGATTCTGCAAGCTCCATTCTTGAATTCCAGAGTGAGGCCACTGTTATTCAGCTGGGCAACACTCAGGAGGTTGTGTCTAAGACCATCAACCCAATACACATTGTCAGCACTACTCTTTCCATTCAAAGAGATGGACCCTCTGCCTTTGACCATGCATGGTGCATCATTGCCAAAGCAAACCACACCACCATCATACTCCTCCAATGATAGAAACTTGCTCCGATCACCAGTCATATGGTGAAAACAGCCACTGTCAATGATCCACTCATTGGAATTATCAAACTAAGAGACAAGAGTCTTCTTGTCAAACACATCTTCCTTGACAGCAACAAACACAATATCTTCATTTTCTCCATCCTATGATTCTTCATCTGTGACACCTTCATCAACTGCCACAAAACAGTTTCTTCGGTTCCTCCTTTCAATTTCTTGAACCTTTCCGATTTGTCCTTGTTGTCGCCATTAGGACAATTTATAGCAATATGTCCTATCTGGTTACAAGAGAAGCATTTCAAAGGTAGCTTACCTCTGTATTTGTCGGTTCCTTTTGGAAGTTTTCTGGAAAGGAGAGCTTCAAATGCCATCAAAATCTCCTCATCATCTATTTCTTTGCCCTGTCTTGGTTCACCACTAGTGCTAGCTTCTTTTCCTTTTCTGGATGGTACTGCAGAAGCTTTAAAAGTTGATTCAGTCTTTTGAACACTGCCATTGAAACTATTTAGCTCATAGGCTGTCAACTTTGCAATGATGGAGTCTAGGGATACCTTAGTCTTGTCTATTGATCTTAGCTCTTGAATAACAACAACCCTTATTGCATAGACTGGCAATAGGGATCTCAAGACTTTGCTTACCACAGTGGCATCTTCTATTTTACCACCTGCACTCTTGATATCTCCAACAACAGTTTTGATTCTTATTTCATACTGTTGAATGGTCTCACCTTCAACCATCCGCATATTTTCAAACTTCCCTCTAAGGCTTTCTTCCTTAGCCTGTTTTACATGTTCATCATCACCATAGATATTTTCAAGAGTATCCCATACCTCTTTGGGATTTACCTTATCCTGAACATCAATAAACTCAATGTCAGATAAACTACTAATTAGGGCTTCCATGACTTGCCCATTCTCCTGCATCTCTCTCTTTTGGTCATCGATAAGGGTACCGGTAGGAGCAACATAGACAGTCTCAACATAGTTCCAGTGTTGAACACCCGTGTTTCTGATGAATATCTTCATTCTATCTTTCCATATACTAAAATTTTCTCTGTTAAACTTTGGACCTTCCCTCTTCATCATTAGACTGGGATCTTTACCTCAAACGGTTAAGCTTATAGCACAGAGGACCTGGAGGATGCTCTGATACCAATTGATAGCTCAATGATGAACTGATAGTACTAATCCGGTACTGAGAGGGGGGGGTGAATCAGTACAGACAAAAATACAGTCCTAAACCGGTCTGACAGCAGACACTTCAAATGACTAGCAAACAGTGACACTGATTTGAAACAGAGTGCAACTGGTAAAGCTAAGACTGACTAAGACAAGCATTAACCGGTTACTCACTTAGCTTTTCACTCAGCTCAAGACTACACTACCATTTCACCCTTATGCATAAACATGTAATCTATCATCAGATTATAATAATAGCTAGTTCAACATGTTTTATTGACAAGCATAAAACACAGAACCATCATATGCTTGACAAACAATAGGAAAGCATCACAAGATAAAAGCATCATACATGACACACATATTTTTCACATGGAAACCCAATTGGGAAAAACCACGGTGGGGATGAATACCCACAAGCTATTTTTAAACTCTTTAGAAGTTTGCTCTGTTAGGAGCCTTGTTCGGTTAGAGACATTACAAAAGGTTTTGCTAGGAACTGATCCTGTTAGAGATCACCCGGTTAAGGGATGGCTACAATACCCGGTTAAGGGTTAAACCCTATTAAAGGTTACCTTGTTAGAGGATTTCAAGAACTCGATAGCTAAAGGATTTCGAACTCAATAGCTTTGAATTACTCTGTTAAAGGATTTACAACAAGTCGGTTAAGGCTACCCTATTAAGGGATTTTCCAACTGTTGAGGTGGTTAGAGATCAACAGGTATTACAATGATCTAATAACAACATGTATATGGTGAAAATGGATAACAATAATAACGATATTGAAAGGCTAAATGAATTCAACCACAAAACCCTAGCCTAACAACAACAAAGATCCACCATAACATATGAAGATTACCTAAGACAATGCAAATCAAATGAAATCACAAAGATTATACCATCACATGTCCAATAGGGTTTGGATCTTCATTCTTCCTATCTCCATTGATCTTGCTTGATATATTTGCTCTCAGATTTTATGTGCACACGAGCTCAACAAAGAATGAAATGTGGTTGCAAGTAGGATCATAGTGTAGTCAAGTGCATAAAATTCATTAGGGTTTGATAATGAAGGAAGCATCTCCTTATATAGAAGACACTATATGAAATGGAGGGATAAGATTGAGAGGTGTAAAAGGAGGTCGGCTATGATTAGAGGGTAGGTAAAAGAAATAATAAAATAATGAAAGGGGTAGGTAGTGTATGAATTAAGAGATGAATGACATGTGTCATGGGTAGAAAAGGTTAATGAATTAATTAATTAAATAAAGATTTATTTAATTAATAGAAGAAGTGGGATCAATTAAATAAATAAGATATTTATTTAATTTAGGAAAATGATAATTTAAATAAATAAATGTATTTATTTAAATGAGAAATAAGGCTAGAAGAGGATAAATGAATTAATTAAATAAAATAAAGATTTATTTAATTAATAGAAGAATTAAGCTTAGATAATTAAATAAATAAAATATTTATTTAATTAGACTGGACAATTTTGGGTGTCTACATTTTGCCCCTCTTTGAGACAATGCGGCTTGTCACGTTGTTTCAAAGAAGATAATATGAACTGATACAAAGTTGCCCCAAGATAGGAATGATATGCCCCCTCGAGAGATTGGATGAAAATGTCTGAAAAAATTACAGACAATCTCTCGATAAGAAAGAGAGGCTAGAATGGACTGACCGGGTAAAGTGACAGAGTCACGGGATAAAGAAGACTGACTCGGTAAACGAGGGCTTAGGGCAGTCTATAAGATAGACCACGAGGGAAAATACATCTTCATTGTGATCTACACATCCACAAGATTAGAGTGCAGAGCGAAAATAGAATAGCAGCAGTCAACAGTGATGGCCTTCATTCATAGATTCGACCGCGTTCGCCGATTCCAGAGGTCAGCAGAGGCAGGAGAGCCGATAAGTACCACCAAAC
This sequence comes from Cryptomeria japonica, assembly GCF_030272615.1. NCBI lineage: Eukaryota > Viridiplantae > Streptophyta > Pinopsida > Cupressales > Cupressaceae > Cryptomeria > Cryptomeria japonica. Next base: position 157,180,823 of record NC_081412.1, read on the forward strand.
CTCGTCGTACTTCGATGCATTTATTATTGTCATTAATGCATGGTAGATAGGGCAATAAATGCACTTAGAATAGGGTCGAAAAAATGTCCAAAAACATCCAGGCGCGTCTGCGTTGGTGCCAGGCGCGTTTGTGCTCGCTAGGCGCGTCTGTGTTTGTGTTAGGCGCATCTGTGATTGAAACCGCGTCTATGACAAATGCGGTCGCGTTTGTGATGTGCAGGCGCATTTGTGCCAAGAAGACACGTCTATGTTGCCCAAGTGCGTCTGTGCAGAGCATAGGCACATCTGTGTAGTCTTTAAGCGCGTTTATGTTAGGTAAGCGCGTTTGTGTCCAAAAAATGTGAATTTGTGTCTTCTAAGTCAAATCGGCAGTTCTGTGATGAACATACGCTGTCGATTGGATAAGCTGCTGAGAGGATACACTCAAGTTGGTCCTCTAGGGAAGACTTTGATAGATCAAGGCACTTTGTGATGAACAGTGAGTACCAAGATAGAGTACTTTGTGATGAACAAAGAGTACTAAAATATGAGCAGCACTTTGTGATGAACAGTGAGTGCAAATGTGAGCAACATTTTGTGATGAACAGTGAGTGTCACACACGTAGTACTTTGTGATGAACAGGGAGTACCACTAGGATAGAAGCAACACTTTGTGATGAAGAGTGAGTGTCACTAGGGTAGATAGCAATATGCATTTGGATAAAAAGTAGCATTTTGTGATGAACAGTGAATGCCACTATGACTGACATGATTGATTTTCTTAACTGCAAGAGTATTTGCCTATGCTGGAGTCACGGGAGAGATTCCCATCGACTCAGAGATTGCGACCTGAGCTGACAGCCGAGGAGCGAGCTGCTATCGAGGCTATGGGATTGAGACATGTTCTGTATGTGCCTGAGTTTCGGGCGAACATGGGACTGTTGACTGCGCTGGCAGAGAGATGGCACTCCGAGACATGTACTTTTCATTTGTCGATGGGGGAGATGACAGTCACCCTCGACGATGTATATAGGATCTTGAGGATACCGATTGATGGGGAGTTGATCCCATATGATCGAGATGGATACAGGGAGGCTCTGAGACGAGTGTTCCAAGACCCAGGACTAGAGATGAGGGTTGGACATGTGGCTTGGGATACTATGATAGCTACAGGGCTAACGCTGCCAGCAGTTATAGGAGGAGCGATCAGTGAGTTCCTGTGTCCGGATAGGGCAACACGGGGGTTGGCTGTAGGCTGGAGGGTGCATTGGAGACACTGGTGACACAACACACCAGATATGCCTGGAGACCGTGTGTGCTGGCACACCTTTATTATGAGCTGCATCAGTTTGTATACCACGGATCAGTGGGATTGGGTTGTGGGGTGACATTGTTGCAGGTGTGGGCTTATGAGCATCTACCAGTGACAAGACTGATACACTTCAGAGGCAGAGGTCATGGATGCAATTTTGTTCACTTGTATGACATGATCATGTCGCAGCCACGGATTGGCAGGTTGGAGCATTGGCGGCGGGTGATAGATGACATCGACATGGTCATATGGAGGCCATACCTGGGATGTGAGTAGTGGGAGGATGATGTGATTGAGCTTCCCGACACCTTCTGGAGTAGGTACCTGATTGGGCGGATGCCCTATGTGCTGGAGAGGCAGCTAGTGGACAGGGTTGGCAGACAGTTTGGCAGGATTCAGCGGATGCCACGGGGTTCAGGCATGTATGCACGGATTGTGAGAGATCAGGCACAGTTTGGACCCCTGTTATCATATGATCAGATCGTTATGCAGCTGGTAGAGATGATGCCCCTACCCTGGGACATGTGGCCAGAGATTAAGGATGTCGGCATGGATGCCGAGTACATAGCATATTGGGTGGAGCATCCATTCCCACGGCTGACGGATCCGGGAGAGCCATTAGATGGAGATGGTGGTGGGGATGATGATGATGGTGGAGGTGATGGGGGCAGAGGCCGACGGAGGAGGAGGGGAGCAGTTGGAGAGAGGAGGGTGGCACCGTGGAGGGAGGGTGGAGAGGATAGGCAGGCTCGGGTGGTGAGGGGTCACGGTGGATTGCCGCTACAGGTGTCAGCAGCACAGGGTCCTAGATAGGTGCAGGTACAGGGACAGATACCAGTACAGGCATAGGCAGAGGGGCAGGCACCCGTACAGGGGGACCACCCGTACAAGGGGAGCCACATGGGGCTGATGCAGAGGAGGATGAGCTGATGGAGCTGAGGGAGATCTGTCAGGGACAGGCAGATGAGATCCAAGAGTTGGAGAGGGAGAGGGATAGGCTCAAGAGGCGGCTCCGAGATACTAAGCGGAAGCAAGACCAGGCCATTCAATGCTACACAGAGGCTGAGACAGTACTGAGGGCTGGGAGACAAGCAGCAGAGGACACAGGGGCCGAATATGCCTACATCCTACGGGCAGGGGAGGAGATTGCCTACTGGCAGGATCTTTATTATGGTGCAGTGCCAGCGGATCAGCAGGCGAGGAGCTTCCATAGACCATCGCGTACAGCAACAGCTACGGGAGGGAGCCGGAGGAGACAGGCATCGAGTGGTGGGGTTATGGGTCCTCCACCACCACCAGATAGAGGGGACATGAGGGATGATCCTGGGGCGGGTCCTTCAGGGGCTTAGATTCCGTCGAGGCTAGGCGGCTCCGAGGGAGGGAGTTCATCATAGCCGTAGAGGGCTCCCTATGTATCAGTATTGTATCATTTTTGTATGATGATGTAGACACCTGCGGGTGATTGTAGCCATATGATTTTGACATCATTGTATCATGACACTTATGATTATATAAGAGATGATTCATCTTTGCGGCAGCTATATGCATGTGTACCTATGTGATGTATGTTTCTATGTGATGCTTATGATATGGATGCAAATATGTACATGATGAAATGCAATATTTGTTCTTTTATGTTTTATATGTTGTGCCAATGCAAATGTGAATGTATGTAATGCAAATGATTATTGTGCTAACAGGTGTTGTGTGCAGGATGTGATGCAGTTGTGATATCTATATGTATGTATGAAATGCTTATATGTGGTAATGCAGGTGCTACTACATGAAATGCAAATGTTTTTTGTGTGTCATTATACTCAGTCATGTGATAGCAGGCTACGTGGACTCGAGAAGGACGATGGAAGTCAATCAAGAAAGGGGGATGGAAGACAGAAGATATGAAAGTGAAAGAGCTTCTTGTGCGTTATCATCATTAAGCTTTATTATGGCAAAATAAGTTATGACAATCGAGGCATATGTTCGACCCAAAAAGTCATTGTACCTGTTTGCTTGGAGATAAGACAGTCACAAACAAGGAATGCCCCAGTTCATACTTAACTCTCAGTGTCCTCATATCCTTGGACAAGTCATAGCATTACTAAGAGACAATCCACAGACAGCAAATACAAATAGGTGACGATACCCCATCCTCGCCTTTCTAGTCAAAGACATCCTGGAGATAGAATCTCTAGTCAAAGACATCCTGGAAAAGCTAAAAGACATGTCACCAAAAGATAAAATCAAAAGAAAACCAAGACTCGACACCAACATCCACTGTAGTCCTGAAATTTAGTGTCTCTTGTCACTTGTATAAGTCTTATTTTATTGTGGTCACAATGTTTACTTTCACAAAATGGATAGATAGTACTGAACCATATGTTGTCTGAGTCTGTTGAAGGATTTGATTTGTTGAAGCACATTGTTGTTGTTGTGTCTCATCTGAAATGGACAGAATTCGTGAAACTGATACTTTATTGCGAAGAAGACAAAACTTTATTGTGGATCTGTGACGCAAATGTTGCTTTATTGCGAATTGTGCGCAGATAGACTGAAGGAAGCTGGAAGAAACTATACTCCTCGAAACATGTGATGTTCTCAGTTCCACACCCATCACTAGACGTAGGATTTTCCTTAGCCACAGATAGGATCTGATTTATTATGGATGGAAAGGGAGGTGAAAAGGGAGGTTTATTATGAATGGCTAACCAATCTTAGGTAGATCAATAACAAGTCATGATGAGAATGGGTAAGTTTATTATAAATGAATAGGTTGTGAGTGTGTGCAAAGTGAAAGGATGAAAGAGAATCCTGAAGGAGGGAGGAGCAATGTCTCTACACATGGCGTTGGTGACCCAGTTTTCACCATGGTACTTGCCCAGGGCGCCGCCGAAGTGGTTTTCACCGTTGGATGAAATTATTTCTCTTTACTTTTTTTCGATTTTTCAATGTTTTTTGTGTCACAAGGCGCCTGTTTGCCAGATTTTCACCAAGTAACGATTTTTTTGTTTTATAATTTTTTTTTGTATTTTTGAATTAGGATATTCCAAAGAGCTATGTGTAGAACCTGCGAAGGTGCATGTTGTTGATAGGATCCTCCAAAGGTTCACCTTCTGTAGTTGAGAACTGATATGCCCCAGATCCATATGTTGTTGTAATGATGTAAGGACCAAGCCAATTTGGTTGGAACTTGCCCTTCTTCTATCTGTCTTGCTGATTTTTGGGGTTTTCTCTGAGAACCAAATCACCTACCTCAAATGTGCGAGGCTTGACCTTGTGATTGTAGCTATGACTCATTCGTTGTTGGTAAGCCTTGAGATGATTAAAAGCAGTTTGTCTTCGTTCATCCAGTAGTTCCAGCTCTTGTAAGCGAGAGACCCTATAGTCTTCATCACTGATGATGTTTTGCAAAGAGACCCGTAAAGAGGGTAGCTCGACCTCAATAGGAAAGATGGCTTCAGTGTTGTAGACAAGTGAATAGGGTGTAGCTCCTGTAGGTGTGCGGACAGTTGTGCGATAGGCCCAAAGTGTCGGATTAAATTGGATATGCCAATTACGGCCAGCATCGTCAACTGTCTTCTTTAGGATTTTAAGGATTGTTTTATTAGACGCCTCAGCTTGGCCATTACCTTGGGGGTAATATGGTGTGGAGAAATGATGGGAAATATGGAAGTGGTCACAGAGTTCACGAACATCCTATTTTTGAAGGGACGCCCGTTATCAGTAATAATGGAAACAGGAATACCATATTGACAAATGATATAGTTGAGGATGAATGTAGCAATCTGTTTTCCTGTGACTTGTGTGAGAGGCACGGCTTCAATCCATTTTGTAAAATACTCTGTGGCAGTGATAATGAATTTATGACCATTGGAAGGAGGGTGAATCTTGCCTATGAGATTGAGTCCCCACTGACAAAAGGGCCAAGGAGACGCAATTGGTTGAAGTTCTTGTGCTGGCGCATGTATGAGCTCCCCATGAATTTGACATTGCTTACATTTCTTGACAAACTGATATGAGTCTTTTTCCATGTTGGGCCAGTAATATCCAGTCCTAATGAGTTTCTTGGCCAAGGTAGGACCACTAGCATGCGGACCACATATCCCTTCATGCACGTCACGTAACGTAATCTGAGCTTCGTCACTTTCTAAACATCTAAGAAGAGTGCCATCTAGACCTCGCCGGTATAGGATATCAGCTAAAATGACATATCGAGAGGATTGGCGAATGAAAGTGCGACGTTGGTTATTTGATAGATCAGGAGGTAGGGTATTGTCATGAAGGTATGTGAAAATGGAACCATATAACTGGGACTCAGGACTGACAACACATATCATCTCAATAGGCATGATCTCATATGAAGGAACCAAAAGGTTATGCACCAAGAACTCATAGCGGGTCTCGTTTGGAGGTAGATCAATCAGTGAAGTAATTGTAGCCATGGCATCTGCGGCGCGATTCTGCTCTCTTGGTATTTGCTCAAAGTCTATCTTTGTGAAATGTTGTTTCAGGTCATCCACCATTTGTTTATAAGGAATTAATTTTTCATCTTTTGTTTGGTAATCATCAGTTGCTTGACAGATGACAAGTTGAGAGTCCCCAAAAACACGAAGTTCCTGGATCTTCCACTGAATTGCAATTCGTAATCCTGTTGTTAATGCCTCATATTCCGCTATATTGTTAGTGCAAGGAAATGATAAGTGGTATGATTTTGGTATAGAATCCCTTTGAGGAGTTATAAAGAGGATGTCAGCTCCAGCCCCATGCTGTGTGTATGAGTCGTCGAAGTACAGTTGCCATGGTTTGCATGTGACATTGTTAAAATGGATTCATCTGAAAATTCTAAACTTAGAGGAACATCATCTATCATGGGAGCATCTGCTAATTGATCTGCAATGGCTTGTCCTTTTATTGCTTTTCTATCCACATACTCGATGTCAAATTCACTCAGGATCATTACCCATTTGGCCAGTCGTCCAGTAAGTGTTGCTTTATTGATAAGGTATTTCAATGGGTCTATCCTTGCAACCAACTTAGTCTTATGAGTGAGCATGTAATGTCATAATTTCTACGAAGCAAAGACCACGATGAGACATGCACGCCCAATTGGTGTGTAGTTTAGCTCATATCCCACCAATGTGCGACTAATATAGTATACTGCTTTTTCTTTGCCCTCAGCAATTTGTTGTGCTAAGAGTGCCCCCAGTGCCGTTGGAGTAGCTGATATGTATAGTAACAGGGGTTGATCTGGAACTGATGGCATCAGAACTAGCGGATTTAGAAGATAATCTTTGAGCATTTGGAAATCTTGTTGACAATTATCATCCCATTTGAATTTGATGTTTTCATGTAGCAAGTGCTGAAAAGGATTACACTTATCTGCCAGTTGTGCTATGAATCTTCGTATGGACTAGAGTTTGCCTTGTAAGGATCGAAGTTGACTAATATTTCTTGGTGGTTGCATCTCCAAGATGGCTTTGACTTTTGCTGGATCAGCTTCGATTCCTCTTTTGGATACAATGAATCCTAGGAGCTTCCCGGAGGTTACTCCAAAGACACATTTATTGGGGTTTAATCTTACTTTGTATTTTTCCAACCGATCAAAGACGACTGAAAGTATGTCCAAATGTGTATTTCTATCAATTGATTTGCCCAAGAGGTCGTCGACATAATCTTCCACGGTGACCTGCATGAGATCATGAAAGATAGTAGTCATGGCTCTTTGATATGTAGCGCCTGCATTCTTTAGCCCGAAGGGCATGACATTCCAGCAAAAAGTTCCCTAAGGACAAGTGAATGATGTTTTGTGTTGATCCTCGGGCGTGATCCTTATTTGATTATAACCAGAGAATCCATCCATTAATGATAACATTTCATGACCTGCTGTGAGATCAACAATTAAGTCGATATTCGGTAATGGGAAGTCATCCTTTGGACAAGCTTTGTTAATGTCTCTGAAATCTGTACATATTCTGATGTTGCGATCTGGTTTACTGATAGGCACCAAATTGGAAATCCATTTGGGATAATAAATTGGGCGTATGAATCCGACATCCAATAATTTCTCAAGTTCTGCTTTGACTAGTAATGCCACCTGTGGATGCATTTTTCTTAATTTCTATTTCACTGGTTTTGCCCCCGATTTAATTGTCAAATGATGCATTACCAAATCCGGATCCAATCCAGGCATATCAGCGTATAACCAGGCAAAGTTGATTTGTCATTCTTTGAAGAAACTTATGAATTTTGACCTTTCGGACTCTGTCAACGATTGAGCCAAGAATATGTTGTGTGGAACCTCTTCTGTACCAATGTTTGTTTTGATAGTCTCCTCTACCAACATGGATGACTTTTCCTCATATGATGCTGGGAGAATGTCGAGCCTTCCATCTTCGGGTGCCTCAGAGAGGTTTTCACCCTCAGATACATCCTTTCTTTTTACTTTTTTGGGGTCAGACAACGCCACAGTGTGGTTTTCACCATAAGACCCTTGGTTTGTTCTTATTTTCACATTTTTGCGTCTGGAAGGTCCGACACCCTCACCAAAATATGCCACGTTGTTGAGTTCTATAGTGTATCCCACCTTATGGTCCCCAGGAGGAAGATCATCTCGTATGCCAATATAGTCAATAAAAGCTTCATCATTTTGGAATGTGTCAAACTGTGCAGGTCCTTCATGATCCCAGTCAATGAGTTGGTGGTGAACAAGGGGAAGGCCTTTAACGTCTTCGAAGTTAGCGGGGCTAAGAGTGAAGAAACAGTTATATTCGAGTATGTCAAGGTAATTATCGAGGTCATCGATGGCACTCTCCTCATCAGTCTCAATCGTGAATGAATCCAAATTATCATCACTAGTAGCGCATTCTGGGACAGGTGTTCTCATCCTATGTGATTTCAACCTAGGACCTTGAGACAAGGACTGTGTGGAATCCTCATGGGTTGTTTCTTGACCAACTTTGAATCTTTTATAAAATTCCTCTTCTTCTGTGGGTTCATCTTGCTCTCTGAATGTCTCAGTGAGCTCGTAGTCACTGGAGGATTTATCTGAACCCCATTCCCATTCGTTGGAATCTGTGGAATAGCGATCCTCTTGTTGAATTTTGGTAGCTTTGATTTGTAAGGCTTCTTCTATCCTTCGAGTGTGGACCTTGGAAGTCAAAAAACCAAGTCCCTTCGAGCGTTCCTTTCTGAAAGTCAATTCAGGTTGTAAAGGTTCAATGATGTCTTCCTTTTGTAACCCAAGAGGGCTTTTTCCATCATACCTGAATTTTTGTAGAATCTTGAAGCCTTTGCCATATTTCTCACATGGTAGACTAATGTGATCTTGTGTATCATCTTCAATGTCTTTGTAAAGAATTTTGTATAAATCTTCCTCTTCCAGTTCACCCCATCTTTGAAAGGTAGTAGGGTCCCATTTGAGTACCATGATGGATACTTGCTTGTTAGGATGTGGTCTTCCATATTCTTTTGGGGAATTCATGACTTGTCGTAAGTACATGGTCTGATTTAAAGTGTATTCCCCCATGCCTTTTTCTTGAAACTTGCCTTTAAGCTCACCTTGTTTTGATATCAAAAGTTTTAATGACTCAGGATCAATGTATGCCGAGGAAGGAACAGCTTCACGATTACTGGGAATGATGGTCTCAGTCTTTGATCTCAGGTTATTGCAGTATATGAACAGATTAGGATCGTCGTTAACTGTTACTTCCACTCCATTATGAGGAAACTTGATGCATTGGTGATATGTGGATGGGACCGCCCTCATTTCATGAATCCAAGGACGTCCTCGATCCAAGATTTGACAAACCACATCCTTTGTAACTGGCCCAACTCTGAGAGGTAAGGTGACTGTGCCCTTGGATGAACGTTCTTCATCATCATATGCCTTGATGGTGATTTGATTTGTAGAATTCACAGCTTTATCAGAATATCCCAATTGTTTAATAGTGCTTAATGTACAAATGTTTAGACTAGCTCCTCCATCTATCAGGACTCGTTTTATTCGATGTTTGTGTATGAAGGCTTCAACGTGTAGCGGTGCATTATGTGGCTAACTTACAGAGGCGTCATCGGCTTTTGTGAAAGTAAGGGAATGTGGAATGGAAAGGTATGCCACCATGGCTTGAAACTGGTCCATGTTCAGATCAATAGGAACGACAGTATCTCTCAAGATTTTGTCAATAATGGCTTTATGAGCGGGGGATATGCGTAGGAGCTCAAGGATGGAGATAAGTGCAGGTGTCTTCCCTAAGTGTTCTACAAGGTCATACTTAGGCTTAGTTGATGAGGAAGCGGTGTTCTTGGCTGGAGCACCTTGCAAAGTGAAATTACCTCGACGGGTTGTAACATGACATTTAGAGGTAGATTCGGAAGAAGATCCAACATCTTTTAGGACAATCCGAGGTCTCTGGGTAGAATTCTTAGACGTTTTGTCCTTGATGATAATGGTAGAGACATAGTTGTCCATCGAGATGTGATTGATGGTTGAATCGTAGTTATAGGATGCTCTGGTATAGTTGGTTTGGTCGTTTGTGGCTTTAGCTTTTCCCTTGTCATGCTTTGGGAATGGTTCCTTAAACATCTCATGTTCTTGATTGGATGAGTGTCCCTCAATTTCAATGTCACCCCTATCAATGAGATCTTGTATGATGTTCTTCAGTTGATGACAATTTCTAGTCTTATGACCCTTGCTCTTATGAAATTCACAATACTCATCGTCATTCCACCAATTTGGTTTGACCTTTGGTTCATATGGAGGAAAATCTGGAACTGTGATTACCTTGTTTGCTACTAGCTTTTTGAAAACTGACTCAAGTGGTTCTCTCAAGGGAGTGTACTTCCTTCGTGATCTAGAAGTTGTTTGAGTATTCACTTGATTGTTTGTAGAACTTGATCCCGAAAAGATGAATTTGGGTCGCACTGTGTTGGCGTCAACAACACCATCATTGACTATGTTCTTGTTTTTGTTCCAAAATCTCGGTTTGTCTTTTCCTTTAAAGTCATCTTTGTTTTCCTTGAATATCTTAATGACTCCTTGTTCAATTAGGACCTTTTCTGTCGCTAAGCCTTTTTCAATAATGTCCTTGAAGGTGGACAAACAAGCTTTCCTTAAGTCATAGCCAATGTCTTTGTTAACGTTTTGGGTGAACATTTCTACCATTTGTTTTTGTGGAATTTCACAAGAGCATCTGCTAGCTAGATTTCTCCATCTTTGTAAGAATGATGCAAAAGATTCTCCCTTTTTTTGCTTGGTGTTGCATAAAGTAGTGACTGATATGTCTGTCTCTATATTGTAGGAGAAATGTTGAATAAATGCCTCTGCTAGATCACCCCATGACTTAATACCAGGTGGGAGTTGGGAGAACCATTCCATAGCTTTATCACCTAGGCTTTGTGGGAATAATCTCATCAAATATGTCTCTTTTGCTACTACCTCAATGCAAGCTGTGAAAAATTGTCTTATGTGTGCCTTAGGATCCCCTTTTCCTCTATACTTATCAAATTTAGGCGTCACAAAGTGTGTAGGAAAAGGAGGCATTGGAATGCTTTTGTCAAATGGATAAGGACATATGTCTCTCATTGTGTATGTTGGCTTTGGTGTATTTATGTCCTCCATTTTCTTTTGTAAGTCCCTGATTTGTTGCTCCAAATTGCTCTTAGGTGGAGATCGACTTCTTGGACCATACCCCATGCTTGAGGCACCAATTGGAGGAGGAGCATGTTGCATATATGGATGATATTGATCATACACATGTTCATATGGAGGAGGTCTATAGCGATGCTGCGTATATGGACCACTTGGTATAGATTCATGTTGAGGAACACCATATCTATTTTGTGCATGTATACCATATTCTACAGACATGTCATGTTCTAATGTGTTGCCCCCAAATTTGACATGAGGTTTTCTTGTGTCCAAATTTTGAGCATGCCTTTGAATATCCAATTGCTTTGGTGGTTGATCCTTAGCATTGGTATGTGATTGAGCATATCTTTCTGCATAAGACTTCCATAATGGTCTGCGAAGGTGAGTATCATATGCTTGACCATGTGTGTATGGGACCTCTAGTTTTTGAAACAAAGATGATGGTGATTCAGGTACCATATGTGGTCCTCTATTGCCTCCACTATTAGGTCTCCTTTGATCCATGTTGGAGTGAGGTTGTTGCAAAGGTCGATTTTCCATTATTTGAGACATGTCAAAATCATGAGGTATCTTGGCTCCACTTTGTGCCATCATTTGTAAGAAGTATTGTCTATCCCTCATCATTATTTCTTCAACCAATCGATTAAAATGGGGATTCATAATGGATTCTTCCACATCTGCTGAATGTACTGAAAAGTTGTCCATATTATCATTGTGTGTATCATTGTTGTTTGTAGTGTCCATGTTCTCAACATTTGGAATGTTTCTATAGGCATCCATGTCAGGTAATGTAGTATGATCAGAATTAAAAAAGATATCATTGTCATACTCATAAGAACTCATGTTTGCAGACTCTTGAGCCTCTTTAGTTTCTCTCCTAGATTTTTGAAGACGGGTTTCAACCATGAACTAGGTATTGAACGAGATGTGTGAGACTAGATGAAAATGGAAAAAGTATGGAAGACCAAGAGTTGGATGGAATGTAAATGAATCTAAGGTGTACTTGCAATATCTAAAGTGTAAGACCAAGTATGTATGTAGTAGAGTAGGTGTGACTTCCAAAGAGAGAATAGTTTCTCTTGATGAGGTAAGTTGACCTTGACTCTAAGTAAGACCAAATGAGACCCAAAGGTAAGAAACCTTGACGAGGGACCACTTAGCAAAGTGTTGTTGTATGTAGTGTGTTGACAAAGTATGATGAGGACAAGCAAGTGACCTTTTGATTCAAGTTTAGACAATTGTGAATGCAATGCAAGATGTAAAGCAATGATGGACTTTGTGAGACCCAAAGACAGGTTGAATGCTAAATGAAACCTTGGAGAAATGACCTAGGAAGCTCAAGAATTCCAAAACTGACTGTGTTTGTTTGCTGGACTGTAACAGTTTTTCAATTATGAACACAGACGCGCCTGTATACTTCACAGATGCGGTTTCCTGACACAGACGTGGCTCTGTTTAACACAGACGCGCCTCTGAGATTTTTTGCAAAGTGTAATGTTGATTCTAGAAACACAGATGCGTTTCTGTCCTTCACAGACACGGTTATACAACACATATGCTATTATGTCCGACACAGACGCATTTTTGCAAAATTTGTGCAATTTTTTCCAATCTGTGAAGTCATTTTGTTGTGACCAAATCTAACTGTTTGACTGTTTTTCATGACAAGAGGACATAGTGTTGATGAAGACCCAATGTTTGCAAGTGTATAGACTCAAAATGACTCCAAGAAAAGTGTGTTGTTTTGATGTAAAATTGTTTTTGCATACACTTGAAGACACAAAAGACACAATGTTTTGTTGTTTGGTCTTGAATGTTTTGAATGTTTAAAATAAGTCAAGCACAATTCTTATGGCTGGCCAAGATAATAGTTGTTGATCCCACATGGGGTTTTACCTCCGAGGCTACGCTATTCAGAGCGGATACTTAGATGCTTGACCTCACTGGCTCCACCCTCGGCACTCACTTCTCGGGTCAGCCAAGCATCAGTCCCCACGAAAACTCCCCATGGCGAACTTTGTATCTCTACTAAGAACCGTATGTGTGTGGGCTACTACCAGAGGTCCGACCTCTTGCCCCAACAACTAGAAGGATTTGGGCTTCTAAAATAAAAAGGTGCTAGTAAGGGCATCCGCTCGTGTGGCCATACATGTGACACTTTCAGCTCTATAAATACAGAAGGCTCCCAGCCGGTAGGGGTTACGCCCTACAACTGATCAAATAAATTTGATCAAACGGATTTATGGGGAGACATAGTGTCGGTATGAACTAATCAGCACATGTTATCCATAGTTTTCACCATGAATACAGTTGTTTATAGTGGTTCGGAAGAGGTGGGTTTTCCTCGCTACCACTTGGGTCGTTCTCTTCTCACTAGTAGTCCTAATGACCACATGGGAAGACAGACCCTCTAAAGATTAAACAAAAAGAGTCTATTGCTCAAGACACAAAAGACAATGATTCAATTTTAGTGCACCAATTGAAGTGTTTGCTAGTCTATGAAAATAAGGCACGCAATAAAAAATCTAAAAACCCTTGCCAAGGACCTGCAACAAAGAGTTGTTAGTAGTTTGGATTGTTTGAAATAATCACCCCTTCCTGCAAGCACACAAGTTAGGTAAATTTTAAACCCAAAAGACTTTGTGAAAATAGGGGCCTTCAACCAAACGATTTTGCTTTCAAGACAAGCTGCACCAATTTTGTTAGCTAGATATGAAAATGTTAGCTCAAAATAAACCAGATCTGAAACCCTAAATGTAAAACCCAAAACTGAATCAATAAACCCAAAATTTGAAACCGGTGAACACAGACGCGATTACCTTCAACACAGATGCGACTTCCTGATGCAGACGCGGTTCTGTGAGGCACAGACACGGCTCCATAACGCAGACGCGGCTAAAAACACTGCAGACAGGACTTAATAACGCAAACGTGATTCCCGGAACCTGCAAAAATAAAATATTGTTGATAACACAAATGCGATTCCAAGTGTCGCAGACGCGTCAGAAAATAAAAAACATGATCCGAAAGTACGCAGACGCGAAAATATCAAAATGTTGCCGAAAACGTCAAATCTACAACTTCAAAACACAAAATCTGCAACAAGGATGTTAAATGCAAAAGGGACAAGAGTCCCACCGAGCGTGCCAAAATGTATATGGTGAAAATGGATAACAATAATAACGATATTGAAAGGCTAAATGAATTCAACCACAAAACCCTAGCCTAACAACAACAAAGATCCACCATAACATATGAAGATTACCTAAGACAATGCAAATCAAATGAAATCCCAAAGATTATACCATCACATGTCCAATAGGGTTTGGATCTCCATTCTTCCTATCTCCATTGATCTTGCTTGATATATTTGCTCTCAGATTTTATGTGCACAAGAGCTCAACAAAGAATGGAATGTGGTTGCAAGTAGGATCGTAGTGTAGTCAAGTGCATAAAATTCATTAGGGTTTGATAATGAAGGAAGCATCTCCTTATATAGAAGACACTATATGAAATGGAGGGATAAGATTGAGAGGTGTAAAAGGAGGTCGGCTATGATTAGAGGGTAGGTAAAAGAAATAATAAAATAATGAAAGGGGTAGGTAGTGTATGAATTAAGAGATGAATGACATGTGTCATGGGTAGAAAAGGTTAATGAATTAATTAATTAAATAAAGATTTATTTAATTAATAGAAGAAGTGGGATCAATTAAATAAATAAGATATTTATTTAATTTAGGAAAAGGATAATTTAAATAAATAAATGTATTTATTTAAATGAGAAATAAGGCTAGAGGAGGATAAATGAATTAATTAAATAAAATAAAGATTTATTTAATTAATAGAAGAATTAAGCTTAGATAATTAAATAAATAAATTAGACTGGACAATTTTGGGTGTCTACACAACACTCAATGCCAATGCAAATCTGCTTAAGCTCCTCTTCACCTTCTGCACTTACACTCTACAGGTATCACTTCTCTTCTTTTGGTCTGGCAAGAATTACGTATCCCTTCTCTCGAATACACACACACAACTTTTGCCAACAACCTCAAAAAGAGACACAACATCAACCTTATAGGAAAACAGATAGGTCGGTAGCATAAACCCTAAACCCTAAACCTGTTAGGTTAAGGAATTCAAACGGTTCAATCCCGACCGTTGAGAACACTCCATTAATTGCAACAGTCTTGATCCAATCTTAAGACATTCTCCATCATCCATTTTCACCAATTTCATGGTGGCTGATAACCTGTCACACATTATCACCATTCTATAGACTTCGCACATTCCCGAGGTAGATAGGAACAATCTTCTTCATGCAAGATCCTTCACGCGCACAAGGATGACGTGGCAACATGATCTGTTCTTCATTACAATGCTAACTCATCACACAATGTCACCAGTTAAGCCACACAGGCTTGAAGCACTTCAACCGAAAACCTTGAAGTTGAGACTACCAACCGGTAGTCATACAATGCTTCCATGTGCCGGTTCCTATAACCATATGTGGGTTCACCTTGAACAAGCACACCGCTTCACTTTGGCACAAATGTCGATTCATAGCGTTATACCGATTCTCTCATATGCTAGTTCTCACCTCTTCAACATATTGACATCAATGACAACATACAATGTCATTATGTCCTCATACCAGTTCACATAATGCCAACATATGCTCACCATGCAATAGAGTCGTATGGATAGTCATGAGCTTTCAAGGACAAGAGTTTGGGGTAGCCTCGACGTATGCCCTTAATGATCAATAGAGAAAGAATTGAACTCTGGAAGTGGATGGTACAATTGGAATACATACCTTGGATTATAAGAGGAGATTATAATATGATTGAACACCCTTATGATAAGACAAGAGGGTTGGCTTTTGAATGGAAACCCAATGAACATTTTTTTTGGTGCAAAATGATTAACAAATTAAGGCTTCTTGATCCTGTAGCTGGTAAAAGGGTTGAACATGATGGCTTTTGGTAAACTTGGTGTAACTTCAACGGGGTAGAAAGAGAATTTATAGCAAATTAGATTGGTTATACTATAATAAGGATTGGTTCTTCTGTAAGGGAGAAGGTGGGGGATATTCTCTAAAGGTTATCCCTTACACTCTGTCTGACTATAACCCTATTTCAACAACTTTTTCTCTATTATCTACTCCTCCCCTAGACAGATCTTTATGCCCCTCTTTTGCTTTGAATACCAATTTGTTGGAAGATGAAGATGTTTGTGTTGCAACCCTCTTCATACGATAGTTTAATTGCTACAACAATTCTTTAAACAATAAAATGGACAGATGGAAGCAGAATGTACAAAGCTGGAAGGCATTATTCCAAATTGTGGGTAAAAAGGAAGCCAAAGATTCGAGGAGAATGGAAAATGAACTGTATAATAAACTTATCAATGTTGAAGCAACTATTCAATGAGAACCCTATAATGAGAGAGCTACTAAATTTGTGAGAGTAACCAAGGACGAGCTCAGATTTTTACAAGGGGTTAGGATTCAAGGGGTCAAAGTGAGATCTTGAATTAATTGGCTTGACCAAGGAGATAAGGGGTCAAATTTCTTCTTCCACTTACTTAGAATGAAACAAGCTAAGGTGAATATTGATAGCATATGTGATGATGGGCTGGATATTTCTGATCAAGAAGGCATTTTACAAGCCTTCATGAATTACTATAGAAGATTGTTCACAACTAAGGATGAAGGAGGGAATAAGGAATTGGATAGACAATAAATTAGAGGCATCATCCCAAGGAAGATCAGTAGTGAAGAGGCTTCTAAACTAGGTAGGGAAGTCTCTCTAGAGGAGATCCAGAAATCTAAAACTACTCTCAAGGATGACAAAGCTCCTGGCCCAGATGGGCTGCTAGTTGAATTTTACAAGAAAAACAAAGTATGGATCAGTGAATATCTTCTCTATATTTATAGGGAGGCCTATGAAAGAGGCTCCCTAGGTTGGGAGATTAACAAAGGAGTTATTAAGCTCATCCCCTAAGATGGAGACGAAACATGTATCAAGAATTGGAGATCGATTAGCCTACTCAATGTCTCCTACAAGATTCTAGCCAAAATACTTGCCATTAGGTTGGAAGGCATGCTTCCCAACATTATAAGTAATACCCAGATAGGCTTTGTCAAAGGAAGATATATCTTAGAAAATCTTATTACCTACTGGGAAGCAATGCACTAGACCCAAGAATCTAGTCAAAATGCATCTATGCTTCTAATTGACTTTGAGAAGGCTTATGATAGAATTGAATGGAACTTCATTATCATGATGCTTAAAACATTTGGTTTCCCCACTTTCTTTTTTAAGATGGTGGAAACCCTGTTGAGAGGTGCAACTACTTGTATGGAAGTAAATGGTACTACATCCCAGGGCTTCTCCCTCTCAAGATCCATCAGACAAGGATGCTCGCTTGTACCTACCCTATTTGTCTTAGCAGTTGATGCTTTATTCTATCTTCTCAGAGATTCCTCACTCTCCCCTCTAGTGAAAGGGATACAACTCCCCAATACTAGTGAGCTTTTGAACATTCAGTTTGTTGATGACACGACCATCCTGTTGTGCTTGGATGAAGGCAACATTGAAGAATTCATGAATAAGATGGATATATTTTGTTTGGCCTCGGGTAGAAAGATCTATTTAGCCAAATCTATTATGCTTGGTCGGAATCAACACCCATTTTATTGGTTTAATAGGCTTCCCTTGGTTGGGGGGGAGGGGCTCAACATCAACTTTGTTACGTAGGGATTCCTTTTGCCCTCTCACCAAATCTCAAAGAAATGTGGGAGTGGGCTAGAGCCAAGATAGACAAGAAGTTGAAAATTTGGAATAGATGGTACCTATCCCTGGTTGGCAAATTTCAGGTCTGTCAAAAAATCCTCTCTTCGTACAAGATCTATTATTCCTCAGCCTGGCTTTTCAATGTTCAACATTTTTCTCAGATTCAGAAAGTGGTTAGGGATTTCTTATGGTTTGATGGTAAAGGGGAACTCAAGAGACATGTTATTAAATGGAAATGGTGTACTATGGTTAAAACTAAAGGAGGATTGGGACTGAAAGATTTGAAGATTTGAGGAGGCAAGGGATTGCACTTTCTACCAAATAGATTCTTAATGCCTTACATGGGGATGAGCCATGGAAAATTCTGATCAGGCACAATATTTCCCATTCTGTACCCAAACAAAATCGATCTTGGAAGGGTCTCCCTATGTGGGATCTACTCTATGGGAAATTTGCAGTTTCGCTAGCAAGATCTGTAATGTTTAAATATTTATGGAAAGCTTGGGACAACATAAAACACCTCATTTGTATTAAAGAAAATAGTAACGACAATCATAGTATCTATGGGACCATGTCTATTTGGTGGAATCTTAAATACGAGGAAAAGTACCTCATCCTACTGCAAGGGTGTTCTACTAAGTTGTGGGATGAAAAAGGTATCAGAAACTTTGATGATATTGTTATGAATGGGAAGTTGCTTTAGTGGCAATGTGTGATGAACAGATTTGGAATGCCTAGCACTCACTTTAGAACATATTCTATGTTGAAATTTGCATATGCCTCCCTCTCGTGTTCCTCTCTAGTTGTTGTCGCACCCCTTTGCTCTTCCTCCCTTGTCTAGACTAATGGTTCCCCCCTCCATGTTTTTAAAGCCAAATCCATTTATGCTACCCTTTTTTATGACAATGACATTCTTGAGCACTTTAACTAGACCTGGCTCCTTGACTTTAGCCAATCCAAATGGCAATGTACCTATGATCTCCTTTGGCGCAGACCCATTGAGCCCAAGGTTAAGTTTTTCATCTGGAGTCTCCTCCTTAATAGACTAACCCTCAAAGTTCCTGGGGGATTATAACCTTTTCTCCTTTTGTAGACTCCTGGAGACTGCTAAACATCTGTTCTTTGAGTGCATTATTGCGAAGGAAATCTGGTTGCTCTTTGGTCTTGTCATTAATGGTAATGTGAATATCATGGATGTTATTTGTGGTCATATTCCTTTAGTGAGTAAAGATTGCAATATCTTCTGGTCTGTCTTTTCATCAATTATACTCATGAATATATGGAAGCTTGGGAATGGTAGTGTTTTTAACAGTAAGAATAAGGCACTTACAGAGTCTCAAAGGAGACTCGTGTTATATAATGTTGCTATGCAGGTTACTCTTGTGCTTAGGATATCCCGAAGAAAATTCAAGAATCTGATGAATGATGGGCAGATGAGAGTATTCTATTGGGAAGTCTCCAATGGCTTCTCCTGGACTAGACAAGAGGGAAACAAGAGTTCTTTTGAAGAAGCACTTCACAACTTCATGAGAGACCTTAATGCCACAAGCATCAATAACATCAAACACCAAGTCGACAATGTACTTGTAGCGGAAACCTTTGTGCACCCCTACATGGAGTAGTTGATGGAAAGCAAAGAATTTGTCTAGCAAGAAGGACAGTTAGGGTGGGTGGCTTGAACAAACATCATTCCTAACAGTAGGGTTGATGGAGAGTCCTATCTCTTCTAGATCTGGGGCACTCTTGATATAGCATTCTACTTATTGTTTATGTTGGGACTTGAGTTAGATGTATATTTTGTGTAATTAGTTAGTACCTAGCTGATTTATGAACTGATAGTAAATATCAGATGTTAGAACTTTGATCCTTTTGGATGTATTTTGGCTACTTGATCTTTAATAGAATTTTTTTTTTTAACTTGACGATAAAGAGTATAAGGAACAACTTGCATACTATGAATCCAAGGTCATCCTAACAAAAGATTGTAATACAAACTATTGGGCATGACTTGAATAGGTGTAGGTAAAATAATAGGTCCCACCTTAATAGGCAAGGTTATAGTACCTAAAGAATTTCTAGCAACATTTTCAAAACCATGAATAGAAAGAGATAAAGGTTTAATGAGAGAAGTATCCACATTTATCTTACACAATAGATCAATGCTACAAACATTAAGACTAGCTCCATTGTCCACTAAGATTCATCTTATAACATTACCCTTCATAAGGACAACAAATACAAGAGGACTGAATATTGATTTTGAACCTCCTTAGAAGGTAATTCATCTTGTGAGTATATAATTTGAGCTTTAGATGTTTTCATAGAATCAATCAAAAAAGCCATGTTATTAGGTGTCATTGTAGGTGGGACATCTAAGTTCTTTAAAGCATCTTGTAACATTCCATGATGCATGGAGGAAGTTTAAATCGAATCCCAAAGATATATATTGGCAGAAGTAGCTTGGAGTTGTTCAATAAGATCCTACTCTTTACCAATATGTTGTAATATACGAGGTATTGGTGGAAGAATAGGTTGAGAAGAAGGAAGAGAAGGAGGAATCACCAGAGGAGGATTAGGTTACCTATTGTTCCTTATATTGTATGTATTGGCAACTGAATTATAACTCTCTAGTAATTTATTTAGCATGCTCCTAAGGACTCTTGGTGAGATAACCTCCTTGCATAGTAATAACTAGTTTGAT
Source organism: Cryptomeria japonica (assembly GCF_030272615.1). Taxonomy (NCBI): domain Eukaryota; kingdom Viridiplantae; phylum Streptophyta; class Pinopsida; order Cupressales; family Cupressaceae; genus Cryptomeria; species Cryptomeria japonica. The sequence continues at coordinate 157,201,255 of NC_081412.1, forward strand.
AGGAGTGCAAAAGGTATAATTACTATAACCACCTTGAACCACAAAGAGAGGCTTGCTAAGAGGTTGAAGAGTTTGAGGACTAGCACCTTGAACCACAAAAAGAGGTTTATTAGGTGTTTGAAAATTAAAATTATAGTCAGTCACATTTATCATGTTAATCAATCTCTTGGATGTTTTTAGATTGTTTGAATCAGTTTTAGTAGAAACAAAATCACCAAGAGCATCATCTAGCATAACGTAGTCATGATTATGAAATAGTTGGTTATTGGATTGAATGGGAGGTAAATCATCATAAAGAGGATTTTCATATATCACCATGCTACTAGATTTGGAGGATGACTTAATAGGGATGACTTCATGAGGAGAGTCATCCAACTTATGATCTACATCATCACTATGAAATGACATATTAACTATTTTGATAAAGAAACTCATCAAGAGCCTCATCAAGTTAATCCTTACTAAAAGTGTAATCATCATAAGCAAATCAATTATCATATGAATGAAAATATTGCAAATAAATATATGACATGATTGAAAAACTAATTTTTGAAATGAAAAAGTGCATATAAAACTTAAATACATAAAATGCATACAACAATATTCTTGAGACTTTTATGCCTTTGATAGAAAAAGAAACATGCAATAATAAGATCTAATCAAGAAATGCAATGCAAGAAGGTCGAGTTCACCAAAAAAATATAGGTGAAAATAAAATTAGGTAGTATTAGGACATAACCCCACTTTCACCAAAAATTGGAATATAAAAGCACCTAGAGGAATAATCCTCTTTGAATAACTCTTGTGAAAGAAAGTGAAGAGATACTTCTAGGGTTTCTATTCCTTCATTGATATGAAAGGAAATGTGTAAGATGTAGAGGTAATGTAAACTCACAATGAGAATATAAACAAAATTGATTAAATGACTATAATAGTCAATTGAATGATAAAAAAATTGAAGCAACAAGTATTAGATATAAGAATAGAGTTTTGGTGTGCACGTGTGAGAGAAAACAAAGCCTAATTTGACAAGGTTAGGATGTTGTACGCCCTGATCCGAGAAACAATGAAAAGATACAAACTAGAAACCTAGATTCTAAGTTTATCTGAGTAATGCTTATGAAATTTAAAGTGAAACAAGGAGGACCATGGCATGGGGTCCCTGGTCCCTAAAATCTAGGACCAATTTTTGACAAAGAACCTATGCCTGTCTACTAAGACTTCCCAGAAATTACCTTCTCTAAAGGAAGCCTATAACTACACCTGCAATATGAAAAATGGTGTGTTTGTGCCTATATAGGGTGTTTCCTTAATAAAAACCCTTGTTTTGGTGATTTCCACCTCCACAAATAGACGATATTGTAACTGAAAATGTGTGGTCTTGAATCTTATGTGTTTGTAAGATTGCTATGACCTAAATGTAAACTAGAGTTCTACCCCATGTTTATGAGAAAACTCTAAATGCTTGTAATGAGGATGCTTTAAATCACAATTTGATGGATAATGATGAACAACAGATACCCCAACTGGTACTGAGAGGGGGGGGGGGTGAATCAGTATAGATAAAAACTCTCTTAACAATTTATCTTGCTAAAGAAAAACTAACTGGTTATCACCATTACCAAACTTAACCATGGCAATACTGGTTAAACATAGTAAGACACAAGACACCATAAACTGATAGGTCTAAATACTTCAAATACGATCGATTATGCAACATCAACTTCACCCAAAAACATATGCATGTGGTATACTAAAAATACCATAACCTATTAACCCTGCATGCATAATCCTTCAACCAAATACTTCATAAACATCACATGAAAAATGCATAACACATAACACATAGATTTTTCACGTGGAAACCCAAATGGGAAAAACCACGGTGGGGATGAATACACACAAGCTTACTTTGAACTCTTTTGAAGCTCACCTTGTTAGGAGCCTAGTCCAGTTAAAGACTTTACAATAAGGTTCTGCTAGGAACCGATCCTGTTAGAGATCACCCGGTTAAGGGATGGCTATATACCCTGTTAAAGGTTGAAACCCTGTTAAAGGTTACCTCGCTAGAGGATTTAAAGAACTCAATGACCTTGAGTCACCTGGTTTCAGGTTTTACAATAAGCCTGTTAAAGCTACCCAGTAAAGGGATTTTCCATCAGTTGAAATGATTAGAAGACAACAGGAAAAACTACGATCTGATAACAACACTACATGCCAAGGCAGATCCTTTTCATATCCTCTACTCTGCAATCACACTCTGCAGTTTACCTCTTACTGGTCTGGCAAGTATCAAGTATCTCTTTGCTTGGATACATACACACAACATTTGCCAACAACTTTGCAAAAAAAACATCATCGACCTTATAGACAACTGATAGGTTGGTAGCATAAACCCTAAACCCTAAACCCTAAGTATCTTAGGTTTACAACACAGGCGGTCCAATCCTAACCATCCAAACATATTGCATAGAGCATTACAATTTCAAACATATCACAAGACAATCTGCATCGTTCATTCATCACCGCTCATGGGAATCAGTAACCCATCACGCTTTCTTCTTATACCATTAAGAAGAATGATCATTCCCGAGGTAGACTTCAAACACGGTCGATCTTCTTATGCCTCAATCCTTCACGCGCACAAAGCTGACGTGGCACCTCGATCACATCTCTTAGCTAACTCATCACCGAGTATCATCAATTCATCACACAAGCTGGATTGCCAAACCGATAACCATAGAGCTGAGACTACCAACCGATAATCACACTTAGTGAAACCCCGACACCAGTTCACTGAATCTCCTCATGCCTCTTCATCACACTTAGTGAAACCCCGCCACCAGTTTACCAACTTCTTCAATCTACATACCAGTTCACTTACATTTATTGACATCAATGACGTCATACATTATCGTCATATGCCAATGATATCCAACACAATTGTAATGCAAATCTGAAAACTAATGTGATTTAGATTTGAAGCGCAACATAGGGACATGATAACAACATGAAATCATACCAAATCCTAAGCAAGAGGTACATGCTAATCAACAATCAATGATTCCCTTGTCATTCTTCAATATCTCCAAAAACTTTCATAATTGATGAAGATGTTGATGAAGACTTCATTAATGGATGAATTTTTAGATCTAAGACTTCATATAAAGCAATCCTTTCACTTCACAAGAACCTCCTTCAAAACATGAAGCAGTCATCGGTGAGGAGGGACCTCGAGGAGATCAATCCGAACCGGTCAACAAGAGTAAACACAACTAAAACACACATATATGATGGAGGCAATGCAGAACATAGAAGGTTGCATTTTGGGGTCATCCCCAAGTTTAAATTTATTCTTTATTTTTCTTTGTGTTGTGGGTTTTTCATAGGATTTATTATGCAACTAAGAAGGTATAATTTGCTTAAGATTACATGATGGTTTTATGCACCTTCAAATCTAAAAAGGGAGCCAAATAGTAATTATAACAAAGAAAGGGTAATATATTTTAGAAAGAAGAATTATTTTGAGTCTATGAGATGAAATTTAATGGTACGATGACTAGTGTTCGAAGAATGAAAAATGCTTATAAAACTTTTTTAATGATGCCCACAAAGGGATGCAAACTGTTGCCAAATATTATATGAAACAAGAGTCCGCTTTAGCAAGTTTGGGAGCCATTGAGAGAGAAAGAACTTAGTAAACATGATATCTAAAGGAAGGGATCTAGTTGTTAGGTTTTGAGTCTAATAGGAGGCCTTTTAGCAGATATTTGGGTGCCCCAAGATGAAGTTTTTATGTTACAATAATTGTGCCTAGATGAGTGTTTGTTTCCATTATTTATGATGTCCTAATATGAAGTTTTATGTTACAATGTTGACACCCAAGTGAGTGGTTGTTTCAACAATTTGAGCACCCATTAAGAAAATATAATGTTAGATTTGTGTGAATGTTGTCATTGATGTCAAACCTGGTGACCTGATTAGGACTGAATGTAGCATATTGAGTAGAGAAGTAATAATGAACATATATTGTATGTGGTAAGCATAGCAACAATATTGAACACATACTAAGCAACTACCTATATGTATGATCTACAAGAGTATTTTTTTAAAGATCCTCTTCTCCAGAATCTTGTGTTTTAATTATCATGGTTTACATCGAGTTCCGGTATTAGTTGTGTTAGTTGAATTACTATCCAAATGTTTGTATTGCATTATGATTTATGAATTCTATGCTCCAAAATCTATAGCATCGATATCTTGAAGATGGAAGTTGTTATGCTTAGAATTTGTGCTTATGGGTCCATATCTATGGGTCTGGTAGACCCTTGTTTTATTCTGATAATTGAAGCGTGTGAAGGAAGTATGTAGAAGATCCGTGAAGGCTGACTTGGTTACCCTATTTTGGTCGAGGCATGTTTGTGTAACACGTTGATTCAAACAATGCACTATTGTGTAAACCTTTTTATGTTTGGCCGACATATTATCTCGGTGTATGTGCTTACTAGTATATATGTAGAAGACATATGAATATGGATGGATGAGTTGTGGAAGAGAGAGCTAGTATGCGAGTAGTGTGTGGTGTGAATAGTAAAGTATGATGTATGTGTAAGAGTGAAGGTGTATGTGGAAAAGTGCGAGTGGAGTTACAATGTTGCAGTTGAATTGATAGTGTAGACAATGTTGCAATAATCCCTTACTAGACTTGCTGCAGGTAGTTGTGGATAGGTTGGAGAGATCCCTTACCAAATTTGTTGTGAGTTGTTGTGTTGTTACTTGAGCTTACCTTGGAATTGACCTTATGCATTTGGAGATGCAATTTTCCTCAGTTCACTTAATTCTATTGCAGTGAGCATTTCGACAGTGAGCCGCATTGTAATCTGGCAATGAGCCATTCGACAGTGAGCCACCCTTTTTGTAAACACCATATAACTAGTTATATTATCTTGAGAGTCAACCCTCTTTGTGTTTTTTCCCATTTGGGTTTTCCACGTATAAAAATCTGGTGTCTATCTTGTTATTATGTTTTTTGTTTACTATGCATTTGCTATTTCATGTTAATGAGATTATTTGCTAAGGTTTAAATATTTGTAAAGTTTAATTTGCTCTAGGAATACTGATTCAACCAACCCCCCAGTATTTCGGTCCATTCAACCATCCAACATATAACCCACAGAAAAATTGGTGGGTAAGATGAGGTAAGAAATGACAATAGTGGTGCCTAATTTTGGGGGAATTTTGACATCATTATGGTGCTTACAGTGAAGGGAAAAACCACACATATGGTAGCTATTGAAGATAAATAATGCAGCAACAAATTACATCCATGATTAGAGATTAAATCTGGTATACTGGTGCCCCAAATGTGATGGAAAATAACATCAATGACATCAAGTCCAGTGACAAAGAATTCCATTGTATATACTCGAAAACATGAAGATCTCTCTAATGATGGTACCTCAAAAACCCCAAAACCATGTAAACCAACACTTCTTAACTGTGGTGGCCAACATGTTTTTCCTCCTCTAAAAATAAATAAAAGAAACCCTAACATTATCATAAAAACTAAATAAATAGAAAACCATAAAAGATAACAATGAAAATAATTATTGAATCCCTTCTTAAAAGGCTCACAAAATACAGTTTTGGGTTTTCTCAATAAAATTGAATAAAATTTCTCGTAACACACTTGACCAACCCTCAAACTTAATAAAATAATTACGACTGACCATAAAAGGGATATGACTAGGAGTCATAAAATGATTAACAAGGGATATTGGTTGCTCTTGACCAAGTTGATTTGGTGTAACTAGCTGACACAACAAATATCATTGCCCCATTGTGTGGAGTGAGATTGATTAAACAATCTCAACAATCTTCCACCTCCCCATTGACCTAACATGAATCTTGCACACTCAATGTGCACATTAACTCTCTTCATGGAAGACTATAACTACAACATTAATTATGCATTTACATTTATCAAGATTAATTTATTTAGGCACAACCATTTGATTTTTATATTTAAACACATACATAACTAGCTAACCCCTAAATCATGGTTAAATCAAAATTATTCAACCTCAACTAATTACTTGTAGATTTATTACAACTACCTAGGGTACCACAATTACATTGCACAAGTATAAATCAATATTCATTAAATAAAATAAATCATCATCATCATCTTTAACACATCAAGTTTACAAGCACATCCCCATTGATAAATATAATATGTCTCATCAAACATTAGAAGATTATTCTTGCCAAAACTAAAACCACTTATTAACACAAGGGTCTTGAGTAAACAATGTAAGACTAAGGTTGAGCCTTAAAGTTGGAATTTGTTTGACTCAATCTTTTGATATAATTGTGAAGGATAAATGATTAAATGATTTCAAGACTATGATAAAGGACAACAAGCAAGCATCCAATGGACCTAGGATGTGTGCTAATGCAATTGTCCATGACACCTCACATATTTGTTCAATAATAATGCTTTTCAATGATTCTTATGTTATCTTTGATGATTTCAAATGAATAAATGAATGTCTTTAAATGTGACATAATACATGAATCAACACAAATATATACAAGATTACCTCACAATGACTAGGGAATTTATTATAAATATTAGCAAAACATACATTTAAATTTTAAATTAAATAACAAATTTAATTGAAAACGAAAAAACATATTTATAAATAAATAAAGTCAATCTCAAAAAACAAATAATAATAAAATCAGGATACGAAGATATCATGATTCGAATACACTAGAAAAAAATATACTCCTTATTAACGGATAGGTTATGTTATGAAGCGGCTTTCATCCATAAAGATGTCCCACACTGGGGAAAATAGCTTTCAGGCGGTTCAAACACTTCTAGCTTCACGCCTGAAAACAAATTTTTACTCGCAATGAATATTTTCGTTTAAAAGTCTGCAAAAATCTTGTCTCGAGTTCAAGATTTTAGTTGCTCTAAAACCCCAATATTTTTTACACCTTCTTTTCGTTCATTGTGAATAGAAGCAGCAGCTGCAGGGAGATTGGTTTTGGTTCGTCTGATTTTTTTCAAAAATCGGCATTGTTAGGATTTCGTAATATTTTTCTTGCAAGTTCTGCTCACAAGCATCGTTCACAGCATGAGACAAATTTGTGTAGAATCTTAAGGTAAGTAGCTTGTCATGGTTGCAGTGAGTTTTATTTTTCTTTAAACTTGTACGATCATTTTTTGTTGTGTTTGTTTCATACTAAAACAATTCTCTGTTAAATGAAGGCCTTAATTTTGTGGTTTTATCTTATGGCTGTTTTCGTATATATGATATAATTGTTATGCCTAGTGTTAAACCCTATGTGTTTCTTCACAGAGATATGTTTGACTATGAAATGCATTTTATGTTTATTTGGTGATTTTTTTGTTTATCTTGTTTTCCTTCTGCTTGCGGCTATTTTTGTGACAATTTGCCCTATATAATTATTTAGTATTTAATGGATACCAGCTAGTACTGATGCTGTAAATGCAATGGTTGCCAGAGCTATTTTCACATAGATTGATTATAGAGATTAAACCATCTTCATATGTTAAACTTATTATATTCTTCTTCTCAAACCTTACACATTGTACAACACATTTCTTTCACAGTTTTGTACCATTATAGTGGCTCTTGTAGGTTAAAGACCAAACGTCAGAAGGCAAGAGATTGGCGTGACACAAATGACTAAAATTTTAAAAGATTGTGGGTATAAGTTACAAACAGTGTGGTTTTCCAATTGTATACATCTCGTCACATGTTGGTTACTTGGTTAGGACTCAGTAGTACAATAAGGTACCGATATGCTTTTGATATTATTACATTCTTTTCTGAAGCCACATGTCTATGTTACTTCAACAAAAACATGGGTGCTCCATTTGAGATCATCTTCCCATAGATAAATACAGTTAGTATCTCTGCATTTGCATCAATTTGCAATAATTCATCATCCTTTAAGAAGCAATTATTGACATGATTGTGTCTGGCAGGTCTATCCTTAAAGTATTAGGTTTTTGTAACTTCAAAGAAGAATTTTCTCTAAAAAAATTTGTTTCAAGTCGTTTATATGTGAAAAAAAATTGCATAGTTGAGCATTTGTCTCTTGTTGTCTTCAATCATGCAAAGTTCTTCTCCTAATGTTGTTTTCCATTGCAAGGCATACAAAGAGTCTCCTATAATCTGCTTTTTATGCACCTTAAAAAGGTTTTAGGCTTTTAGCTGCTTTTTGTTACAAAAAGGTGCACAATATTGTTTCTTTGTGAGTGAGCCTTAGCTTCTTCAGTCTTATATCGACTAGTGAGCTCTAATGGAGAAGTAATCAACTCAACGCTTTATTCTTAAACCATTTTTACTTTCCATTGTTCTATATTTTGTCTCCTTTGCAATCATTAATCATTAGGTCTTGTGACCCCGCTCATTATACACCCAATTCATTATACCATTAATCGTTAGGTATTGAGACCCTGCTCATTATTCAAATGATAGTAAATATGAAACTTGTGTCCATATTTGTTGTATAGAAACATTAGTTGCATTAAAGATGAAATATTCCTATTAGACCATTTTCACTCTGTCCAAATAGGTCCCAAAAACTCTATTTGCATGCTAGAAAAAGATTTTGGAGGAGTAATTTACAAGCACTAGGTAAATTAGTTTATTCACTCTTGAATATCTTTGAATATGATGGACAATCCTCAAGTTTCAAAGTATTTTTATTTATATCTCATAACCTATGAAAAGAACCATACTCTTAACTAGTGCTTCCATTATAGTTTGGTGTGCTTGCCCAATTGTCCTCTAGGCGTGGTATGTTGACAAGTCGAAAGAGAACCATTAAATCATTGCATTGTAAGAACTCTAGAAGGCAATGCTATACCTTGAGTAGAAGTTTTGTTTTCAATGGCTGCGAGCTAGCATAGATTGCAAGCCATAGGGCCTTGGTAGTGGATAAGAGGTTGTTCTATTGGCCAACCTTTGGTAGCCATCATAGAGTGTAAGCTAGAAAGCATTAGTTGTGAGATGGCTCCTAGATTTACATTTTAGAAATTGCAATAAACCATAATACAATGATCAATTAGATGGTGTTTTTACAACACAACGTGTTTACCAATTCAACTTGTATATATAAGAGAATCCCATAACCCTCCAATCCAAACTACGTCAAACATTATAGCTGTGCCAAATCTTGTCTCTCTCTTAACAATTCTTAGATTCCTTCAGAAAGTCCATGGTCATCAATCATGTAGCAGTAGTAGACGTCTCAATGCAAGGCCCAAAAGCTCTTGTGAGTAGTACTCTCTACAAAACCCTTTCATGATCTTATTTTATTTGTCATGCCCCGCCTAAGGTTAATACAAATCGCAGCACTATAAGTGAACGGCTAAAGGAATAAGAAGCCGAACGAGGGTTTAAGTGCAAATAATAAAAGATGATCACTAGATAATTATGGGCCGACTCCTTTTTGTATTATGAAATATACAATGAAATAAAATGTAAACCCTATGTTAGCCAACCACACTATCATTTTTAAGACAAAAGGCATATATATAATATGCTAATTGCAAATATGAAAGGAGATATAAGGGATATGGGATAGGCTGTGATTACAGGAGACTATTGCAGTGATCTCTTTATTTAGAAAGCAGCAATCTCACTATTTATAAAACAGCGATCTCATTATCAATTAAGCAGTGATCTCAATAATGTTTAAGGCGGTGATTTCAATGTGTTAACAGCAGCGATTAGATTAGTTAAGGATAAAAAGACATTTGGGAAAAAACACCACTCTTGAAGGAAGGGTGACTGCAGGAAGGGACACAACCCTCCATTGTCAAGTGAAGGCTATTTAAGGAGGAACTTCAATTGAGGAAAGGCAGGGAACAAATCAGAAATCGTTATTTAAACTGCACTCATTGAGTAAGAGCAGAAACAACATTTATCAAAGTAATCACATCAAATTAGAGAAGGAAGTCGATCAAGAGAAGAAAGTTGTCATGCCCCTGCCATGACATCTCAATCCACATCGAACAAGAATTGGGAAATCGTCTTACTAGAAGTAAGACTTCACAATTTCCCCTTCATCGCAACAGTTCACTACTCTACAGCAGGCCGTATTTAATAAGGATTACTATATATTGAATAATATCTACTTGTATGGATCGTTCCTCCTCCCTGAGTGACAGCGATCACATCTAAGAATTAGTTAGACTAAGCAACAATGATTAGAGAGGATCGATTCATTAAGGTAAAAACAGATGCCTCAAGACAAGATTAATCATGGAAAGGCAGCAGTTAACAACAAGGGACATTTCTCCTACCAACAGTCACATCTGTGGGAAAGATCATAACCCTCCACCACCGATAGAAGGGTATAAAAGACAAATCCTATTGGATATTTTGTCATTGATGTCAAAGGATGATGATCAAGGTTGTGTAAATTTTTAAGGATTACTCAAAGTAATAGGGAACTATGCTTGGCTTTCTGAAAATAATTGAAATGAGATGCTCATCAAGCTATTTATTATTCATTAGATCTTTATCAATTGTTGAGTTGAGCTACTTGGTTGTCTACTTGAGCTGGTTGCTTACTTGGTTGAGCTACTTGGCTACCTAATTGAACTACTTGGTTGTGTGCTTGAGCTGCTTGGTTGCTTGGTTGAGCTGCCTGGTTGCTTGGTTGAGCTGCTTGGTTGCCTGGTTGAGCTATCTGGTTGTCTGGTTGAGCTACTTGGCTGTGCGTTTGAGCTACTTGGCTGTGCGTTTGAGCTACGTGGTTGCCAGCTTGAGTTTGCTGCTTGTCTAAGTCACCTACTTGTTGTCAGCTTCTCTTGCCATGTCTTCTTGAAGGTTGATTTTTCTAAAACAGCCGAAAATAAAATAGTAAGGCATAATGCATGGTTTGTGTTAGAATTTATGATAGACTTTCTTTATTCTCTTTATCCTCCTTGTGCGATGGTTTAGTTTTTACTCTATTAAAAGTAAGTGGAGGCGGCGGCTGAGCTTATTGTAACCATACTAAGTATGATATCTGACAAAAGTTAGACCTAAACTATTAAAGATTTCCAGTAAGGTTGGGAGTAAGGTTTCAAGACTCTTTTTTTGGTGTCAAACTTTATATAATGTTTTCTGAGCCTTATTTGCTAAAAAAGAGAAGACTTGTCTATGAATCTTAATATGGAACAAACTTCATGGACTCTAGTTTTTGGGTGCTGACTGTTTTGTGGCAGAGATATTCCTTTATGTCTTATGTTTTCTGACTGTTCCTTGCGTTTTTATTGGCTGATTCGAAATTTTTTTGGAAATTAATTTTTGTGTGTTTTGAATGAGGACAAGCTGAAAGTTTATGTGTTCTAGTTCGTGGTATATGATGGTTTTGAATGAGAACAAAAAGCGGAAGTATAGTTTCAGTTCATGGTCATATATGTATGTGGAAAGTTTTGAAAAAGGTGTGTGTGCTCTGTGAAGGATGCTTGAGCTTGTGAACTGGTGAAAATAAGGGGGATATGATAAAATGTGAAGATCTTTCTAAAAGTTTCAGTAATTTTTGAGTATGTAAAAGACTGGAGCAGGTGCTTCAGCTTATTGAAGTTGGTGCTTCAAGGAGAGTTGGTGCTCTCAGTGAATTGGTGCTCACTCTTATAATTTGGGTTGGTGCCCATTTGTTATTAAAAGCTATTGTGTGCCGTGTTTTTTTACGCGAAAGGGTTTTCCACGATATAATTGGTGTTTGCGTCTTGATGTTTGCTCTCTCTATGTTTTATGAGGTTTCATGTTTTTAATAGTTTTAAAAGACTGATTCACCTTCCCCCCCTCTCAGTATTTTCTGTTTGCTTTTCAAATCTATCATGGAAGGAAGGGCATCGATCAAGGGAAGGATATAGAGACTATTATCGGTCATCGTCAAAGGTGTTGAGATTAAGGGTTGATACTCATCAGACTAAGTAACAAAAAAAGGAGTGGTAAAAAGGAATATCACCAAGGAGGAGATCGATCATTTTCAGCATTACAATTATTTGCTATTGTAACTAAGACAACAGGCGGGTACGTTGTATCATGGCTATATATTTTATTTCATTTATGTTATAGTAGATTTGCATTTATATAATATTTATTTATCCATTGATATCATGTTAGATCTGTATCTGTATGTACATAAATGCAATATAAATTACTGTATACATTATCAATAAGACTGCATTTCATATATCAGATTTATTCTTGATTTATTATACATTCATAATAGACTATTATATTCAGGACTCCATTTTAATTCATTTGCTAATGTCTATGAGAGGATAAGTTGGTGTGTGTAGGGAGGGGCGAGTAAATCCTCACAAGTGATGATGAGCCCAAGATGGGGTAGGGGCGGAGTCTTGAAACCTTGAGGGAGCCTCCTTGTAGATTGGTGTCAGCACCCTATGACAGTAAATCCCCATTCCTCATTAGGGTTAGGAAAGAAGTTAAGATGGGTCTAAATATAATAAATATTGAATGTATTACGAATAATAATTCATTCATTAGTTTAATAATATGAATTAAAACATTATAATGCATAGTAATATATGTCAACCTTTGGGAAAATGGCAGACCCTAGAAGGGGAAATTACAAAAGTACATCGGTGAATAAGGAAGACAATCAAATTGGATATTTTACCAGCAAACAAAGAAAGAGACCAGACCAGATATACCAAATCCGATAACTATATAGGAAAGCAAACTTCTAAGCCAACCAAGTTTGGTATGCGATATTAATAAACGATGCAATATATCTATATAATCTTAAGCTTGGTATGCAATATGGATAATGATGTCATGTATCTATAGTCTTTATTTGTCTTTGACCAAGATATTAACCAACTTTCTCAATCTATGATATCTCTTTACTTAATGAGTTTATCTATTCTTTGTCCCACAAGCAATCATACATGGAACTGAAGGAAATATGTTAGGGAGAGGCAACAGACTGGTTCACTCAAATTAAGCAGGTCACCTCAAGTGATGGAATTGTCTTAGTTGGATGACCTTGCCACCTGTAGGCCAAGGTGTTGAGTTGTCTTAGTTGGATGCTCTGCGCTCTTGGGCTTAATTGGTCTGAACAGTTTTCAAATGCCCTTTCATACCTTTCCCTGAATACCCTGGGTTCTCTTGAATTAAGTAGGCCACCCCAAGTGATGGAATTATCTTAGTTGGGTGTTCTTGCCACATGTGGGCCAAAGGGGTGGAGTTGTCTTAGTTGGATGCTCCATGTTCTTGGGCTTAATTGGGCTGAACAGTCACTGGGCATCCTTTCATACCTTCCATTCAATAATCCGGCTTCCCTCGAATTACGTAGGCCACCCCGAGTGATGGAATTATCTTAGTTGGTTGTTCCTACCACTTGTGGGCCAAGGGGTGGAGTTGTCTTAGTTGGATGCTCTGTGCCCTTGGGCTTAATTGGGCTGAATAGTCACTGGCCATCCTTTCATACTTTCTTTCAAACCCTTACTATGATTGGTCGTGGAAATAATCTATAGTTTAGTTCAAAGTAGCGATATTATTTATCATTTCTTATGATGTTAATTTGTTCATTAATTCTCCAATTCAATAACTATTAGACGAGTTAACTTGAGAATATGGTTGGAATTGTTAATTTTGGGTGAAAACAGGTCCATCCCAATTTCGGGACATTACATTATTTTAGAGTTACATGATTTAAAATTAAGATTACACGGGAAAACTTTCAAAGCACTTGGACTTGTGCTCTAATTTTGCCACAATGACACTGTATATTTAAAACAATTAAAAAAATTGTGTTGGGGGTTGCTAACTACTTGTAAATGACACAAAGATTTGAATTCAGCATGTTGCCTTCATAGTTGCGAAACCATGTTTATGTTCTATATGACAAACTGCCCACTTGATCAAAGTGGAAAATAAATCATCTTATTTTAAACAATAAATATCTATTACTTAAAAATAAAATAATTTAAAGTGACATGTATAATTTAATAAAGAACCCATAGTTGCTCCTCGCTAGTCTTTTTGTTCCCTTACTTCATGCAAATAAATTGTTTGCATAAAATTTTTCTAGTATGGTTTGCTCATAATTTAATTTTATTGCGTTGTGGAAAGAAGTCAACTCTCTCTCTCTCTCTCTCTCTCTCTCTCTCTATATATATATATATATATATATATGTATGTATGTATGTATGTATGTATGTATGTTTGTATGTATGTATATATGTATCTTAAATACATTTATATGTGATCTGTTGCATTTCAAAACTGCAAATAATTGAATTTAAAATAAAATATAAATTGTGGAGTAGTGATTGCTTAAAAAGAGTAATCTCAACCCCAGCTAGTGGTGGGGTATTGAGTGTTTGCAGCAACTTCAAATAAGTTGATTTGTTTATTCTGCTTGCAAAATACAAGTTTACTATTGACTTACACATAAAACATTTGCATGTACTCTCCATGGTACCACAAGGCTTTTACTCATTTTTTTCGACAAATCTTTTTTTAGATGAACAGTATTTTTATATTAATATATAAGAGTTTATACAAGTATATCAGCTGAGAGTGCAAAACAACAACTGAGTCTAAATAGCTCCCTTATACGAGCATATGAACAGTACTAAAACTACTAACAGAAAGACACCCCACTACAAATATTAACCAAGAGCGTATAAACAACAAACCAAAAAACTAGTAAGTCTTTGTTAAGACACAAGCTGTTCATGGTGACTTAAAAACCAAAATGAGCTGAAGAAAGCTTCACTTTTCTTCCTTTGTTGGGTCATCACCCATAGTCTCCACTTGACACTTTGAGACCACTTTTTTCATGAACTCGTTCATCCATGTTGTGCTCGGGGCCGACTCGATCTTCGTAATTTGCTTCAGAAAGGCACAGCCCTCAACCGCTGTGGAACTATGCTCTTAGATGGAAACGACTTTGAAATTGCCAAGGAAGAGGTGCCGAATTACTAGAGCTCCTTGATTGAGAAACCGTGGGATGTCAGTCGGGCTTGGAATTCCAACCTTGAGCCGAGCAACCGACAACACCGAACTAAGTTGCCCAAAAAGTTGAATTGTATCAGGGTTTGAGCCACCAACATGACCCTTCCTTTTGGTTCTCCCAGGTCTAACAATGAGGCGACAAAGCAGGATGAGATATCGATATTAACATGATGTCGGTCCTCAGCCACTAACATTTCAACCCCCAAGACCATTTTAATGGCTTCAAGCATCAACCCATTACGTGCTCGGAAGACAACTTTTAGCCATTGGTTGGTCACGAGGCCAAGAAATGCCATTCGCCTACAGGGGTTGATTAAGCGGATAGGGGTGAGACCATCTCAAAGCCTAAACTAACTTTATTAGAAGACAGAAAACGAATGCCCAAAATCGTCATCGTCTTACCATTTATAGCTAAATTTTGGCAAGAATCACATGAGTCAAGTGAGCTAGAACTCACCATTTGTAGGGAGGAATAATGGAGGCCATATTAATAACTCAAAGAAAAGAAATCCCGCACTTAATAAGGCCACTCCTAAACTTTAGATTGTGTAAAATGATCTTGGGAATGCAATTGATAAGATGGGGGTTGACCTCAGCGACAATGGAGAAAGACACATGGCCAAATATGGGGAAAAAAATGTACCGGAGCTGCCCATTAGATGTAACTTGGGAGAGCCAAACCAAAGGACAAAAGGCTGACAAGTAGAGAGGAAAGTATGGTTGAAAACAATTCTTGAAATCTCTGCTATGCCATCACTGAGGATGGCATCATACTCCCAAATGGTCGGGAAAACAAGAAAAGGTGGCGGCCTTGTTGGCTGCCAAATTGGAGAGTGAATCGGTAGCCAATTTTGCCTCCCGAAAGACATAGTTTGCTATATGATTAGGCATGCAGTTTAAGATGTCAAGAATCGTAGTTAATAGAGATTGGAGTTTCCAACTAGGAGTAGTTGGTCCCGAATTGCAGAGTCATCTTCAATTTCTAGATGAGTAATACTGTGGGCCTCACATAACTTCGAACCATGCAGCAAGGCTTGAAATTCAGCCTCGTTAGTGTGTGGAACCTGTTGTGACGTATTCACACATCGCCCCATTGCAAATGGGGACCCCTGCTTTTGTTGCTTTTTGGGGTTTGTTTTCTAGGTCTTTTAGGGTTTTGCTTGTTAGCCTTTGCATGATGAGTGTTGCCAGAGGGATCAATGGATAGCAGGCTCTGCTCGAGCTTAAGATGAGTCAGTAGATGGGTTTCTTTCCAGGTCTTCTTTAAGCTTGGTTTTGCTGGTGGTGTCCAGTTTGAGTTCGAGGAAGTCAGTGAGTGGTTGAGCAAATTTGGCTAAGACAAGGAAGGAATGAATCAAGGATCTAGCCTAGTTTGAGGGTGAATCGAGCCAAGAATGTAAATTTCGCTCCTGACCCTTCCAAAGGGTCCAGAGCGAAATCCATATTTCCTCTATTTTGCTTCTTAGCTTGACCAAGTTAGGAACTTCTAAGGCATGGTTTGGTAGGTTTTGATACATATTTGCCTTGAAGAGGAATTTTTGGACCTCAAGATGATAAAAGCTAGCCTCAAATGAGGATTTCGCTCCTAACCCTTCCAAAGGGTCCAGAGTGAAATCCTCCCTTTTTGCCTTCCTTTGGCCTTAAAACCTAGTCTGACCTTGCCTGGACCCAGTTGAGTGATGGAATATCTTGATAGTGAAAGAAGGAAGTTGATTTGATCAAGTTTGGTGGAGAATGAAGTGAACCTAAGTGAGAAGCTAGCCAAGAGTGGGATTTTCAAAGGGTCAGGAGCGAAAATCCCCTTAAACATCAAATTTTCACTTGTCAAGGCCAGGACCATAGCTTCCTTAGGCATAGTAAGGGCAATTTGATACGTTCTAGCCCTAGGGAGTGATTGATGGTGGATGAGATGAAGGATTTTGGTAAAAAATGTGAATTTTGCTCCTGACCCTTCCAGAGGGTCTAGAGCGAAATTCTTGAAAACTCTCATTTTTCCCTTGGCTAAAGTCAAGATCTTGATGGAGATGCGTGAAGAAGGATCTATGTTTGCCTCCCAAAGAGGATGAAAATAGGAAAAGTCAAGGATCCAAACCAAAACATGATTTTCGCTCCTGACCCTTCCAAAGGGTCTAGAGCAAAAATCTTTGTAGCTCTCATTTCCTTTCAAATTTTGACTAAGTGTTGGTTTCTAGGGCATGTTGGGGAATGAATTGGTATGTTCTTGCCTTGAGATGGAGTTGATTGATTTTGAAGAACAAGATTTTGGCCTAAAGGAGAATTTCGCTCCTGACCCTTCCAAAGGGTCCAGAGCGAAATTCATCATAAACTTCATTTGCTACCTTGTTTGACCTTGAAACCTTCTTCCTCAGGTGGAAAATGATCTAAGTTTGCTTCTTGAAGTGATTTGAAGTTTGAAAAGTGAGTAATCTAGCCTAGAATGAGATTTTCGCTCCTGACCCTTCCAAAGGGTCCAGAGCGAAAATCCTCTTAAAGCTCATTTCCTCCTAAGTTTGACCAAATTTTGATTTGCAGGGCATCTTGAAGGGAAGGATGGACATCTTGTGGCCTTTGGAAATGTTTGGAAGTGTTGAAATGTAAAGGATTTTGGACCAAAAGATGAATTTCGCTCCTGACCCTTCCAAAGGGTCCAGAGCGAAATTCCTAAAAACACATATTTTTTCCATTGAAGGAGGTTTAGTCTTTGGTTTTTATGGCGTGGATGGAAGTGAGATAGCATGTCTTTGCCTCTTGAGGTTGTTTTGAATTGGAGAAATGAAGAATTTAGCCCAAAATCTTGATTTTCGCTCCTGACCCTTCCAAAGGGTCCAGAGCGAAAATCTCTCTAAGATGCATTTCCTTCCTTATTTGACTAAAATTTGATGTCCAAGGCATGATGAGAAGGAGAATGAACATGATCTTGCCTTTAAGGGTGTTTGGTAGCTATGAAACTGAAGGATTTTAGCCAAGAAAGGAAATTTCGCTCCTGACCCTTCCAAAGGGTCCAGGGCGAAATTCCTTACAAGCCTACTTTTTGACCTTTCTTAGGCTTAAAACCTTGTTCCTAGGGCGAAGAGAGATGAGATTTTACCTTGCAATGAAGTTTCAAGTTGAAAGAATGATGATTTTTGGTCAAGAATGAGATTTTCGCTCCTGACCCTTCCAAAGGGTCCAGAGCGAATTTTCTCAAAACCTATCTTTTCCCTCAAATTTATGCCAAGTCTAGTGTGGGTCAAGATTAGAGGTGTCTTTAGGCATGTCCTTGAATGGTCAATAATTATCAAGTTTGAAGGAATTGAGCTAAATGATGAAAATCGCTCCTGACCCTTCCAAAGGGTCCAGGGCGAAAATTCTTCAACCACCTATTTCCCCTTGCAAAATCTTGTCAAACTTGGGTTGGACGTGAGAGGAGAAGTGTTTTCTAGCCTTTTGAGGTGAATTCAACTTGAAATGATGGAAGGAATAAGCCTAAATTAAGAAATTCGCTCCTGACCCTTCCAAAGGGTCTAGAGCGAATTTTCTCTAAATCACCTTTTTTCCCAATTTTGTGCCAAGCCAAGTGTTGACTAGGGCAAGTTTTGATGGGAGAGGTCCTCAGGAATGACTTTGACTTAGCAATGATTATCAAACTTGAAGGAATTGAGCCAAAAAGTGATTTTCGCTCCTGACACTTCCAAAGGGTCTAGAGCGAAAATCTTAAAACCACCTATTTTCCTTGCAAGTCTAGTCAAACGTTAGGTTTTCATGGCTTGGATGGGTGCATGGAGACATGTTCTTGCCTTTTGAAGTTAATTGGTGTTGAAAAATGATGGAAATTAGCCCAAACCAAGGATTTCGCTCCTGACCCTTCCAAAGGGTCAAGAGCGAAAATCTTAGGATCACCTACTTTCTTTGCAAGACAAGTCAAAATTTTGATTTTTATGGCCTAGTTAGGAGTAAGGCAATGTCCTTAGTCTTGGAGGTGAATTCAAGTTGAAATGATGGAGGAATGAGCCTAAAACAAGATTTTTGCTCCTGACCCTTCCAAAGGGTCCAGAGCGAAAATCCTAAAACCCATCATTTTCTCCAAAATTTGTGCCAAGCCAAGCCTAGACCTAGGTAAGATAAGCCCTTAAGATTGCCCTTGAATGGATTTTGGCCACCAAAAATGTAGATTTTGAGCTAAGACAAGGATTTCACTCCTGACCCTTCCAAAGGGTCCAGAGCGAAATCCTAGAGAGGTCCTGTCCCTGGCCATGATTTTGAGCGAATTTTCCCTTTTAGGCCTTTCGGGGATCAAGCAAATGTTGTCAAGTTGGGAGATAGATCCAATTGAGGGATTCAAGGGGAGACAAAGTGAGAAGAAAGGAATTGAGTGAGGGAAGACAAGCTAAGAATGAATTTCGCTCCTGACCCTTCCAAAGGATCCAAAGCGAAATTCTTCAAATCAACTATTTTTTCCCTTGTATGAGGCCAAGACTTTGATTCTTAGGGCGTGGTTGAGGATGGAAGGATGTTATTTAGCCCTGCAAGATAGATTGGAGGGAAGAAGATGAAGGATCAAGCTTAAAACTTGAATTTCGCTCCTGACCCTTCCAAAGGGTCCAGAGCGAAAAACACTAAAACCATCATTTTCTTTAAATTTTGTGCTAAGTCAGGCTTGGACTAGGGTGAGAAAAACTATTTGGAATGCCTTGGAAAGATGTTTGACCTTCAAAAGTGTGAATTTTGAGCTAAAATGAGAATTTTGCTCTTGACCCTTCCAAAAGGTCCAGAGCGAAATTCTTGATAGGTCCTGTCCCTGGGGAGAACCTTGAGCAAACTTCATTTTGATGTCTTCTTGTTGATGGTTTAAGGTATAAAATGCTATGTTAGAATAAATATATTATGTGTCCTTAATCATCTTATGGTTTGTCTTGCAGATGAAAGAAGACCAGGCTAGATCAAGGACGACCTTCACAGGACCAGGCCAAGACAAGGACGACCTTCTCCAGTCCAGCATCATCAGGGACGACATCTTCCAGTCCAGCATTTGAAGGAAAGGCCATCCATCTTGCACATCAAAGACAAAGGAGGTTAAAGCAAGAGTTCGTTGAAGGAGCAGACAGTTTCAGAAGAGTTAATTAAAGTTAGCTTCTTAGCATCATCAAATTGAGAATCTACCAAGTTACAAGTGTTAGACAAGGTGGCATCCCAGTCATCACTCCAGTCGGATTGGTCCACCTCAGCATGTCTAGATTCAATGTACCTGACTCATTGGAGATGGCACAAACTTCGATGTACCTGCCTCAGTTATCCATTGGTCGAATATTCCAGAGAAGACATGTGTCCAAACAATACAATTGTTTCATTGGCCAGAATTGAGTTTGTTGTAACAAACCCTAATTAGGGTTTTCATTGTAAGATCTCGACCATTGATTTCAAATTGATTTGAGCCATCAATTTGTATTGAGGGCGCTATATAAGCCCTGGCTCCTCATTTGTAAAGGCTAATGGTGAGCTAATAAAGAATAGTTAGTAAATAGTTGATAGTTGGTGAATAAGTAGTAGAATAGCAAATAGAATAGCAATTAGAGTAGACTAGGAAGAGAAGACAAGACATTGTTGCCTTAATTGTAAATACTTCTTTTTCATTGAAGATATGGTGAAATATGTCGTTTCGTTGCAATATGCATGGTCTCTTGTTGAATCTTCATTTTAGATGATCGATAATTAAATTGAATGAAAGAAGTCGTTGAATGCACCTGTGTGGAATCTGTCTAATCCATACCACTAGCCTCTTCCTGATTGTAAGTGCGCCCTGCGTGGTCAACTAGCATAAAATGGGCTTAATCTCAAGTTGTTACACGTCTATTGTTCATGCATTAACTTGAATGATGATCAGTATCTGATGGTGTCTGATTTGAATATATTTGAAGCATCCCCCAGAAGATCGCACTGAGTTGGTGTTGAATTGTTCAACTTGATGGTGAGACCCAGCCCAGTAGGCCTCCACCTAGTCGTTCATCCATCTTCTCGCATTCTAGGTAGTAGAGTAGACTTCCTGAACCCTGCATCTTTTGTCATTTGTTTGTCTTCTAGTTAGTTAATAGGACTTGTGATTCCAGCAAATCAGACGTTCAGGTCATCGAGTGTAAGTCCCCTTGTGATTCCAGCAAATCACATCATACCACAGAGAGCTTATCCACACGTAGAGATCCTACATAACAGAACCTTGGAGTTACTCCAACTGATCCTTTGGTGAGATCTTCAGCAGTCGGGAACTTTGTTCAAGAGAGGATAAGGTACCTTTTAGGTATTTTATTCTATGTTCGCATGTGCATAAAAAACACATCAACAGAACCAAAGGAAGTGAGGATGAGAAAAGCGTCTGCCCCTGAGAGTTTCACAAAATACAACCAACTCCTAAAGGCCCTGGATTTCCTCTAGAGGCACTGTTGAATTTTAATTTTACCCACCCAAGATGTGGTGCTGTTTACATAGCAGTGGCCCTCAAGGAGGCAAAATTAACTCCTGAAACCCCTTCAACGGGTTTTTTTTTCAACAAATTTTGATATGCAGGTTGGGTAGAATATTTTCTTAGAATTTAATTACTTTATTCTATATTTTTTCAAGTCTCATGCTTGGTACAATTGGAACTCAATTGAGAGATTCATCTTATCCTTGAAAGTTCGTAGTTGCGGGAATGCATAAGAAAAATAATGTATTCTTGTATAAGGTTCATTTCTAAGAAGAAAAAAAGAGTAACTCTTGAAATTTAGAAAATGATTGAAGTTGTTTAGGTCGATTTGAGATGGTTGTAATTGTTTTTGATTATTTTAAAGCTCTTATTGCTTCCACCGCCTACCAAAATTAAGATAGTTCCATGGCATGCTTGAAGGATATTTATTCTATGGTACATCAATGACCTCTAAGTTATTGAGATGGTTATGACATTTAGGAACTTTTAGTATGGATTAAATTTAGTTCAACAATGGTTGAAGATGTATATACAACTTTAGGATAGTGTGGTGAGGTGACATAGTTTAAATTCCAAATTCTATGTTATTGGATTGGCTTGGTGATTGACCGGATTTGGGATCAAGTTGAATTGGATTTGTGGTTCAGTTTGGATCCCTTGTAGAGTATTTTATGGTGCGTACATTGAGAGTTGGGTTTGTTCAAGACGAACTCGAGAAAACCTTGGGAGGATCCTAGTGCAAAGAACCCATCATATTTTTTTACAAAATTTTGTTTTTTTCACCTTTGACTTTTCTTTTTAAAAAAATATGAAAATGGTGTGGTTTTGAAGGTCTTCATTTGGGTTTGGTGGCAAGTGCTTTTCCCTTCGATACCACCTTGTATTGCAACAGGGGATGCACCAAGGGTATTGTCCCTGATCCCTGATGGAGGTGCTACCCCTAGACCCTTGGGAGGGGTGGTACCCCTTGACCCTACTTGGGCATTGCTCCTCCACCCTGCTGGGGGCACTGCTCCCAAAACCCTGTGAAGTTGTGGGATATGGAGTTAGAGCATAATGACTTGGGTGCTTCGACTTCCCAACATGTTGCACTTAAGGAGTCTGAAAGCGAGCACACTTTTAGTGTGAGTAGCAACGGGACTGCTTGTGGTTCTTCAAATGTTATGAGTCTCTAACATCATCTAATGTCAATTATGATGATATGATGTCGAAAACTGATTGTTGAATTTGATAATAATATTTTAATATTGAATTTTAAGTTTGAACGATGATTATTTTACAAAGTTGCATGGATACGGATACTGATACAAATATGGATACAGCCATTTTTTAAGATCCCCAATATGGTTATGGCTGTATACGACATTCATAAAAAACACGTAATCATATATTTAACACAGTTTTCTAAGTTAGTAGGGGAGGTTTTCATTACTTCAAAAGCAACATAGACTCATAACTACTACATAAATAATTATAAGTTGATTTAAAAATTTACAATATGCAAAAATAGTAGAGTTGCATTGGAAGATGACCCCAAAAAATGGGTTGTTGAAATAGAAAAACATTTCATTTGTCTTTCTCATTTGCTGTAGGTTTTGTTTATACCAAGTTTTTAAAAAAAAATTGCATGAATGAAGTTTTTAAAAATTAAATATAGAAAGATTTATGTCAAATTTTGAAAAAAGTCAAATCACATAGTATTCGACATGTTTGGAAAATCAAGGTTTTTTGGGCACATGTGGGTACAGTGTCCAATGTGTATCCAGGCTGTATTGGATACGTATCCATTTCGGATACGGGTATACGTGCGCCCAAGGAGGAACAAAGGAGTTTCTGGCTACTCATGAATCAACTCAAACTGTGAAGGAAGATAAGGAAGGTATGATGGGAATGAGAACTTTTGGAGATAGAACCAAAGAGGAACCAGGAGTATTATCAATGGTCATTAAACATGAATCAACCCAAAACTGTAAAGGAAGATAAAAGGTCTAACCCAGACCAGAAGAACTGTAGAAGGACTTAGTAATTGGATTAAAAGTAGGACACCAAGGTGTCTGGAGCAGAAAATTATCTTCCCCTGAAATGATGGGCCTTTCTCAAGAATACTTTTGCTGTCAAAAGCAGATTCACAAAAAACAACACAAAAAACTTGGGCATATGGATAAATCTCACCAGACTTTAATAGAAAAGCTTCTAGTTTTGAGATACCCAAGAATGTAGATTAGGAAGGCCTGGCCAAAGATCATTAAATCTGCATATCTGACCTTCTGAGTGTAATGAGCTTCTTCATTCAGGATGTCATCACCAAGAACTAGCAAAGGTGTTTCTTTGGAGAAGGAAATAGCAGAGGAACATTTACCAGATCTATCCACAGCAATGGCATGCTCAACAGAAGCAGATTGAAGAGTAAAATCCTTCTTCACCAAAACAAACAATGATAACAAAAAAGTGCTACTTAGATGAGCAACCTGGTTCCACAGGCTTCTTCTCCTCTTCTAACACTTTTGATTCAATGTTCAAAGACGGTCCTGAAATAGACAGAGGGTTGCTGCAGACAATTCCACAGGGAGGCATGATTGGCACTTGAACCAATTGCAACCTCCTAACCTAGCTTACATGGGGTAATAGGAGCCACAGATACAAACAATTCACCCAGCAGGTAGGTCAAAACATTTGTTCAAGCATCAAAAGTTTTAGGGCAAATAGCAGAGATGGCAGTGTACTCCACATTTTTTCACTCAATAATGTAATTTTTCTATTTGAGTTACACTTATTGTCATTAACTAATAGTTCTGATTGTGAGCAACATCACAACCTGTATTTCCCTACATCTATTTAACTTTCTTACTGACTTTCCATATGTTAATATTTCTACTCTTTGGAACATCAGGGACACATTGTATTTTCTTAACTTCAATAGGTGAATCATTTTATAATTTTCGTTAGTGTGCGGGATGAGTTTCTGCAGAGTTCTATAATTTTGTAATTGAGAATGTTGTTTTCAAGCTGCTGTGTAGATACACTTTCCTCACTAGAATGTATGTTTTTTAGATAAAAATGTTGTGTATGTAAACATTGGAGTGGCACCGAATCTCTGATGTCCTCCAAAATACTATTTAATTGTAATGTCCCCACTTTGAAATACAATTTAATGATAAATGATAATAATAAAATTAAAACTAAAATATAATAGAATACAATAAAATATAATTAAAATATTAATTAAGTTAATGAATGGTCAAAGACATGAAATGAAAAGTTGTGACTCCCTCAAACATGAGATATAAAAGGGAGAAGAGAACCTCATTTGAGGAGATAATTTGGGGAATCAGAAGTGCAGATCTGAATGTGAACGGTTGTGTTCCTTTCAAAAGGCAGAAATAATGAAGAGTTGCACTGTTTCAAAGGGTGCTAATGGTGGAAAGGGTGTGTCTCTTGCCAAAGGGGCATACATGATGGAGAGGTGTGACCTCTCCCTCACATTGGAGGATATAAAAAGGAGAAAGTCTCATTTGAGGAGGACATCCAAGGGAGATCAATTTGAAGAATAATTTATTATTCTCAAAGGGCAGCAATGAAAAGTGATGACTCATTTCTTATGAAGAGGTGTGACTTCCCACAAATGAAGATATAAAGAAGAGATTAATTCAATTGAGAAGGGGGAATTGGAGGAACCATCCATAAGATCAAAGAAGACAAGAAAGTCAATGGATCAATATCTAATATCAGAATTAATAAGGGTGAAAATTAGCAGACTTTGATATTTACAAGGGCAAGATTCAGGACAATCCCAAATGGGGACATTACATTAATTGCTGTAGAAGGCATGTGAGCAAAAAGAAGAGTCAAGATTTGTAGGATATCTTTTTCCAAACAAGTTGGATGTTTTCATAACATAAATTCAATATTTTCCCAAGATAGTGGTGACTATTTGAGGCATAGTTGGCATACTCAAACTTGGCAAAAACTCAACAGACCCAAAATTTGAAACTCGGAAGAAACTTGGCAACTTAAAAAAATGCTCAAGAAACCTCTTTTTTTTTTGCAAAATTCAATGACAAAATATATCCAATGAGTCCATAAATGAGTACAAAAGTGTTTTTTATTTAATTTGATTCATTTGATTACAAATTGAGTACAAAAGTGTTTTTTATTTAATTTGATTCATTTGAATACAAATTGAGTACAAAACAGAATCACGCGGAATCCTGATACAATAGCTGGCTGGCAATTTGGCAACTATTATGAATTTAAGATGATTGCTTTTGAAAATCATCATCATAATTCATAAATTGCATATCACAACATTTTACATCTTCCTTTTCTCCAGTCTAGTGAAAACTTGGGGAGAGGTTTTAATCCTTGCACTTTGTTGCAGCTCCTCGCTCGACATTGAAGGCTGTATTTGTGGCTCTGATTTGACCAAATTAATGACCTTTTTTGACTTGTTGTCTACCTTTCTTGTGCAAAGCTGAAGGTTGTATTGTAATTTATAAGAATAATGGCATTTGAATCTTTGATATTGATAGTACAATGATATTATGCTAGTGATAAAGATTATTTTGGAAGTTGTCAATTCTGGTCTCCACTCCTAAATCCTCTCATTGTAATCAAATTTCTTATGTGAGAGGAGATCCCAATAACTATTGGGGATCTAGGAGTGGAGACCCCAATGGGGTTGAAGGGTAGTGTCCCTCATGGGGATTTGAGGGCAACACCCCCAGCCTGGTCAGGGGGCAGTGACCCTTGTGGGGGTTTGGGGCAACACCCCTCATGGGGGTCAGTGGCAGCACTCCTGCCACCAAGTCTAAATTAAGGCCTTTGAAACCACACAAAACTTCATGTTGCACATTATTTTCGCAATTTTATCATGTAAGAGAGAAATTAGGTAGTTGGCACATTCTTGTTCATAAAAATGTTTTAAAAAAATGATTTGTTTTTTGTGTGTGCAAGGACTAACCAAATTAATGGCACAAACACATTGAGTTTTTTGAATAAACTCTCTCAAAAAACTCAGTGAGTACTTGCAAAAAAATCAGCAAAAATCCATGTGAGTTACTCGCGCGACAAAATTTCTGGGGAGTACTTGCCAACTTGGTGAGTCTGACAACTATGATTTGAGGCTTTCCTTCCACTGAAAAGTATTTTTTTGGGTCTTGAATGTACCCATGTTCATTAGATCACAACCTTTTACATTCCTGCTGGGGTTATGGTTGACCCCATTGTTGTGAATTTATATTTTAAGAAATTTTGCTTATGTCTGCAGTCAAGGAAATGTTATTGATGAACACATTGATATGCTTCAGAATTCCCAATTGAATGCATTATCAATGTCTGGTTTTATGTCTCTTGGTAGCAAAATATAGTCTGTATTCAATAGAAAAAAAGATGACAAGAATTTATAAGGGCACTATTCTTTAATTCATTTTTCAAGTACAGAGTTTTCCATCCACTTGTGAAAAATATACGAAATTTTTTAACCTTTGATCTGAGGGCACCGTACATACTGGCTTGTAAGAAGTTTATTATTAAAAAATAAAAAGAAACAATAACAAAAAAAACAAGCAAACAATTTATACAAACTTTTTAATTTTATTTTGCTCTTATACATTGGAAGCAGAAAACATTATTCTATATCATTTTTTTCCCTGACCACATAGATAGTTTGAACTTTGAAAATCTTCATTATAAATACTGAGACCTTTTGAATCATTTTCTGCATGTATAAACTTTATTTTCTTTTCTGTACAGAAATGTTTTCCGTGATTATGTATGTTTGGTGTAGCATTCTCACTTCATTTTGTCTCTCTCACAGTCTCTGACCACTTTTATCTAAAGGGTAGATTCCAAATCTGGCCTGAGGATTTAGATGCCAACAAGTGCCTTGCAGCAATTCTGTCTTTCCAGAAAGCAAGTCAAATCAGGTCTCAAACTACAGTTCTTGGTTGGGGGACTTCAAAGCATCATTATTTTTAAGAGAGCGATTTAGAGAAATATTGCCTGTCATCCATCTCAAAGATTTAGAGGTATATTTTTTTCTACTGTTTGAAGTTACCAAGTAGACAGATTAGGTGATAAAATAAAACAGCTATTTTTTTTAGTTTGGGTCCATTCATGTAAAGAATATATTACTTTTGCTCTAAACAGGAGAAGATTCTCTGTGAAAAGTCACCATGCTTAATAAAGCCATAAGAGGATTTATCTTGGTTTCATGAAGCAGCACTGAGTAGTGAGCTAGGACAAACACAACATTATTAATTTTTCCAAGCTTCTTTTAGGGGTCAATAAATATACCAAGTTTTTCCAACCGTTCAGATTTGGCACTTGGAATGTGAGCAATAAACAAATTTGGAAGATTAGTTTTTGAAAAAGGTGGTCACTTGTGATTTGAGAAACTTGTTGAAGTTTTGCCTATTGGGAGTTGTAGATCTTCAAGGACAGTTGTTTTACTCAAGAATAGATGTAGTTATTTGATATGTTTACTCAAGAATTATTTGATATGTTTTCCCAACTGTTCAGATTTTGCACTTGGACTGTGAATGAGCAAATAAGCAAGTTTGGAATATTAAGTTTTGAAAAATAAAAAAGATGGTCTCTTGTGATTCGAGAAACTTGTTGAAGTTTTGCCTATTGGGAGTTGTAGATCTTTAAGGACAGTTGCTTCACACAAGAATAGATTTAGTTATTTTATATGTTCACTGAAGAATAGATGTAGTTATTTGATATGTTTACTCGAGAATAAATGCAGTTGTTCGACATGAAGGGTTTTGAGAACAATTATTTTTGTTGGTACATGCCACTAAACATATTGACATTTATTGTGTCATTGTTTGCTTATCCATCTTAACCCAACTCTTGTAGCCATCGGGTGCAGGAAATTTGATCTATTGCTCCCTGATTATTGCACATCCTCCACATTATACATTTTCTTGAGGGCCTTCATGACGCCCTTCTTTAGTGCCTCTCCACAGATCATTTAGGATTTACTTCATTTTTGGCCATGTCAAAAGGTGTGTTAAGCTTTTCCACCTCCACAAAATGATGAATTACTATACATGCAATAGATTTGCAATGTGTAGTATATTTGGCAAATTGTGGCTGTCATCTGGATAAACATGGTCTAGACTCCTCATAAATCTCTTCAATATTAGGTTTAATAGGGCCTCTATATCTTTTGCTGGTAAAAACATGGGATATTACTTGATGTTCATTATTTCACATCTCGCCAAGAAGAATCACTCAGCATGACATCCTTCACTCTCTCTTTTTGATCCATCTTGGACTCCTTCCACTTAGTCGCTCTTGTGTCATGAATCATGATTGGATTTTTTGCCTTGTACACATATTGAGGATGTGGGGATGCCTCAAAAATGCACTCTCACTGCCCTTGATCAATTTTTTTTGCCTAGCTGTCTCAGAAACATCATTAGATGTAGACAATCAAGTCACTGGGCATTTGAGTGTTAAGGTTGTTGCCTTAAAAATGCACACTCACTGCCCTTGATCAATTGTTTTTGCCTAGCTGTCTCAGAAACATCATTAGATGTAGACAATCGAGTCATTGGGCATTTGAGTGTCTGGAAGTCAAGTGAAAGTAAGGTTGTCTGGTGAAGAGAATGCATGTTGCACAGGTTGAAGAGGAAAATGAAGCAGAAAATGTAGCTCTAGGACATGGAGAAAACCTAAGGGCGCACAAAGTGTTGCTCAAGTTGGTCAAAGAAGAAAATAGATCAAATTTGAGGAGAAGCCTTGTTGGCAACCAAGTGCAGGTCAAGCACCTGCAAATTGATAATTGGTGGAGTCAACACAAATATCTTGGTGTTAGTAAAGATTGTTCACCAAGTGAGCTTGAAAGTAGTCACATCCCATGCCAAATAGAGTCATTTGGCTATAGAATAGACAACAACTCACAAGACATAAAAATGTAGTGCTGCATTATACATTTGAGGTTATGCAAATGAGGTGTTGTGTCATGTGATCCCAATAGATGCATGCTATGTGTTGTTAGGCAAGCCATGACAGTGTGATAGAAGTGCAATTCATAATGGGTGGAAGAACATCATCACTGTCATAAAGCGTTGTAATAAGTTTGAATAGTTGTCAATGCAAGTAGAAGAAGATTGCATAACAAGCGGGGTGATGATTATTAGCACGGATTTTCTCAAAGAGGAGAGTATTGTAAAGGAATGGTATGTGGTAGTTCTCAAGCTTGTACAAGAGAAGGTGGTTGCACAACTAAAAGGAGCATAGGCTGTCAGGCTTCTCAAGGAGTATGCAGACATCATCAATAGCGAGATGCCAAAAAGATTATTGCTACTGCAAAGCATTTCACATTGCATTGGCTGGATCACAAGATCTCGTTTGCCAAATAAGGCACTACACAAAATGTGTCTAGACATGAGTGCAAAACTCAACAAACAAGTAGAAGAGTTTACTAGAAAGAGGCTTGATAAATAAAGAGTGAGTAGTTCAGTAGTCTTTATAGTACCTGTGCTAAATAAGGGAGTTGAATAGAGAATGTGTACAAATTCTAAAATAATAAAAAAGATCACTATCAACTAGCACTCTCAGGGACCACAGATGAAATTTTGATTGTCTAAATGTAGCAAAATATTTTTTGAAGATTGAACTTAAGAATGGATATCAAATCACAATTAAAGTAGATGAGTGGAAGATCACGTTTAGGACAAAGGATGGATTGTACAAATGGATGATGATGCCATTTGGGTTGACCGAATCCCCAAGAGAATTCACGAGGTTGATAAATGAGGTCTTGAAATTATTTCTTGGTAAGTGTGTGGTTGTGTATTTGGATGACATTTTGGTGTTTAACAAAATAGAGGAGTATCTTGCACATTTGTGGTAGGTTTTTGTACAATTGAAGGAGTTGCACATGATCTTGAACAAGTGCAGTTTCATGTAGAAGGAACTTGCACACTTGGGA
The DNA here is from genome assembly GCF_030272615.1 of Cryptomeria japonica. Classification (NCBI taxonomy): domain Eukaryota; kingdom Viridiplantae; phylum Streptophyta; class Pinopsida; order Cupressales; family Cupressaceae; genus Cryptomeria; species Cryptomeria japonica. The sequence continues at coordinate 157,231,667 of NC_081412.1, forward strand.
TTTTTGATTTTTTAAAGAGGGTTGAGGATGGACTTAGAGAAGGTGACAACGATAGATGAATTGATGGTACTTTAGATTACTCTAGAAATTAGAAGTTTCCTGTAATGTCCCCCAAATAAAGATATAAACCATGGAAATTAAGCTCATGATATTAATTATTTTTATATTAATACTTTACCTTGGGATTAATATAAATAATTAATATTATTAATTTGTATATTAATTTGTATTGTTAATGCAACGAAAGCAGTTGATGAAACTACTTCAGGAAGAATAAAAAGGCATAGCGGGGATGTTGAAGATATCATGGTGGAGAAGATTTTTTTTAAATTGTCAGACCGGAGATTGACGTTGATTAACTATACGTTATCAACCATTGAAGATTGGATTCCCTTCATCTGTTCAGTCTGGCCTATTGGAATCAGATGCATGGAGGAAGATACATTCATTAGCGATAGAATATGGATTGGATATATACAAAGATATCGAAGAAGACGATAATCCTCTGTTTTCCGCGTGAGCGTGGTATCGCTTCATCCAGGGAATTCCCAACTCTTTGTCAGTATCTTACTGACCTACTGGTTGAGATTCCGCATTTCCTATTGGCAAAGATTGTAGACGCAACCAATTGGTGCGACTGTGTGGCAAGTTAAATTCCGCAGAGATCGAGCACTCCGTGTACATTGTCAGAGGCTTAACACAGTAATGTGAAGCATGATTATATAAATGTTGCCGCAGGGGTATAGAAACCACCGCACCCGATATCGGGTAACTGTCTGAAGTCACGATCGTTGCTTTCCGGCCCAGGACCATCGGATGCGAACAGGGAGTAGACTGATTGTTACGCAAGCAAGTGTTAAGGAAGGGTATCACATTATCATTTGCAACGTGTTAGAAGTTCAGACACGGAAGAGGATCAGATTATCATTTGCAGAGTGTTAGAAGTTCAGACACGGAAGAGGATCACATTATCATTTGCAACGTGTTCACTGATTGCGCAACACAACAAATTCCCGGCACCGGCAGTAATATATTCTGGTTCGCATGGGCAATCTATTTTGGGTCCAGCGTATGAAGGAGTAGCCTACACTATAAATTCATGATTTGCGGGAAATCCACTATAGCAACTGCAGTCCAATAACCAGGTGCAATTCAACAAATCTTTCCCTTCAAAATATTCTATACACTGGAGTTAATGTCTGGAATAATACTTGTACAGTTTGTTAGGTAATTAAAAGATAGAACATAAACACCATGCTATGAATAAACAAGAAGGATCCAAATTTAGCCAATCAAGATGTTCTGTCATATTTGACTGTGCTGTGCAAATATTTTCCTGTCCGTATTAGTAGAACATCTTCTTTTACAATCAAACTATAATTGGGGAATTTTACATTTCCATGGGTTGGCGAGCTTCTATATGAAGTGCATATGAAACTTAGTGGTATATGTGTGCCACTAACTCGATACCTGAGGAAGACTGGATTTGATTGGACTACTTACTACTGCCATGAATTTTGAAGTCTTGATGGAGATGGTGACAAAGGAGCCTATGTTGGTAGTGACATTTTTTGATTTCAACAAGTTTTTTCAAGTTGGTTTTGATGCCACTGCAATTGTAATTCATGTAGTTTTTAGTCAAGAGGGAAGACCAATTGCATTCTTTAGTGAAAAACTAATCATACGAGGAAGAAGTACTCAATGTTTGAGTCCCACAAAGTTGGATTGGAGGCCACTTAAGAAGTGATTAAATTCAGATTTTGCTGGAGGAGAAGTATCATTGGCTTGATTTGTACAAAGATGTATATAAATTTGTTGAGAGATGGAGAATGTGTCTAGTAGTGAAGGGTTTGGCACAAAACATAGTATTGTACAATTCATTTTCAATGTTGGATTAACCTTTAAAGAAACTATTCATGGACTTTGTTTTTGGATTGTCGTAGACACAAAGCAATGATAACTCAATTTTTCTAGTTGTCAATATATTCTCAAAGATGGCACATTTCATTCCTTTTAGCCTTTTAGGCAAACAAATTATGTGTTAAGAGTGACAAATTTGTTCTTTAATGACGTATTGTGGTTGCATGGGTTGTTGTAGAGCATTTCTTTCGATAGGGATGCCAAGTTCCTTAGTCACTTGTGGTAAGCACTTTGGAAGAAGTTAGGTACAAGGCTCAACTAGTTCTACATATCACCTATCAACAAATGGTGATGTTTGGTGGGAGATAAGCCTACATAGCGGGGTTCCATTTTGTTGCAAGCGAAGTTTGCATATAGTCGATTGGTGGGACCCCATTTCACATTGTATTTGGAACATCATTCAAGGATGTCATAGACTTCTTGAAGGTGGAAGGAGGGCACATGAATGTGGTGGTTGAGGGTTATGTGCACAGTGCAACACATAAAGGAGGTTCACACGCAAGTCACGTAGTTGGAGGTGAGCAGTGCCAAGTATAGAGTTCTAGTAGATGTACATGAAATGGAGAATACTTAGAGAGAGAGTGGATCATGGCACACCTAAGAAAAGAGGGGTCCTTGAAAAAATGTACAAAAAATTGAACAATCTGGGAGCATCCTTGGAATCGACCAATCTTAGATTCCCCAAAAGATTTATCTTTGTTCTATTTTAGTTACTTGCATAGAGTACCATTTGTTGTGTTTTTGTTTGTGAAGTGTGTATTGTGTTTGGATTGTGTGTATTTGGGAACTTAAGGAATCTGCTATGTTTACGGCAAGAGTAATTGTTGGGATATTGGTGTCACATGGGTAGACAGGGTGAAGCAGATTCTTGGCTTCCAAAAACAAGTATGAATTCTCACAGAACTAAGTTATCGGTCATAGTATTGGTTTAGTTCAAACAAATTTTGGGGTTTGGGTTCATTTTGGAATCTATAAAATACAAGTTGAAAACATGAAGAGTGGAGGAGGAAAAGAACGCGGAAAATAAAGAGGAAAGGGTTTGTTCTCATACCTTGATTTGATGCTTGTTAGTTAAAATATTATATTCAAAGCCAATTCTCTTTATCAACACCTTTGCACAAAACAACAGTTGAACTAACCATATCCAACTCTTGCACAAGAAAGATAAAATCCAAGGAGTGTGAAATTTGCAGTGGGGAAGTCAAAATATGCTTGAAATTTTCAAATGGCAGTATTAACTTGTTAGTGACTTCTTAGTGTTGGTTTATTTTGGTTTTGACTGTCTTTTTTATGCTGTTTTCTTTTCTTTTTGATAAAAATATTAACTCAGCAAGTCTCAATAGAGTTGTGTTGAGACTCACAAGTCTGTGCAGACTTTGAGTTTGCACAATTTCATGGATCCTGATCATCAAATTGCTTTGTCTAAAACACTGTGTTGAAGGATTGTTATGGGCTAGTAATTTTGTTTTTTTCACAAAAAGGGGGCATTGTGCTAGTAATTTTGTTTTTCTCACAAAAAGGGGGCATTGTGATCATATTTATAAGTCCCGACCCTGGACTTGCTGAGTCCATGAATTGGGGCCCCAAACTTGCCAGACTTGCCCCAGACTTGGGTTCCCAAGTCCTTACATGTACTTGGCCAGTCTCATAACACCAGTTAGAATGTATGCACCTGTGTTAGTAAAGATTCAAAAGGATAACACCCAAATTCTTTGTGCACAGAATATAGCATATTCCTGGTACTTCTGTTGAGGGAAGACTAAATAGGATGAGCAATGGCTATGATGAAATTAGTTGAGTGTTGATACTGAAATAATAATCAAAGTAAAAAATGGAAACAGATCAGTTGAGAATTTTGTGGACTATTAAAGGCTAAATCCAATTATTATCAAGGAAGTATTTCCTTGACAATTTATAAATTCAGTTTCATAAGAGGTGGACCGCAAATAGTTATGTTCATTTTTGGTAAATTCTGTAGGTACAATCAAACAGGGATTGCAGATAAAGATAAGTTGAATTTATATTGAAATGCATATATTTGCTTTTAATTAAATGCCATTAGGTTCTGTAATGTGTTAACATAATTTTTAATGAACCATCTATTCATTTTTAGAGAGATGTCGACTTAAGATTTGAAGACATTCTTGAATGACCGATGTATTCATGGATTAAAAACAATACATTTATATGTATTATCTCAGCACATCAAATTATGCTAGCAAGCCAGATGAGCATCAAACCCCAGGAAATGTGAGACTTCTTAGCCATGTTTGCAAAAACAAAATAAAAACAGTTCCTGGCAATGGAACCAGATGTTTGCTCTATCCAAATCTGGTTTAAATATGGTAACTGATCTACCCATGGATCATTCTGTCTCCACTTGTTTTTTGTTTTCACATAACACAATGAACAACTAGATATGTGCCGCATAACTTCATGATAAAGTGAAAAATAAAACTGATGTATACAATGTTTGAAGAGTCACATGCCTAGACTGGCTCCTAATGAAACCCCTTGGTAGTCTCCCTCCATTATTATCAATAGTTAAAACATGATGATTAAGTTTGAATCCTAAGTCTAAATTTAACCCTGCATGCTATCTTGTTTTCCTCCAGGTACATGATGAAGCCAAAAGTAGAATCCAAGGAATGCATAGTGCAAGGAATCATAGAGACACAGGTATAGTGCTTATTCTTTTAGGAAATTTTAACAATTCTTGATTATGTTGATAATGATAAGGATATGGTTTCATTTTGTAATAATGATTCTTGATTTGTTCTATAATTTATTGTCCGCCTTTTGAAATTTTGGTTTCCTTCAAGTTCATTAAATGATGGACTTTGTTAGTTATTCTTGGGTTGTTATAACAATTTAGGACTCTAGCAAGCAAGGAAATTGAGAATCTGGAACATTTTCAAAGTTCTTGCAATGTTTTCATGGAAGCTGATGCACTGTAGTTTTTGTAGATGAGTTTGTTGTCTATTCATTTTGCAGCTCTCACTAACTTATTATTTAGTCCCTAATTATGTTTTTTTGCTAAAGTCTCCAGAGTTTCCAAAATGCAATCGTGGAAGAAAATATTGCAACTTTCTGTATATTGATTTCATTCTATTTTCCATTTGGCACTAGAACTTTTTTCGATTTTCAAGTGTTTGTGACATGTCCCTCTCAGTGGGTTTCTTTTGAAGTTAATAGAATCGAGTTTTGAGGTATCTCAATTAATATAAATTTCCTGCAAGTTATTTTTTTGATTGGCTACAGGGTTTTTTAGCCTGGCCCATAGCCAGGTGAGGCCACAAACGGGAGACCTCATCCCTGACATTAATGCAACAACAGACCCTGGCATTAACGCAACAACAGACCAGACCTGCGAGCATGGTAGCCCAGGAGGGGCACAAAGCCTGTGAGCACACCAGCCCAGCGAGGGTCTGGCACAGGCATGAACACCTGTGTAATCACCAGCATGAACGCCGCATTGGTTCACAATGAACCCAGTGGGGATTTGAACCTTAGTGGCACTATTAACAATGCCACAACTTAACCATCACACTGTGGGATGAACCCCATAAAATTTCTGCAAATTAGTAAAACATGCTAGAACATAAATGTGTTTTGGTCAATAAGGAGTAAAGAATTTGAGTTGCTTCAGCACTTTCAGAGTTCTTACAAGTTATTCAAGTGTGAGTAGAATTATATATCATTTTTGGGATGGATCCCATGCTTTGCCTATTGATGTACTTACATTAAATGTGACAAGAATGATTATTTATAAACAGACATAATTTGAATACATGAAAAATTTCTCATTTCTTGCAAGGTTTATATAGGTGCAAATTCTTGTGAATCCATAAATCATTGAACCCAGTCATTTACATGTCCATAATGAAGTGCTTTATGCATTTCTTGGTCATTGCAAACTTATGACAGGGTGTACTTCAGAGTCTGAGATTACTAGAAGGTTTTTATAGCCTGATCCTTAAACAGGATGGTTATACCACACACTGCTATTAGGAAACAGATATCTTATGTGTTCAGATCTCTTACAAATTCTTAATAAGAATATCATCATTTTACTAAGGATGTCAAACAAGAAATGACATGCATATCAAGTAAACAGAGATCACATACAAACTGAGACAACTTAGAATTGCCTTGGTGAAAACCTAAATTAGGTGAAAAACTCCAGTCTATCAAGCAACAACTTTCTGTTCCACTATGAAATATGTAGTTACAGATGATTGAGAATGCCAACTTGGCATCGACAATCTCAAATATAGATGTTCTAGAACACCTGCAATCCACTGCCAATCAAACTCTGACTTGCATTCTTGCTTGCACAGTCCATTTTAACAGCTTTACACAGCAAAACATGGGAGTTAACCCTCTCTCAAATGTGGAGAAGCAACCTAACACCTTCCCACAGCTCCCCAAAGCCAAGAAGATGAAAGATCAAGTGTCTAAACTGAAGATGGAATGCTAAACATTCTAAGCTCATTGCCCACTGAGAGATGAGTTTGCTACTTTGTGAGGGAAAACATTTACTGCTTCTGATGAATTTGCTGGGGTGAACGATTTTTTGCTTAAGTGTTCACTGAATACACTGCAGTGAACATCTACTTGCTGTAAGAGATGTTGGTGAACTGCTGTAAGAGATGCATGCATCTAGTTGTTATTTCAAGACCATGTTCGCTTGTGCAACTATTGATAGCCTCTTATTCTAAACTAAAATAGTTGGGAACTATCTCTATAGATATTAGTATATATTACTAGTTTTGAAAATTAATTAACATTACGTATTAAAATACGAAAGCACAATTTTTTATTTTAATATATTAACATTTTCATATATATATATATATGAAAGCATATTAACATTACATATTCATTTCATCTGGTCTTGGCTAGTCTATATATATACACACGTGTGTTTGTGCGTGTGTGATACCCAGTTTGAAACTTGATCGTGTTACGTGTTATGTGCGTGTGTGTGTCTTGATCGTGTTACGTGTGTGTGTGAATAGAATGGGTGTAAGTTTGATGTGTGTCATACAATTTTTCATCTTAATATATTAACGTTTTCATATATATATATATGAAAGCATATTAACATTACATATTCTTTTCATCTTGTCTTGGATAGTCTGAATATATATACATGTTTGTGCGTGCGTGCATGCAACTTGATTGTGTTACATGTTACGTATGTGCATGCGTGCGTGCATGCGCACGCGGGCATGTGTGTCATACCCAGTTTGAAACTTGATTGTGTAATGTGTTACATGCATGCGTGTGTGCGACCGGGCAGGCGCTCACGCGTGTCATACCCAGTTTGAAACTTGATTGTGTTCCGTGTGTGTGTGTGTGATTCTCACTTTGAAACTTGATTGCGTTACGTGCGTGCTCGCGTGTGTGATACCTAGTTTGAAACTTGATTGTGTTACGTGTTACGTGCATGCGTGTGTCTTGATTGTGTTGTGTTATACGTGCTCGCGCATGCGCATGTGATACCTAGCATGAAACTTGATTGTGTTATGTGTTGTGTGTGTGTGTGTGTGATACCCAATTTGAAACTTGATTGTTCTACATAAAAATATTGTCATAAGGAATCTATGTTGACGTGTGTTTTCTGACCACACCAACACAGAATAAAGTTTTCCAATGGTCACTTTATCCTCTCTTGATCAAAATCATATGTATGCTAAGATTGTAGGAAGATCATACATTGACTCCAAGGTTCCAACTGCGTACTAGGAACTTTGTGGTGGATATAGACTCGTTTGGTTGATGTTGTTGGTAATCCAAGGGGACTTACGCACACTTGAAGAAGACTTAAACAAATTTTAGAACTTCAAGGAGATTTAGCTAATGATTTGTCAATGAATGGCTCTCTTTTTTGGGTCTTTTCAATAAGATAATGCGGAAAATAAAATGGGAAAGGGGTTAGGAAAGCTACTTTGAATCTAAGAACTCAATAGATAACAATGATTCAGATGAGATCAACCACACTATACTTCGCCACTAGCAGACAACTACATAGAGGGTACAATCTTTTGAGGTTGCGTTTGTAGGATTTTAAACCATTAATGAACACCATCAGAGAACAATGTTCACCCAACAATTTAGATTAAGCACACACATACAAGAGCTCAGTCCAAACTTGCATTGTGGATAGAAATCATCTATCAACAAAAGGTATGAGCAAGCGATCTCACCATAAAACATTGCAATTAACTTTGTTCATCTAAATGCTTGAAACAAATCTAAACTAAGTGAGGAAGGTGAAACCATGCAAGTTCTGAAATAACATAAATGAACACCAAAAGCCAATGCTTCACTATTATTATTTCAAAAACTTGTCGCAACAATTTTATACAAATCTCCCTCTGTTACAAATGAAGGGGTGACCCCCTTTTATAGGCCTCCAAGAAGAAAATGGGCGGCCTAGATTACAATTAAATCAACGACCAAGATTTAACATGCAAAATCCTAATTAGGGTTTGACCAAAAGATTCCCAAATATGATGCCAAGTAGTGGGAATAATCATTAATGAGGAATCACGCCCACTGCCTATTCATTGCTCTATGCTCCCAAAAAGGCGTCCATGATGCATTAAATGCCACATTACATTCAAAATCATCTGTCATGCATTAAATGAGTCGCTACTTCCTTGAATATGATAGCCGCCATGCATTGAATAGGCAATCACTCGGTCAAAATGTCCATCGGCAATAAATGCGCCATCATGCCCTCATGCAATCAGTACTCTTGTCCAAAATTGGACGACGATTATTTTGTTCATTTATGGCGAATGTGATGAACTTGGCCATGACGACCTCCAGCTCTCCAGCTCTCCTACAGAACTATGTTACCAGAAATGAGAAATGGAAACTGCAATGACAACGGTGACGTGACGAGAAATGGGATAATCAGAGGTTGCGTCTAAGAAACGTGTGTATATATATATATATATATATATAATTTCTTTCAAAATTTTATTCTATGCAAGTTTATAACAAAATTAAAATATTATATATAGAAAAATTATTTATTTAAATTAATTTAAAAAATAAAAACTATTATTAAAGAAAATCCAAACTATTTTTAAATTATAAAAAATATCATTAACAATTTAATCATTAAATAAATTTGCAATTAAAATATATAATTAATTTAATATTTTATAGAACACAAAACTATTTTAATTAATGATAAAAAATAGAAAAAGACTAAAAACTGGCCTATGATTTGGATATGCATCTAAATCATGCGGTTAATCCATGAATGATATAGAATTTCAAATGCCCCCAAAACTAACTACTTGTCAGTGTCAGTCTATAATTTATCAGTAAAAAAATTAATTATATAACTTGACTATACTCCCATTAATCTGGACTTGCAGTAGTTGGAACGTTTGTAAACAGAAAGATCACACATTGTAAATGTTAAAAAATCAACTACCATGTTCCCATTTAAATTTTGCATGACCTCAGATTGGAAACGCCCATGAAACGTGATGGATTGTTGGAAACAAGCGTTGGCGATAGGAAACACTGTTTTGGTCGTTGAAACGTGAAACAGAGTTTTCCTGTCACATTTCTGGCAACAAAGCTACAGAGACACTTGGCATAGTCTCCAGTTTGAATTCCGGCATTGAAGTGTCCTTGTCACTTGAAATATTTTCTCACCTTGGAAGGATTTCAACAATTTTTTCCACTTCTGAAGGAATCTTGTACATTTGGAATTCTTGGAGAGAGAAAATCCTTTCTAGAGAGATTTATGTTCCTGAAGGAAATTTTTCGTCTTCTCGTGCACACCTTGTCATGAAGGAAGATTTTTCTAACCCTTGACTATTTTTCCCATGTCTAAGGAATTTTATCCTGTTCAAAGTTCTGGAGAAAAAAAATCTTCAACACTTAGCCCATTTTCTTGTCCTGGAAATTTGCATACTTGGGCACAATTTTGCTATGGTGAAGGAATTTCATCCTGGGAGGAAATTCCTCCTTGACTGGATTCTCGTGCTCTTCATATTCCTTGGGCACATTTTTTATAAGGTGAAGGAATGTTATGAAAACTGGAAATTCCCCCTTCATTGGATTCTGGTGCTCTTCACCTATCCTGGAGCGCATTTCTGGTGTAGTGGAGGAATTTCCTTCAAGAGAAAAATTCCTCCTCAGCATGGTTTTGGCGCCCAACTCTGTCCTTGAGTGCATATTGGGAGGAGTGGAGGAATTTCCAAGAAATGGAAAATTCCTCCTTGACTAAGTTTTGGCACCCATACCTCTTGCTTGGGTGCATTCTTGGGGTGATGGAGGAATATCATCCAAGAGGAAATTTCATCTCCGACTTGCTATTTGTGCTCTCCAACCTACCTTGAGCGCCATTTTGGGGTAGAGGAGGATTTCGAGAAATTCCTTTATGACTTCTTGGATTTTGTGCCCCAGAATAGACTCTTCCATTCCTTAGAATAGATTTTTCATGCCTTAGCATAGATTTTCATGCTTTTTTTTTCCACTTCAAGAAAGGAATTCTGGACAACCATTTTTCTGATCAACTGCTTGCTTTTTCGACTTTCCAGATTTGGAACTTGGATTTTTCAGGAATGTTTTGCCATTAGTGTCCTACCAATTGTGTGAAATAGACCTGCCAAAAATAGAATTACTAAAAATAGTAATTACTTCCAAACATCAAATTAGGTCAAATCAAGATAGCGTGACACTAAAATAGACTTATAAAAATGGACATTGCTAAAAATAGTAAGTTTGTTTAAACACAAAATTAGGCCAATCTAGGGTACAGTGAAACTTACCAAAAGTAGTAAGTGCGTAGAATTTGCTCAAATTTTACTGGTAGCATCCTGTTGTGACGTATTCACACATCGCCCCATTGCAAATGGGGACCCCTGCTTTTTGCTTTCTAGGGTTTGTTTTCTAGGTCTTTTAGGGTTTTGTCTGTTAGCCTTTGCAGGATGAGTGTTGTCGAGGGGATCGTTGGATTACAGGCTTTGCTTGAGCTAGGGTGAGTCCACAGGACCCCAGAATTAGGGTTTCTTTGAGAGTCTTCCTTAGGGCCTGGTTTTGCTCTCGTTGCTAATTGTGTCTTGCTTTGTGAGTGGATATCATTCTTGAAGGTCCGAGCTAGGTCGAGTTGGTGAGTGATGAAGTCTGAAATGTCATCCTGATCTTCAAATGCCCTGAAATTTGGCTAAGTTTGGAATGTCCTGATCCTGAAATTTGGCCAAGTCTGGAATGTCCTGATCCTGAAATTTGACTAAGTCTGGAAAACTGAAGAATCCTCCAGAAACTAGATTTTGCAATATAACTCCTGGAGGTCCGAAACCACTCTCAAACATCCTGAAAGTATATATGGAATATAACTTAAAGTATAAGTGACGGAGAGTTCAAAATGTCAAATTTCGCTCCTGACCCTTCCAAAGGGTCCAGAGCGAAATTCTCCATAAGACATTCTACTTTGACCAAAACCTAGAACTAATGCATTCCTAGGCTTGAATGAAGGCAAAAACGCTCGTTTGAATGAAGAAATGCAAAAAAAATGAAGTTAGGATCATGGCCTAAGGTGAATTTCGCTCTTGACCCTTCTAAAGGGTCCAGAGCGAAATTCTTATTTCCTCTATTTTTCTCCTTAGCATGACCAAGTTTGTAGACTTTTGAGGCATAATTGAGAAGGTTTGATGCAACTTTGCCTTGGAGAGGAGATTTTAGACCTTGGGATGATGGATTCTAGCCTGGGAGAGGAATTTCGCTCCTGACCCTTCTAAAGGGTCTAGAGCGAAAATCCTTATAACTCTCATTTTCCTTCCTTGTTTTGGATGGGCGTTGGTTTATTAGGCTTTGTGTGTGAGTCTTGATGTGTTCTTGCCTTGAGAAGTGTTTCGAAAAGTGAGGATCTTGTCCAAAAATAGGAATTTCGCTCCTGACCCTTCCAAAGGGTCCAGAGCGAAATTCTTCATAAGCCTCATTTGCTCCCTTGTTTTGGATACCAACCTTGTTCCATGGGCGAATTTGGGAAGGAAATAACATGTCTCTGCCTTTTGAGGTGATGGAATGTAGAAATGTGAAGGATTTTGGCCAAGATTAGGAATTTCGCTCCTGACCCTTCCAAAGGGTCCAGAGCAAAATTCACTATAATCCTCATTTGCTACCTTGAATGGGCTTAAAACCTAGTTCCTCAAGTGGAAAACAATCTATATTTGCCTCCAGGAGAAGATTGAAGTTTGAAAGATGAGCAATTAAAGCCTAAATCAAGATTTTCGCTCCTGACCCTTCCAAAGGGTCCAGAGCGAAAATCAACCTAAGACTCATTTCTTGCCTTATTTGACCAAATTTTGATTTGCAAGGCATTTTGAAGGGAAGAGTACACATGTTTGGACGTTGGAAATGTTTTGAAAAAACGAAAGATTTAGCCCAAGAAGGGATTTTCGCTCCTGACCCTTCCAAAGGGTCCAGATCGAAAATCTCTCTAAGACACATTTCTTGCCTTATTTGGCCAAAATTTGATGTCCAAGGCATGATGAGATGAAGTATGAACATGTTGAAATCCTTGGAGATTAGAAGATTGTGAAAATGAAGAATTCTAGCCAGGAAAGGAAATTACGCTCCTGACCCTTCCAAAGGGTCCAGAGCGAAAATCTTTAAAACCATCTTTTCTTCCAAATTTTGAGCAAAACCAAGCTTGGACAAGGGTGCGATAAGGCATTTGGATTGTTTTAGAATGAATTTTGGTTGCCAAGAATGCAAATTTGAAAGCCTAAAGAAAATTTCGCTCCTGACCCTTCCAAAGGATCCAGAGCGAAATTTCTAAAATTCCCCTTTTTCCTTGCAATTCAAGACAAGATTTTGGTTTTTATACCATGGGAAGGAGAAGGACAAGATGTTCTATGCCTTGGAGGTAATTTGAAGTTGGAAGGATGGCAAAATAGCCCTAAAACAAGATTTTCGCTCCTGACCCTTCCAAAGGGTCCAGATCGAAAATCCTAAAACCTACCCATTCCTTTCAAATTTATGCTAAGACAAGGCTTGACTAAGGTAAGAAATGCCCTTGAGACTACCTTTGACTTGATGTTGGTTTCCAAAAGTGATGATTTTAAGCCAAAGGAGGATTTTCGCTCCTGACCCTTCCAAAGGGTCCAGGGCGAAAATCCTAAAATCTCCTATTTTGCCTTGCAAAACGAAATCAAACTTGGATTGGGTGAAAGAAGAAAGCTATTTCCTAGCCTTGTGAGGTGGATTGAAGTTGGAATGATAAAAAATGAGCTACAAAAGGAGAAAATCGCTCCTGACCCTTCCAAAGGGTCCAGGGCGAAAAACACTAAAGTCACCTTTTCCTTCAAGGTTTGAGTAAAACTAGGCCTGGATTGCAGTGAAAGAAGCTATTTGGAATGCCTTGGAAAGATGTTTGACCTTCAAAAATGTGAATTTTGAGCTAAAGTTGGAATTTCGCTCCTGACCCTTCCAAAGGGTCCAGGGCAAAATTCTTATAGGGTCTGTTCCTGGAGAAAATCTTGGGCAAGTTTCATGTTAATATCTTTTTGTTGATGATTTGAATTGAAAATGCTATGTTGAAATGAATTTATCATGTGTCCTTAATCATCTTTTGGTTTGTTTTGGCAGATGAAAGAAGACCAGGCCAGAACAAGGACGACCTTCTCCAGCCCAGCATCAACAAGGACGACCTTCTCTAGCCCAGCGTCATCAAGGACGACCTCTTCTAGTCCAACATTTGAAGGAAAGACAAGGTGGCATCCCAGTCATCACTCCTCCAATCGGGTTGGTCTACTTTTGCAAGTTCAGATTCAATGTACCTGACTCATCAAAGATGGCACTAACTTCGATGTACCTACCTCGGCTATCCATTGGTCGAATATTCTAGAGAAGACATGTGTCCAAATAATGCAATTATTTCATTGGTCAGAATTAAGTTTGTTATAACTAACCCTAATTAGGGTTTCCATTGTAAAATCTCGGCCATTGATCTCAAATTGATTTGAGCCATTGAATTGTATTGAGGGCGCTATATAAGCCCTGGCTCCTCATTTGTAAAGGCTAATAGTTAGTCAATGGTTAGCTAATAGAGAATAGTTAGTAAATAGCTGATAGTCAGTGAATAAGTAGTAGAATAGCAAATAGAATAGCAATTAGAGTAGACTAGGAAGAAAAGACAAGACATTGTTGCCTTAATTGTAAAGACTTCTTTTTCATTGAAGATATGGTGAAATATGTCGTTTCGTTGCAATATGCATGGTCTCTTGTTGAATCTTCATTTTTGATGATAGATGATTAGATTGAGTGAAGAAAATTGTTGAATGCACCTGTGTGGAATCTATCTAGTCCATACCACTAGCCTCTTACTGATGGTAAGTGCGCCCTGCGTGGTCAACTGGCATAAAATGAGTTTAATCTTAAATCGCTACACGTCTATTGTTCATGCATTATCTTGAATGGTGATCATTGTCAGATGGTGTACGATTTGAACGTATTGGAAGCATCCCTTAGAAGATCGCACTGAGTTGGTGTTGAATTGTTCAACCTGATGGTGAGACCCAGCCCAGTAGGACTTCACCTAGTCGTTCATCCATCTTCTCGCATTCTAGGTAGTAGAGTAGACTTCCTGAACCCTGCCATCTTTTGTCATTTGTTTGTCTTCCAGTTAGTTAATAGGACCTGTGATTCCAGCAAATCAGACGTTTAGGTCGTCAAGTGTAAGTCCCCTTGTGATTCCAGCAAAATCACATCATACCACAGAGAGCTTATCCACACGTAGAGATCCTACATAATAGAACCTTGGAGTTACTCCAATTGATCCTTCAGCGAGATCTTCAGCAGTCGGGAACTTTGTTCAAGAGAGGATAAGATACTTCGGTATTTTATTCTGTGTTCGCATGTGCATAAAAAACACATCAACACGTCCTTGAAGGGTTCTTACCTCATTTCTTTGTTCATATTTCTGAAAACCCTAAGTTATTGACCTCATTTCTAAGTCTGAAGGGTAAAAACCCTAAAATAGACAATACAAGCTTCCAAACTTAGCCAAATTTTCTCAAATCACTTGTAGACCTAGCCAAAATTTCGTTGTTTCTCTTTCATTGCTTCATATCAATTCTCAGGGTTATCCTGACACTTAGCTAAATATCCATCATTCCACTCCTTTGCTTGTGCATTCTTTGTTCTATCACTACAATCTCTTCCTTGGATGATGATATCATCCACTCAATGATGTCCTCTTTGCATCCAAAGTCCTGCTCCCTGCAATGTACCTGCAAAAGACAAGGAATCGTTGTGAAGTACAAGTATCGATCAACTTCATAGTTAGCAAAATGCAAAGTTCAAAGGATAAAGCAATAAGCACAATGCATTTCTCAATACACCAAAATCCTAATTCGCGACTTGATGACAATATTAAGATTGTATCCTATATAGGTTGTATATTCCTTAAGAATCCATTCCCTGCTTAGGCATTTCATCACCTTCAAAGATCAAAATTCAGATCAACAAGACATTATAACTCATTCCTTAGGGTCGATAGATGACGTAGATTGCATAAGACTTGGTTTATTCAACAACAAGGGGGGGTCCCCATTTGCAATGGGGCGATGTGTGAAAATGTCACAACAATACCCAGTTTGAAACATGATTGTGTTACGTGTGTGTGTGTGTGTGTGAGTGATACCCAGTTTGAAATTTTATTGTGTTACATGTGTGTGTGTGTGAGTGATACCCAGTTTGAAATTTGATTGTGTTACGTGTTGTGTGCGTGTGCGTGTGTGTGTGTGTTTGAAACTTTATTTTGTTACGTGTTACATGTGTATGTGCGCGCGTGTGTGGTGTGTGTCATAACTAGTTTGAAACTTGATTGTGTTACGTGTTACGTGTGTGTGTGTGTCTTGATTGTGTTACATGTTATGCACTTTGGGTGTGTGTGAGATACCCAGTTTGAAATTTGATTGTATTACATAAAACTCTTTTGTCATAAGGAATCTATGTTATCAGGCAGATCCTCCTTCCGGATCGGTATGGGTCTGCTTTGGGTGTTTAACTTCTGTTGTAGAATTTCTTGCTTATTTCACACTGTAGATGGGACATAGCAGCCACATATCTATTAAAATATTTAATTTTTTTTTTTAGTCACCTATATTTAGTTCCTTGTTTAATGGTCATTTAGCTTTTTAGTTAATTAGCTTTTAAGCTTTATTTAGCATTTAGCTTTTTCTTTTTAGTTAATTAGCTTTCATGCTTAATTTAGCGTTTAACTCTTTAATCTTTTACTTTAACATTATGTTCTAATTATAGAACATCGTCTTGTAACCTCTATACATACGTGTGTATATCATTCAATGTAATCATCCGATTATTGAATCATTCATTCAATTTATTTTTCATGGTATCAGAGCATGGAAATTAAAAAATTCGAAATTTTTTGTTATTAAAATTTTTCGAAGTTTTTTATTGAAGAGATTTTTTTTAAAACTGTTGTTTTTTTAAAGAGCAGATTTTTTTTTGCAGGTTGAAAATTTTCCTAGGGTTTCTGCAATTTTCAACTAGGGTTTTGACCCTTCAGTTCAAGTCGAAATTTTATTCTGGTTGCGGATTCTTGGTGGGTTTTTTGCGACATCGACTGGGTCATCGTCAAATTTTTCTGGGTGCATTGTTTTCCATGCCTCAATTTTTGAGTTGTCGGATCTGCATTTTGTTTTCAAATTCTTGGTGGGTTTTTTGAGAGATTTTTGGGGTTGGTCTTAGATTTTTCTGGGTGCTTCGTTTTCCACACCTTGAATTTTGTGCCAGCAAATTTGCCTTGGAATTTAAAAACAGTTCACAATTACTACTATTTCTGTGGATGTTGGGATTTCTTCTTTTTTTTTAGGCACCATTTATGCTGTTTTAAGTGTGCAATGTTTTTTTTAATTTTTGGGTTTCTTCTAAACCTCGAAATTCGTGCGTTGGAATTCGTGCCAAAATTCTCTTGTAGGGTTTCAGTTTTTTCAGCAGCTGCTTCTATTATGTTTTAAAAAAAATCAGATTCTTTTGTCTCTTGCTTTCACTCAATTGACCTTGATCAACCTCGATTTCCGTGATGGCATTATTAACCAACATCATGTTGGAACACAGTCAGAAGTTCAATGGCCGCAACTACAACACTTGGAAACAACGTATGCTTACCATCTTTGAGTATTGTTGCCTTGATCAACTTGTTTTGGGCAAGGAATCTCGTCCTACAACAGTAGGTGAAGATCGAGACAAACATGATGTGAAGAATCGAGAGGCTGTCATGCTTATCAAACTCTCTGTCACAGATGATCAACTCCCACAGGTGCCTTCAGGTAAAATAGCAAAAGAGATCTGGGATCTTTGGAAGGATCTTCATGAAACGTCTGACAAGAGCTGAGCTTTCTTTCTGAAGAATATGTTGTTTTCTATCATGATGAATGAGAAGTCATCTATCCAGGCACATCTTACGAAGATCAAGGAAATACGTGATCAGTTAGAAGCTATAGGCCGAACCATGGTGGAAGAGGATATGGTAGTGATCACGCTGAAAAGCCTTCCCAGATCCTACGAGCATTTCATTGATATGCTCAATATCTCCTCTACTAGTGTTGATTTGAAGTTTCCTGGTCTTTGCAACAAGCTGCTACAACAGGATCGATGGAAGCAGCAGTTTGGAAGCAGCGCTAGTTCATCCATTGAGCATGCTTTCACAACCTCAGCTTCGCATAAGTACAAGGGTAAAGCTCCGTCCTTCTAGCAGAAAGGACAAGGTCAAGGTCAACCTCAACAATCTTCCAAAAAGAAGAGCTTACAGTGTTCCTACTGTCATATATACGGCCATTTGGTGAAAGATTGCCGGAAATTGATAGCATCCCAACAATCCAAATAGGGAGGGTCCAAGCAGAAAGCCAATTCTGCCACGCATCCTGATCAGAAGGAATCTGCCTTCTATGCATTCATGGCCCAAACCTCCTCCTCTGATGTTCAATCATCAGCTTGGTATATTGACTCTGGAGCCTCTCGACATTTCACACATCGTCGGGATTGGTTTACAGAGTACATGCCTTTCACTGATTCAGTGATCTTTGGTGGAGGTGAAGAGTATACTGTTGTCGGCAAGGGCAACGTTCAGATTTCATCTGGTGGGAGGGATTTAATATTCCTCAATGTATACTTTGTACCTGGTATGAAGCTCAATCTACTGTCAGTCAGTCAGATTATGCAGCATTCACCACAGCTGGATGTTGTCTTCGGGTTGCACAAGTGCAACATTGTTGACAGGGAGATTCGCACTACAGTTGCAATTGGTATTGAGGATCATGGTCTTTATAGACTTGTTGATTCTACTGGTTCTCAGGAGATTGCCATGGCAGCGAGGAGTACTTTCATCAGCACTCTTTGGCATCAGCGATATGGGCATCTCAATGTCCACTATCTCTCTCAGTTGGTTCGAGAGGATCTAGTCATAGGATTACCTAAGATTCAAACTCAGAATCATGGAGTTTGTGGAGCGTGTCAAGCTGGAAAGCAGCATAGGATTCCATTTTCAGATGGAGACGTTTGGAGAGCATCCAAGGTCTTGCAACTCGTTCATGTAGACATCTGTGGTCCCATGAACACTCCATTAGTCACTGGATGCAGGTATTTTCTATTATTTGTTGATGATTTCAGCAGATGCATGTGGGTTTATTTTCTTAAGTAGAAATCAGAGTTGTTCACCATGTTTCAAATGTTTAAGGCCTTAGTGGAAAAAGAATCTAGCTGTCAGATAGTCACTCTTCGGTCCAACAATGGAGGGGAATTTTGTTCTACAAAGTTCACCAACTTTTGTGCATCACATGGCATTAAGCATCAACTTACCACACCTTACACCCCACAACAGAATGGTGTTGTTGAGCGCAGGAACCGTACAGTCACTGAGATGGCTCGGTCTATGTTGGAGCATAGAAATGTTCCAAAACACTTTTGGGCGGAAGCGATCTTCACTGCAGTCTACCTTCTGAACCGGTCTCCCACAAAGGCCGTTAAGAAGATGACTCCAGAGGAAGCTTGGTCTGGCAGGAAGCCCAAAATTAGTCATTTGAAAGTTTTTGGCTCTACAGCTTATGTTTGGATTCCAGATGCCATGCGCACCAAACTGGATCCAAAGAGTTAGAAATTGATGTTCATTGGCTACAGTGACAACCACAAGGCATATCGGCTGGTTGATATAAACACTAATCACCTCATATTCAGTCGAGATGTAGTATTTGATGAAGAAAGAGAGCCTTTTCAGCCTTCCTCTCCTAATTTGAGCACTGAGGATCACCCTCCAAAGGCTGTAAGTATGGGTGTTCGTCTTCCCTTAGCTCCACCTGATGGGAGGGATTTAGTTGACTTTGAAGTTGTGGGGTCTCCCAGGCATGACATTGCACCCCCTGACTTTCCTCAGGATCTTCTCGATCCACATCCAGAGGAGCTTGCTCCAGATATTCCAGGCACTCTTCATCCTGCAGCAGATGTTGGTACTTCTACTCTCCGGCCTAAGTGGTGGGCCAAGACCATTGGTGATCTTCATGATGATGAGCTCATTGAGGGTAGATCCGTTAGAGGTAAGAGTCAGCAACACATAGTTAATTTTCTCTTATGGCCAACATTCACAGTATTTATGAGCCTCAAACATATTCAGAGGCTAAAGGTGTATCTGAATGGGAAAAGGCTATGGCAGCGGAGCAACATAGTCTTCTGAAAAACAACACTTGGGGTATTGTCCGATCTTCCTCCAGGAAAGAAGCCCATTGGCTGCAAATGGGTGTTTAAAGTCAAGTATAAAGCTGATGGAAGTCTTGATAAGTACAAGGCTCGGTTTTCACAGAAGGAGGGCATCGACTATGAGGAGACATTTGCTCCCACAACCAAGATGATTACTATTAGGCTTGTCCTCGCTCTCTCAGTGCAATTTGGATGGAAAGTCCATCAAATGGATGTCAAGAGTGCCTTTCTCAATGGTGATTTGTATGAAGAAGTCTACATGATGTAGCCTCTAGGTTTCAAGGTTGCCGGTAAGGAACACCAGGTATGTAGACTAGTCAAAACACTCTATGGCCTCAAACAGGCTCCTCGTGTATGGTACATCAAAATTGATAAGTGCTTGATTGATCAAGGCTTTCAGAGGAGTATTTGAGATCCCAATTTGTATGTCAAACATACTAGTGATGATATTCTATTTCTAGTAGTCTATGTTGATGATCTCATCATTACTGGCAATGCAGCACATCTGATCATGTAGGTCAAACAAAATTTGTGTCAGCATTTTGATATGACAGATTTGGACTTCTCCATTATTGTCTCGATGTAGAAGTTTGGCAGATTGATAGCCACATATTCATTTCTCAGTCAAAGTATGCTAAGAGCCTACTAGATAAGTTTCGAATGCAAGATTGTAAACTTGCATCTACACCTATGGAGATAGGGCTCAAATTATCAGTCAAATCAGATTCACCTATAGTGGATGAGTCTTCATTCAGGCAACTAGTGGGCAGCCTCATCTATCTCACTGCCACTAGACCTGACATCAGTTATGCTGTGAGCTATATTTCTCGCTTCATGTCAACCCCAAAAGTTGAACATTGGGTTGCAACGAAGCGTGTGCTTAGATATGTGAAGGGCACTCCTGATTTTGGCATTCTGTACAATAGAAGCAAAGATCCTAGGCTGGTTGGTTTTACAGACTCAGATTGGGCAGTTTGTGTTGATGACAGAAAGTCAACTTCTGGGTATGTTTTCGGCTTTGGTACAGGTGCAGTCACATGGACCAGCAAGAAGCAACAGGCAATAGCTCTTTCCTCGACCGAAGCAGAGTATCGGGGAACTGTTAAGGCAACATGTGAGGCAATTTGGCTACGTAGGATGCTTGCAGACATGCAAATGTCTCAACCAAGACCTACTCCCTTGTTTTGTGATAATCAAGGGGTTCTAAAATTAGCCAAAAATCCAGTCTTCCATGAGTGGACAAAGCATGTGGAGCTTCATTGTCATTTCATCCGCTAGCATGTTGAAGATGGATCAGTGATACTGCAGTACATTCCTACAGAAGATCAGACTGCAGATATCCTCACCAAGTCCTTGAACCCAGCAAAGTTTCTCAAATTTAGAGGGCAGCTTGGTGTGATAGATAGCATGACCATTAAGGGAGGGTATTAGAATATTTAATTATATTTTAGTCACCTATATTTAGTTCCTTGTTTAATGGTCATTTAGTTTTTTAGTTAATTAGCTTTTAAGCTTTATTTAGCATTTAGCTTTTTCTTTTTAGTTAATTAGCTTTTAAGCTTAATTTAGCTTTCACGCTTAATTTAGCGTTTAGCTCTTTAATCTTTTACTTTAGCGTTATGTTCTAATTATAGAACATCGTCTTGTAACCTCTATATATATGTGTGTATATCGTTCAATGTAATCATCCGATTATTGAATCATTCATTCAATTTATTTTTCAATATCTTCCCCTGTTGAGTGTATCAGCAACATGTTTTTTCTCTTTCATGTAGGAAATGATGAAGTCAGAATCACTCAACAATTTCAACCATCATTGTTGATGAAGAGTCATATTTTCTTGTATGAAGATATATTACAAACTCTTTTGGTCCATTTTAAGCTCAAATGGCTTACCTATTTGCTAAAGCCTCCAAGCGTTTAGAGCGTGGACCACAATACCAAGTTCCTAGTCATGTGTAGCATAGTTTTTCTTTGAGTGTTCTAGACTTGTAGGTGACCACACACCCTTCTTGTCCCAACATAGCCCCTAATCCATCTAAAGATGCATTTTTCCATACAACAAATGGATAATTTGAACTAGGTATGAGCATGATAGGAGCATAAGTAAGCTGTCCTATTAGCTAACCAAGTATAGACTCACATTCACTCAAATCTTTTTACTATCCTTTGCAAGGAAGTTATAGGATTTGCAATCCTTGAGTCATATTCCATGAACATTTGGTGGTACTCGTCACATTCCTTGAAATTACTTTGGCAGAGGTGGTCAATCCAAAATAGAATTGACCTTTGTAGGATCAGCAACCACTCCTTGAAAAATTACATGTCCTTGGTGTTGAATGTTGTGACGTTTTCACACATCGCCCCATTGCAAATGGGGACCCCCTCTTTTTGTTGAATAAACCAAGTCTTTTGTAGTTTGTGCGTCTCCCAACCCTAAGGAATGAGTTATAAGGTCTTGTTGGTTTGGATTTTGAATCTTTGATCTTTGAAAGTAATGAAGTGACTATGTAGGGAATGGATTCTTAAGGAATATACAGCCTAGACATGATACTGTCTTAATATTGTCATCAAGTTGAGAATAAGGGTTTTTAATGTATTGAGAAATGCATTGTGCTTATTGCTTTGTCCTTCAAACTTTGCATTTTGCTAACTATGAACTTAACTGATACTTGTACTTCACAACATTTCCTTGTCTTTCTTCAGGTACATTACGGGGAGCAAGACTTTGGATGTTGAGGGGAGGACATTGTTGAGTGGGTGATATCATCGTCCAAGGAAGAGATTGCAATAATAGAACAAAGAATGCACAACCAGAGGAAGGGAATGATGGACATTTGGTTAAGTGTCAAGATAACCCTGAGAACTGATATGAGGAAATGAAAGAGAATCCTTCAAGGAAGCCCCAATTTCAGCATTTTTTGAGAATTGTCTATTCTTAGAAAGTTTCAATGTGGCACCAATTTCACATTTTGACAAAACTTTATCCTTCAAAGGCCCTCCTAGTAAAATTTGAGCGTCTTCTGAGAGTTTTCTATTTTTAGAAAGTCTATTTTTAGAAATTTTTATTATGGCTTCGATTGGCCTAATTTCCTATGTTACCTCGAGTTTCCGGGATGGTAGGGGACGACGGGACGCGTTTCCGGGACGACAATTTTTTTTGCCAAATTTGGGGATGGTGGGGGACGACAAAGGGGATGACTATATAAAATATAGGGAAAATTTAAAATATATAGGAAAATTCTAAATGTTCATATGAAAACATGTATAAAGCATGCATATATACATTATATTCATATGAAAACATGGATATAGCATGTGTATGATACTATGAAAACATTTTAGAACGTAAATTCTGAACATACAACATTCTCAATACTCGATATGCAATTATTCATTCATAATTCATAATTTCAATTCATTCACACTGTCAATATGCATATCATAATAGATATTAAAGAAATAACATACAAAATGTCAAAATGCCCATAGGCTACACTGCTGCCATATAGTTTCATTGTCAATTACGATATGAAAATCAAAATAGTACTAATGAATTAATATTTTATTATTTTGATTTCCTATTTATAATTTATTATCTATTAATTTTAAATTTTTAAATGTTTACCAATTAATTTAACAATTTAATATTTTCTATTTATAATATGAATTAATTTTAAACGTTTGATATGAATTAAATTTTAATAAATTTAAAATTTAATTAATGTTGCCTTTTAATTTTTTTAATAACAATTTGAATTAATAGGGGCCCATATTAGAAAATAAAAAAAATAAATTGAAAATACAACATTTTTTATTTTTTTAATATTTTTAATAGTCTTATGCGTGGGGGACGTCTCGCCGTCCCCAATTGTCCCCGGGACGTACGGACGTCCCCCTAGCTAGGGCAGACGTCCCCCCATTTTGGGGATGTCCCCTCTAAATTCTTGGCAATTTGGGATGGGGGGAAACGTCCCTTGGCCGTCCCCAAGTCCCCGAAACGTCCTCGGGACTGAGACGGGGGTTTTTTAGGCTAGGGATGCGTCCCCGGGTTACTCCCATTTGGATAAAACTTTCTATTTTTAGAAAGTATTTTTAATTGCAAGTGGAACATGTATCCAAATTCAAGTCCAGAAGAACAGAGATAAATTGTAGAGCATAAAAAGTTAGTGTAAAAGGAAAACATCCTCCTCCAGCCCAAAAGTGCGCTCAAGAGTGGAAATTCTTAGCAAAGGAGGAATTTGGTGAAAATAAAAAATCCTCCTCCAGGTAAAAAATGCACATAGGAGTGGAAATTATTAGTCGAGGAATTTGGCGAAAAGGAAAAATCCTCCTCCTGCCCAAAAGTCCACCCAGGAGTGGAAATTCTTTGCGAAGGAGGAATTCAGGGAAAAGGCAAAATCCTCCTCCAACCCAAAAGTCCACCCAGGAGTGGAAATTCTCAGCGAAGGAGGAATTTGGTGAAAAGGAAAAATCCTCCTCTAGTCCAATGGTCGACTTATGAGTGGAAATTCTCAGCGAAGGAGGAATTTGGTGAAAATTAAATATCCTCCTCTAGGCCAAAAATGCACCCAAGAGTGGAAAATACACTCCAAGGAGGAATTTTCTGCAAGGACAAAAATCCTCCTCTACAACTCCAAAGGTGTCCAAGTCTTGGAAATGGCAAAAATTTGATTAAAGGAAAATTCCTTCTTCCCCCTCCAAGTGCACCCAAGCATTCATGAAGTCATGGAAATGAAAACTTGGCCTTGTGTTGGAAATTCATTCCTTTAGGATAGAATTCTTGGAAACAACGAAAAATTGGCTAAGTGTTGGAAATTTCTTCCTCTGGACTCCTAAGCAAGACAAAATTCTTGGAAAGTGAAAAAATGATTAAGTATCAGAGAATTCCTCCTTCAAGTCTAGAACGTGCCCAAGCATTCCTCGTGTCATGAAAATTGAAAATTTGGCCAAATGTTTGAAAATTCCTCCTTAAGGACAAAGCACGCACGAGCATTCACAAAACAAGAAATGGCAGAATTTCACAAGGAAAGGAATTTTTCCTTCTGTAGGGTTGATATTTGCTCCGAAATTCCTCAAAAAACGAAAAAGGTCATGAAATTTTTTCCAAGGCAAAGATATCCTCCAATTCCTTCCAAATGCGCCCCAAGCATTTTAAGGGCATAGACAAGATGAAATTTCACAAAGGAAAAATTCCTTCTTTCCCTTCCAAATGCACCTAAGTATCCAGAGAGGCAAGAAATGATGAAATTTTACTAAGTTTGGGAGGAATCTGTGTTATTTCGTGTGCACTCAAGCAAGAAGAATCCTCCACCATGGAGAATTGGCGCCCAAACATTGAGAATCCTTCCACATATTTCAAATACACCCATAGAAGAAAAGTGACTGGAGACATAGAATTGAAGTTCCTAAGGAGATATTTTGATAAAACATGGCATTCTTGACAAGTTAGAAAATGATAAAACATCAAGGATTCATTTGTCCAATCCAAAGGCAACATCAGGACATCAAGAGGCATGGACGTCCAAGATGAGCAGATCCAATTTATGACATACAAGTTCAAGCAGAAATTTAGTGCCAAGAAGTTCATGGAAGAAGAATTGCAATTCCAAATGTCAAGGAGGACATTCAAACTCCAAATATCCGGGCTTCAAGGCAATCTAGTTCTAGACCCCAAGGATCCAAGGTTTAATTGCAAGTGAGAAGAAGAATTTACAACATCTTGAATTTCCTCCAGAAATCCAAGATAAAAAATCAAAAGGAAAAGACTCAAGGAATGACAGTCATCGACAAGAAAAGAAGACAACCAAGAAGTTCTCCCAAATGCTAAGAGGCGGATCGGGATTGAGAATTCTACATGTTGCCGTTCCCAGAGTAGATGAGACTATCCCACGCATAGGAGCATTGATGGAGATTCCTTGAGACACATTGATGGATGGAGGGGTGATCAAGGAAAAGGAAGCATATGACTTCTCCATATGGTACTGCATAGTGATATTAGGAAAGGAAGCCTTCGAGAAATCAAATGAAGGATCAGACCGGCTAAGGAGGATACTCAAAGAAATTCAGATGGAAATTCTCTCCTCAAGGCATTGTTTGCGCAAGAAATGGGAGATAAGGAAATGATCACAGATAATTTGTAAAGCAAGGTCAAGGAACATGTTTTCAAGGACATGAGTTCTTTCTCGGGAAGTTGCCTGGACGACATTTCCACATTCATCAGTTTCATGAACAAGATTCAGTAACTCAAGTCAGCTTGGGAGAAGATTCTCAGTCAGTGTGAAAAGGATACAAGAATCATGGAGTACAAACACGAGACTACTCCAAGTGTCTCTATAGATGAACTTGAGATAGTAATGTCTAGGTTCATTGAATTTGCCAACAAAGAGAGAGATAAGGGGCACTTACTTCTAGATAATGAGTTGTTTGATGCTTAGTTGACATCTAGTTATTGGTTCTTTACTCTAATTCTTTTTGCATAAAAGGTGGTCATTTACTTTGGAACCCTAATTAGGGTTCCATCTTGTAATTGTTGACGTGGCTAAAGTTGGATAACCAACTCTCTCCGGCCAACGCATAATAGAATGTTCTTGCTGAGTATCCTATCCTCTCTTGTGTAAGGAATCCCTAATGCTGTTTTAGTTGATCAAAGGGGACAACCTCAAGGTTCCAAATGTCAGTTCATGACAACAGGATAGCTCAACGGTTTGATGTGTTTTGCTGGAAACACAAGGGGACTTACGTTTACAACAAGCTGGTTTGCATCCAACGACGCTGCAATTCTCAGACTGGGAAATAATATCAAAAGGGAAGGGTTTAGGAATCCTAAGGACAATGATGATAACCGTTGATGCAGCAGGTAGACAAATTTTGATAAACGAGTTCTTGTTTTGCCAGAGACACCCTCACAACTCGACAAGAACGGTGTAAGCTCCAAAGGATAAATGTATTTTCAGACTATGGGGATTCATCTAGGCACCCAATTCTGGCGCAACCTAAAACAAACACCTACAGTTGAACTAAGCACAGTTTTGGGTTCAGACTAATCGTGCATGGCGACCTACAATCAGTAGATTGCCAATGGTATGAACTTGAAATGCATCAAAAGCCCTCACACTTTGCTATTAAAACCATTGAACTCCAACTAACCAACTAAAGGGAAACCATGCAAACATAAGAAAACAAAGTCAACAAACACCATATTTCAATGTTCATATATTTGCTTCAGCTGCCATTACAACAATTTCTTCAGCAGTTCTATGCTACTCCTAATTTGAAAAAATTGCATCGAACTCCTAAAACACTAACTAGCAAATTCTAACTACTGAAATCTAACTTGTTCTAACCTTCTAATCTTTTACAATGAGAGGCATCTTGCCTTTTATAGATTTTACAAATTGATCCAAAGGCCAGGATTGACTGCATCCAACAATCCCGATCTGCCTTCTAGAACTTGGTAGCTTTAACCCATGTGCATTTAATCCTCAGTTATCCTCCCAACCACTTTTTCAACTACGTACAACTGTTTGGCATCAATTCAGGTCAATTTGGTAGTTGGAAATAATTGACTTGTGTTCCCTCACTTTAAATTCATTAGACGGGGCCCACAGGTAGTCATGTACATTAAACAGTTCAGTTTTGCAACCGATTTTCTGGAATTAATTCTAGCTATGCATTTCTGAGAATTCATAGACTTGAACATTCTGAGTGTTCTTTTTGTCTTCGGTCTTGCCGGTTCAGTGGTGGTGCGCTTCCCTGTGCTTCATTTTATGCTCTGTAGTGCGTTCTTCATTGGCAGCGTCTGGGATTGTCGTTTTGATCTTGCGCTTTGCATTTTCGCTTCTAGGTGTCGATTGGGATCCTATCTTCTCAACGTCGTTGATCTGCAAACAGTCAATTTCAAACTCGATTAATCATTTTGAAAATTTAAATAAATTAATTTAACAAATACGGAATTTCTGGGGCAACGTTTGACTTTGTTTTGGCGAAGAGGAAAGATGTTTGCTTTTAAAACAATATAAATCCCGCTTGTGCGAAATTAGGGTTTTAAGTTTAAAATGCGAGACAAATACGACAATATTCATTTTAAACGTCCCTCTTATGTTAAGTTAAAAAATTCGGCCATTTGACTAAAAAAGTGCGACTTTATGTAAGACGCCTTTGAACTTTATGAAATTCGGCTATATTAAACGCTCTGCGCAATTTTCATTCCCTTGCTTTCTTTTTAATTTCCTCACGAAATGGGAGAAATTTAGCCATTTTAGCGAAAATGTGCGATTTTCATTGTTTTAAGACGTTTCCCCTTTTCTTTTTATTTAAATGCTTAGCCGACTCAAGGTAATGGACGAAACTTGGCCTTTGGAGGCTTGCTAATAGAAGGGATTTCATCATTTTTCATTTGAAATGAATGTCGGAGCTCTCGTTTTTTTTTTTTTGATTTCGGCCTTCATCACCGATAATTGGGAATGTCATTGGGGGTTTTGTCGGTTTAAACATGTGTGAATTTCGGCTTGGAAGGCGAATTTGACAGAGGTACCTTTTGAGGTGTATTTTGTACATGACCAAACACAGAATAAAATACCTAAAGGTACCTTATCCTCTCTTGAATAAAGCTCCCGAATGCTGAAGATATCGCAGAAGGATCAATCGGAGAAGCTTCAAGGTTCCTGTTATGTAGGATCTCTACTCGTGGATAAGCTCTTTGTGGTATGATGTGATTTTGCTAGAATCACAAGGGGACTTACACTTGACGACCTAAACGTCTGATTTGTTGGAATCACAAGATTTCACTGGCCTAGATTTTGGAAAAAAAAAGAAAAAGGATGAGGGCGAGGAAAGGATCTAATTCTGACACTAAGAATGTAGGAGCAATGAATAACCTTTGGTGAAATTCTAACTAAGTCTTGTTTCGACCCAGGACCATCTCCACAAGGTTAGTGCGATCTTTGGAGGAAAGCTTTATGATGTTCAGATCATCGCTATAAGCATAGACACCATCAGGTTGATGCATATCAGTGAAGAAGCGACAATTGAAGTTAAGCTTAAGCTGAATGATTCCAGTTGACTACACAAGGCAAGTCTGCAATCAACAAACTGCTAGTAGTATGGATATACAAATTTCACCATCAATCAAACACATTTCTTCCACTCATCTAATAACATGAAATCAAATTTGAGAAGTATAGAGACCATGCAAATTGTTGAATCGACCCATAGATTTCACCATTTCTTCAATGAAGTTTTACAAGCCTTTTACAACAACATATTGGCAACAATCTTTGCCTTCTCTTTCTATTCTACTCTAACTGCTATTCTATTTGCTATTAATCATTAGCTATTCTAACCTCTATGAACTAACTATTAACCTTCTAGCTATTAATGACTAACTATTAGCCTTTACAAATGAGGAGCCAGAGCTTATATAGTGCCCACAATACATTTCAATGGCTTAGATCAATTTGAGATCAATGGCCAAGATTTTACAATGAAACCCTAATTAGGGTTTTTTACAACAAACTCAATTCTAGCCAATGAAATAATTGCATTATTTGGACACATGTCTTCTCTAGAATATTCGACCAATGGAGAACCAGGGTAGGTACATCGAAGTTTGTGTCATCTCCCATGAGTCAGGTACATTGAATCTGGACACGCTGAGGTGGACCAACCCGACTAGAGGAGTGATGACTGCGATCCCACCTTGTCTGACACTTGGTTGATGTTTAGAAGCTAACTTTAATTAACTCTTCTGAAACTATTGGCTTCTTCAATGGACCCTTACTTTAACCTCGTTTGTCTTTGATGTTCAGGATGGATGGTGTACCTTTCCTTCAAATGCTGGACTGGAAGAGGTCGTCCTTGATGATGCTGGGCTGGAGGAGGTCGCCTTTTAACTGCAAGACAAACAAAAAGATGATTAAGGACACATGATAAATTCATTTCAACATAGCATTTTCAACTTAAATCATCAACGAAAAGATATCAATATGAAACTTGCCCAAGATTTTCTCCAGGAACAAACCCTATAAGAATTTCACCCTGGACCCTTTGGAAGGGTCAGAAGCGAAATTCCAACTTTAGCTCAAAATTCACATTTTTGAAGGTCAAACATCTTTCCAAGGCATTCCAAATAGCTTTTCTCACCCTTGTCCAGGTTTGACTTTGCTCAAATTTTGGAGAAAAGGATGGTTTTAGTGTTTTTCGCTCTGGACCCTTTGGAAGGGTTAGGAGTGAATTTCTTGTTTGTAGCTCATTTTTTTCATCATTTCAACTTCAATCCACCTCACAAGGCAAGGAAACACTTTTCTTCTCTCATCCAACCCAAGTTTATCTTGATTTTGCAAGGCAAAATAGGTGATTGAAGGATTTTCGCCCTAGACCCTTTGGAAGGGTCAGGAGCGAATTTCCTCGTCTGGTCTAAAATCATCACTTCTGGAGACAGCCATCAACTTAAGGGCAATCACAAGGGCATCTTTTACCTTGGTCTAGGCATAGCTTAGCATAAATTTGAAAGGAATAGGTAGATTTTGGGATTTTTGCTCTGGACCCTTTCGAAGGGTTAGGAGCGAAAATCTTGTTTTAGGGTTATTTCTTCATCCTTTCAACTTCAAATCACCTCCAAGACTTAGAACACCTTGCCTCACTCCTCTCTAGGTCACAAAAACCAAAATCTTGACTTGATTTGCAAGGAAAAAGGGTGATCTTAAGAATTTTGCTCTGGACCCTTTGGAAGGGTGAGGAGCGAGATTCTTGTTTGGCTTCAAAATTTGCATTCTTGGCGACCAAAATTCACTCTAAGGCAATCCAAATGACTTCTCTCACCCTTGTCCAGGTTTGACTTTGCTAAAATTTTGGAAGAAAAGATGGTTTTTAGGATTTTCGCTCTGGACCCTTTGGAAGGGTTAGGAGCGAAAATCATTTTTAGGCTCAATTCCTTCATCTTTCATGGTTTCTAGCAACTTAAAGTCACTCTCAGGGGCAACTTCTCCTTGAATTTACCTTAGCCCACACTTGATCTAGCAAAAAAAATTGAAAGCAAAGAGAGGTTTGGAGAAAATTCGCTCTGGACCCTTTGGAAGGGTCAGGATCGAAAATCTCATTCTTGACCCAAAATCATCATTCTTTCAACTTGAAACTTCTTTGCAAGGTAGAATTTCATCCTTCATTGCCCTAGGAACAAGGTTTCATGTCCAAGAAAGGTTAAAAAGTAGGCTTATAAGGAATTTCGCTCTGGACCCTTTGGAAGGGGCAGGAGCGAAATTTCCTTTCTTGGCTAAAATCCTTCATTTTCACAACTTCCAAACACTCTCAAAGGCAAGATCATGTCCATTTCCCCTTTCAACATGCTTTGGACATCACAATTTGGTCAAAAAGGGAAGGAAATGAGGTGTAGGAGGATTTTCGCTCTGGACCCTTTGGAAGGGTCAGGAGCGAAAATCATGATTTGGGCTTTGATTCTTCCTTTTTCCAACTCAAAATCACCTCAAGAGGTAACTAAACATCATCCTTCACCCAAGGGATAAGGTCTTAAGCCAAAACAAGGTCAAAAGAATAGGCTTGCAAGGAATTTCGCTCTGGACCCTTTGGAAGGGTCAGGAGTGAAATTCACCTTCTTGGCTAGAATCCTTCATTTTTTCAAAGCTTTCAAACATTTCCAACGTCCAAACATGTCTACTTTTCCCTTCAAAATGCCTTGCAAATCAAAATTTGGTCAAATAAGGCCAGAAATGAGTCTTAGGTTGATTTTCGCTCTGGACCCTTTGGAAGGGTCAGGAGTGAAAATCTTGATTTAGGCTTTAATTGCTCATTTTTCAAACTTCAATCTTCTCCTGGAGGCAAATATAGATTGTTTTCCACTTGAGGAACCAGGTTTTAAGCCCATTCAAGGTAGCAAATGAGGATTATAGTGAATTTCGCTTTGGACCCTTTGGAAGGGTCAGGAGTGAAATTCCTAATCTTGGCCAAAATCCTTCACATTTCTACATTCCATCACCTCAAAAGGCAGAGACATGTTAATTTCCTTCCCAAATTCGCACATGGAACAAGGTTGGTATCCAAAACAAGGGAGCAAATGAGGCTTATGAAGAATTTCGCTCTGGACCCTTTGGAAGGGTTAGGAGCGAAATTCGCTTTGGACAAGATCCTCACTTTTCAAAACACTTCTCAAGGCAAGAACACATCAAGACTCACACACAAAGCCTAATAAACCAACACCCATCCAAAACAAGGAAGGAAAATGAGAGTTATAAGGATTTTCGCTCTGGACCCTTTGGAAGGGTCAGGAGCGAAATTCCTCTCCCAGGCTAGAATCCATCATCCCAAGGTCTAAAATCTCCTCTCCAAGGCAAAGTTGCATCAAACTTTCTCAATTATGCCTCAAAAGTCTACAAACTTGGTCATGCTAAGGAGAAAAATAGAGGAAATAAGAATTTCGCTCTGGACCCTTTGGAAGGGTCAGGAGCAAAATTCACCTTAGGCCATGATCTTGACTTCATTTTTTTGCATTTCTTCATTCAAACAAGTGCTTTTGCCTTCATTCAAGCTTGGGAATGCGTTAGTTCTAGGTTTTGGTCAAAGTAGAATGTCTTATGTAGAATTTCGCTCTGGACCCTTTGGAAGGGTCAGGAATGAAATTTGACATTTTGGACTCTCCGTCAGGATCATTTTATGGAATATAACGTTTAAGTATAACAAAAAAGAAAAGTTATATTCCATATATACTTTCAGGATGTTTGAGAGTGGTTTCGGACCTCCAGGAGTTATATTGCAAAATCTAGTTTTTGGAGGATTCTTCAGTTTTCCAGACTTAGTCAAATTTCAGGATCAGGACATTCCAGACTTAGCCAAATTTGAGGATCAGGACATTCCAGACTTAGCCAAATTTCAGGGCATTTGAAGATCAGGATGACATTTCAGACTTCATCACTCACCAACTCGACCTAGCTCGGACCTTCAGGAATGATATCGACTCACAAAGCAAGACACAATTAGCAATGAGACCAAAACCAGGCCCTAAGGAAGACTCTCAAAGAAACCCTAATTCTGGGGCCATGTGGACTCACCCTGGCTCAAGCAAAGCCTGTAATCCAACGATCCCCTCGACAACACTCATCTTGCAAAGGCTAACAGACAAAACCCTAAAAGACCTAGAAAACAAACCCTAGAAAGGAAAAAGTAGGGGTCCCCATTTGCAATGGGGCGATGTGTGAATACGTCACAACAGTACCTTGATTCAAAATGCCACACTCATTTGGTGTCGAGTTTGTGTGAATTTCGGGATTTAAAAATGGATTGCGTGAACTTTTGCTATTACGAATTCGGTCTCTTGTCCTGAAATGCGTGACTTAGGGTGTAGAAGGTGACTTCAGGTTCCTACTTGCCTTTTCTACTTAAAACTCAAATTTGGGTTTTGCAATAAGAATGTGTGATTTTTCTGAAGGTGTTTTTTGACTTGCGATTTTCATTGTTTGCCCTCTCTGCTTACCAAACTCGGACCTTTGGGAAAGAATGCGAGTTTGGGGTTTATTTTGGGATTTTTGGGTTAAATGAGCAAGTTTCCAAGGCAAATGCTCGATCCCCTTTCTCTTTGTGGTGTCGACTTGGGGTTTTGCAGATTCGGTATCGGTTATGGCTTCGAATTGCAAGTTCTTTCATTCTCTCTTTTCCTTCTACCAGGCAGATTTTCAAAAACAACATGGGGTCCCCTGTGAAGCAGGGTGTGTGTGCAAAACGCACAACAATAATCTTAGCCCTTGATTGCAAATCAATCTTGGCCGTTCATTTGTGGAAGGATCTCTATAAAAGGCCCATGCCTTCTCATTTGTAAGGAATTAGATAGCTCATTAGAAATAGAGAGCTCTTGTTCCGTAAAGTAGAAGTAGAGTAGGAGAAGGAGAAGACATTGTTGTAAGACTTGGAGAACTAAAATTTGATTTCATTGAAGATAAGGTGGATTCATGTTTATTTCATCTTGTTGCATGGCGTTCCTTCGTTTTCTCAAATTGCTAGAAGTGCATTGATGTCAATGGAGATTGTGGCAATGTTTGATGAATTTCAATGGTTCATACTTTTTGCACTTAGATGATTTCTATTTGCAGTGTAAAGTTAGCTTGAACATTTTTTATATGGATGCTTAACTTCTATCATGGAATGTACATTGTTCGTTATGATGGTGCTCATTGTGATATGAAAACTCTTTGCATAGTCCTTGGAAGATTGCACTAGTTTTCGTGGAGTTGTTGCTGAGCATGGCAAAGCAGGACTTGGTTACTAGGAATTCGTCCATTGGAGCATAATCCATTACCCTCATTGTCCCTAGAAGTAGATTAGAACTTCTTAACCTTTTCCCTTTTGTCCTTTTTTCAGTTCCAGTTAAGTCCGTTCAAGGAAGAAGCATCACATTCCTGCAATATCCGATGATGAAGTTCCAGCCATAGCATCAAGAGAATTGAAGAACAACAAAAGCATAAGTTCCCCTTGGATTACCAGCGTACATTAGCCAAATGAGCTATATCTATCATAAAGTCGCAAGTTCGCGTAGGAACCTTGGAATCACTTTTATGAACTTTTGCAATCTTAGCATAAAAGGCGATTTTGCTCAAGATAGGATAAAGTGTCTTTGGCATTTTTATTCTGTGTTGGTGTGGTCACAAAACACCCATCAACACATGGTAATTTATTTCCAGTGTTCCACGGGCGTTGGGGACGGGGGGACAGGGGGACGGGGGGGACGCGTTTCCGGGACGGGGGGACCAAGGGCCTAAATTTGGGGACGGCGGGGGGGACGGCGGGGGGACGGCGGCGGGGGGGGTGGCGGGGTGGTGGTGCTTATATACTTGTACATATACATATAGTACTTGAAAAACTAGTTTTGAAAAGATGTATGACAGTATTACAGTGTAAGAATTACATTTGAAATGAGACTATAGGAAATTTGAAATACTAAATCTAAATACCAAGATTTCTAAGTTGTGTTGTTATATGGAGCCTAATCAAACTCGGAGGTTAGATTTTCCCTACTTCTATCGGCGCGGTTTCCCCCTATATTTTTCAACGGGGGTTTGGGGGCAGCACCCCCAAGTTGGGGTCAAGGGGCAGCGCCCCTTGCGCGTTCCCTGTCGCGATACAGGGCGGGGTCGAGGGGCAGCGCCCCGCGAGGCCAAAAATACTTTTATTATTTTCTAAAGGCGTCGGGTGTTATTTTTCTATTGGCCCACGTCCAATTAGAGTTACTCCTTAACCCTCCAAAAACTTAAAAACTCACTTTTTTTAAAAATTTTAATTTTAAACATTGCATATAAGTGGGGGCGACAGGAGACGTCTGGGCGTCTCCCCGTCCTTGGAGAGACGTCTGCACGTCTCTTGAAGGACGGGGAGACGCCCAAACGTCTCCCAAGGAGACGTGGAGGCGTCTCCATGTCTCTTTGGGAGACGCCCAAACGTCTCCCAAGGAGACGTCTCCACGTCTCCACGTCTCCCTGGGAGACGCGGGGACGTGGGGACGTCTCCGCGTCCCGGTGGCGTTTGGGTGGCGGTGGCGGGACGGCGGGGGACGTCGCGTCCCCGTCCCCCCGTCCCCGAGACGTTTCTGACGGGGGGACGCGCCCAAAAAGGGGGGGGACGCGTCCCCGTGGTTCACTGTTTATTTCTTTCTGAAAGAAGGAAAACACACAACTTTTGTTGCCTTAAACATTGCAAAACCAACTATAAGTGCCTTTCATGTTCTTGCCGATTTCTTCAATAAATTTGAATGTCATCAATGAATACCTAGCAAAACTTGTCAAGAATATCTATAAACACACTATTCATCAGATTCATGAATGTTGTAGTGTATTAGTCAACCCAAACAACAGTATTGTGAATTTGTAATGCCCGTACCTTGACCTAAAGGCTGTTTTCTGAATATCCTCATCTTTGATGCAAAGTGTGCGAGACACATTGGTTCTAATTAGCCTCTTCTCAATTAGTTTATTTAGCTGCACCTTTAATTATTGCAGATCAATTAACTTAATTTTATAAGGATCCTTAGATACAGGTGCAACACTTGGTACCTCTTTGATAGAGAAGTCAAACTCTCTTTTAGGAGAGATGTCAGGCAGCTCCTCAGGAAATACATCCTTGAATTCATGTAGAAAGGGATGGTCAAAGTTGGTTGCATTGTCTTTGACTCTTAAATCTATAGCTTTCACAAAAAACAATTGGCAGCCTTTTAAAACAACCTTCTTCATTTGTCTCTGAGCTTCCCTTGCCTAGGAATGCCTTGCAGAGTGGTCCAGTCCTTTGTCATCCAAACAAATGATTTTGTTCACCTTTCATTCCTGCAGATCTATTACATTCATTTTATAAGGAGCCTTAGATATAGGGGTAGCCCTTGGTACCAATTCGATGGATAAACTTTATCTTAGGAGTCGTCCCAGGCAGCTCCTCAGGAAACATACACTTGAATTCATGTAGCAAGGGATGATCAAAGTTTGTTGACTTATCTTTGGCTAATATATCTTCAGCTTTCACAAAGAACAATTGGCTGCCTTTCTAAACAACCTTCTTTTTTTGTTTGGCTATGATCACTTTGATCTCTCCTTCCCTCAGAATGCCCTGCAGAGTGGTCCACAGTCCTTAGTCATCCAAGCCAATTATTCTCTTGTTCAGGCAGTCCACAGGCTTGGTGTTGCTGTAGCCAGTCCATCCCAATGATAATATCATATGATTTCAAGGGTACAACCAACAGGTTTACCTTGGTGGAAATGAAATCTTTTTAATTTGTTCAAACCCTTAAGAAATTGGACATTTTCTGCCCATGCCCAACTCTACTCTTGCCCTTTATCTTAGTTTCCATGGTGTGATTCGATATTGCCTTGAAACACTTGGAGATAAAAAAACAGTTAGTTGCCTTAGAGTCAGTTAGTTCTTACCTTCTAGTTCAACTGGTGAGGACTTTGAATCAGCTTGCTGGTAATCTATTGCAGGATATATTTTCTGGTTGGGTCCTTGATCTTTCCTTGGCTCTGAGTACTTCAAGAAAAGTGACCTTTGCCACGGTTCAACAGCCTCCACTAGGTCCTTTAGATAGCGTAGGAAGGCTGTTAGCCTCCATTGCAGATGTTTTATCAGCAGATTTATACTTCTGATATAGTTGTTTTCTGCTGGAATTTCCCTTACTGTTCTGATTTTTCTGTGCATTTTGAGCTGTTTTAGAAAGTTTCAAACAAGCCCATAGATGATACATAGAATCATGACAATTCATATTTAATCAGCAACAAGTCAATAATACAGAATCATCATGATTAATACAACTAATAAGACAATCAAATGCTAAAAACATGCCGCAACATAAGCATTGATAAGAGAATCAGGACACGGCAGGAACACACATGGGCATGCCTTAGAAATCATGTACTTGGAAATGGTGTTGGTTCCACTGGCTCTAACTGATAGGGTGAATGCCTTAAACAAGTATTCTGAAATGCGTCTAGGTGCATGAAGCATACAAAAAAATGTTTTTTCAATACCGAGGAAATTAAGTATGTACATGGAAATAGTACTTGTTTCACCAGCTAGAGTGGATAAATTGAATGTCTTAAATACATATGCTCCTGAGATTAAATTGGCTTCTGATTTATAGTCTGAATCTGATTTTCATATCAACTTTTTATGTAGTTATGTGCTTTTCACCAAACATATTTATGTGCAGTTTTGCTTTTCTTGAATTATTTCTTCTAAAATCTTTAAAGATGTTATCTGCTGTTGATCTTGAATTATTTTATTCAGAATTTTGAAGATCTTATATGTATTTTGAAAATTTTACAGCATGTGGAAGCTCTGGAAGTCCTTTTGCAGGGACTGTGCGGGGTTCAGAAGGAAAAATTGAAGGTACATGAACTTCTGCTCAAAAGCGGGTCAAATCTTGGTAAGTATATTTTATCATATGTCATGGTTGATTATTGAAATATAATCTTTCAAGCTATATGCCTGAAGAGTCGAGATGTAGAGTGCATCATTCTTTTGCATAGGGACATTTGTTTTGGTTCCAATGGTATTGTCTAGATGTGTTTCATCTTGAAGACTGCATGCTTGATGTCATTTTGCAGGAACATCTTCAGAGGTTCGTCTTTTGTGCTCCTTGGAACAGCCAGAGCCTGTATGGTAATGTGTCAGTATCTTCTGCCAATTTGAGCTTTTGACTTGATGGGTTCTTTGCATTTAAGTTTATAAGCATATTTCTTGTCATAAAAAACTTCAAGATTCAATTGGTGGGCTAGGATTTAATTTTTGAAAATTTAAATTAAAGGACAGCTTTTAATCATTTAATCCTAAATGGAAAGTATGGGCAGTTATATATAACAAGGGACACAATGCGTCAAGTTCCTGCCAATCGTGTGGTTAGTGTAGAGTAGAAAACAAATAGGATTTGGTCAGTTTAAGATAGAGGGGGCAAGAGTGAGGGAGGAAGAATATATATATATATATATAGAGAGAGAGAGAGAGAGAGAGAGAGAGAGAGAGAGAGAGAGAGAGAGAGAGAGAGAGAGAGAGGAATTTTGATTGTAAAATATTGCATGATCATCATATTTAGGCCCTATTTCTTTTTTATATTGATTTAAAGTATTTTACATCTCAGTTCAGTGTGGGCACTGGTACGAAAGAACCGAGGCAAGAAAACCTCTAGTCTAGCCCAAGGAAGATTAACTTCCTAGAAAAAGTACAGAATCTTATGATGGTATTTCTACCTTACATTGCTTGGCCATATTGCCATTGAAATATAAATGTGAAAATTATACAAATGCTGTGGATTTTATGAAAGTTCTGGACGCATTATATTTTCTCTCAGATATAGATCCTAGGATGAGGCTTGAAAGATACTATCATTCCCTCCTGGTATCCTTGCCCTGCAAAACAGACCAGCCAACCCAAAGTCTGCAAACGTCTTGAATTACTATGTCAACATATGTTAGTCGGAAATCAAGCAACACATTGAAATGGACTGCCATATTATAGCGGATGTCATGATGATAATCAGAAAATGCTCTAGTCAGGTCACATAATTCCTAAGATTTATCCCAGGACTAGGAGAATTATATAATTTTAGCTATGATTCATAGACCAAGTTTCATTCGGTCACAGAAAGATTTGTATTGATCCTCGTGGTAGAAAGTAATCATTCGTCTAGCAGCACTACATATCGTCCATCGATGCTCATCAATTTTATGGCCGCACCCTTTTTCGATGGAATCATGAGCTTCGGTGGCTTAACTTTATCTTACCTCGAAATGTCATGTTTCATCAATGTCTCCTTATTTTCTATGAAACTACCGTCATTGTTAAGGAGCTTTGAGGCTTCATCGATCTCTACACTTTCATCGAAAGGCTCTATGTCACGTGTTTATGTTGATGTAATCCTCCATCGGCTCATCGAAACCCCGTTTTCGGCGGGAATCCTTTCATCACCGTGTTTTGCAACCGTTTTATCGGTCAGGTCATTGATGAAATTTTTTATGTCGACAAAAGAAAAAATATCCTCCTTCTACTTTTTGATTTTCGATGGAACTGTGCTCGTCGGCCAATAACTTTTGCAGCTCTACGACACCTTCCTTTTCTCGAAAAGTCTTATCTTTGGTCAACATCTTTTGTGCCTCTTCGATACGCTCTCTTCCTCGAAATAGCTTCGTCGATAAAATATCCATTGGTTCCTATGATATCACTCTTACGGCCAGACTCCTTCCCTTGGCGAGCTGTACACATGTCTTATCGATACCGTGGTTCATCATCGGTGGGACCACTCTGTAATTATTTTGGCATTATAAACAGAAACATAGGCTATTGATCCAAGTTTCATTCGGTCACAAAAGATTTGTATTGATCCTTGCAGCAGAAAGTAATCATTCGTCTAGCAGCACTACATTTTGTCCATCGATGCTCATCAATTTTATGGCTGCACCCTTTTTCGATGGAATCATGAACTTCAGTGGCTTAACTTTATCTTCCCTCGAAATGTCATGTTTCATCGATGTCTCCTTAGTTTCGATGAGACTACCGTCATCATTAAGGAGCTTTGAGGCTTCATCGATCTCTATTTTTCATCGAAAGGCTCTACCTCACGTGTTTATGTCGATGTAATCCTCCATCGGCTCATCGAAACCCCGTTTTCGGCGGGAATCCTTTCATCGCCGTGTTTTGCAACCGTTTTATCGGTCAGGTCAATTATGAAATTTTTTTATGTCGACGAAAGAAAAATATCCTCCTTTGACTTTTCGATTTTCGATGGAACTGTGCTCGTCGGCCCATAACTTTTGCACCTCTACGACACCTTCCTTTTCTCGAAAAGTCTTATCGATGAGAAAGCTATCTTTGGTTAACATCTTTTGTGCCTCTTCGATACGCGCTCTTCCTCAAAATAGCTTCGTCGATAAAATATCCATTGGTTCCTTCGATATCACTCTTTCGGCAAGACTCCTTCCCTCGGCGAGCTGTTCACATGTCTCATCGATGCTGTGGTTTCATCGAAACTCTTTATTTCATTGGTGGGACCACTCCTGATGTCCTCGATGCATTTTATGTCGATGAAACTAATGTTTTTGGTGAATCCTTTTGGAAGTTCATTGCGGCCAAGATTTGTTCGATAAGTCACTTTATCAATAGGATAATGGTAAGCTTCTTCGATAGAGTCATTTCGGCCAGACTGGGCGTTTCGGTGACGAATTAGTATGTATATCCGATGGCCTTGGTTTGAGCAATAATTTTTAGGATTCTGATGTCGATGTTATGATATCTAACTTTTAATGAGAAGAAGCTATAAAACTATAATATGGCATTTTATATAAAACATTGGATGAGGGCCTAAGATAGAGCTTTAGGGAAGATGAATGCCATCAACTCCCAAGTTAGCTAACTCATCACAGCCCTTTTGTTGCCTTCCCTATAGATGTGGTTGATCGTAAATCTCTCGAAACCTTTGCTTAAATCAATGGCCCATGTCAATGGTGAGTTGAGTCTCCAATTGGGCATACTGCCTTTTCTTAGAGCGTTGATAATAATTGCTGAGTCCCCTTCAATTTCCAATTTCTTCACTCCCATCTTTCTGCAAATATTAAGGCCTTCCAACAGGGCAACCAATTCAGCCCAATTATCAGTCTTATTACCTATTGGGTAAGCCCTGAGGGCAATTTCCTTCCCTTCCCAGTTATGGATAGAGCATCCTATCCCTGCCAACCTTGGGTTGCCTCTGGAGGCCCCATCAAAGTTTAGCTTGAGCCATCCCTCCCCTGGAGGTTGCCACTTACGTTCAGCTCTTATCCTTAAATTTACTTCAGGACCATCCCCAATATAGGGTGGGATAGATAGTCCTTTCCATTTCCCCTTCATCTTCTCATCCCAATAAGTTACTGTGGCATTCTTCTTCAGACCGAAGTTGATCATACTGTTGATTTTTTCGATCATAGCAGCCTCAATTTTATTGATTACCTGTTTCACTTCTAATTTTTCATCTTTGAAAAGATGTCTATTCCTTTCCTTCCACAATTCCCAAATTATGGTAGATGGAAGAGATATCCATAAGCCTTCAAATAGACAACCTCTTCTTAGGATGGGCTAGGCTTTGAGCATTCCTAAAATAGTTTGAGGAAAGGCAGAGGACTAGCCTAGTTTCTGGGTAAACCACACCCAACATTTGTTTGCATAGTTGCAATTAAGGAGGAGGTGATTTGTGTCCTCTTCATCCTTTTCACATAGAGGGCATCTATTGGGTCCCTCATACCCCATCCTTATAAATTTTTCAGCAGTCAAGAGCTTATTCTGGAGAGCAAGCCATGTGAAGACTCTAGCCTTGGGTAGGCAGCATCTGTCCCAACAGAGTTTTAGAGGCAGCTTCGTCTTGGGTCTAAGTTGAGCTTTAGTGATGTGATAATACCCATCCTTGGAGTTGTATTCTCCATTCTTGGAGCCATCCCACACAAGCCTATCCTTGCCTAGACTAAAGGAAATGATTCCATCTTTTAGGATTGCCATGAGTTTATCTTTATCCCTTACAGGGATATCCTCATTTTCTCTGACTATCCATTTCCACTCCACTCCATCCTCTGAGGGAGAAATGTAGTTTCCAATCAATTTCCCTCTGTTTGATTCTAGGAGTGTTCTTGTAGGCCCAAAATCATGGATTTTCTCAATCGCCTTATGCCCTCCCCAAGAGTCTGACCAAAACAAGGCAACTTCCCCTCACCCTAGGTTCCATGTGAGTTTATCTGAGATAATATTTCTGCATTCCAGCATAAAGTTCCATATGCGAGAGCCTCTGGGCGGATTGTTTTCTCTAAATATTTGGATAGGGTTGTCGGGTTGTCTTCTTTAAGGTATATATGGTACAAGATTCTCGCCCATTTTAAATGGGGATGTCTGAACATTCTCCATACTAATTTTGCCCCTAGGGCCCTGCTTTGGTCACTGATATTTTTAATGCCAACTCCTCCTTTTGGTCTACAAATCTTATCCCAAGATAGGAGTGATATTTTCTTATCATCATTGGCACCTTGCCAAAAGAAAGTTCTAAGGTGTTTATTTAGCTCATTCCGTTTTTTAACCGATAAATTGTGACAAGATAGTTGGTAAATGGGCATTGCTGCCAGAACTGATTTGACCAAGGTTGCCTTGCCTGCAGAGGACAGCCATTTCCCTTTCCAAGTGTTAATTCTCTTCTTGATTTTTTCCACCACGTGATCCCAAGACTTAGATGTCCTGCTTCCCTTATCTAAAGGGATGCCTAAATATTTGCAAGGGAGGAGACCAGGTCTGATCTCCAAGACCCTGCATATCTCTTTCTCGGATGCGGTTTCTATGTTGAACATGAACACTTTTGACTTCTCCAAATTGACCTCTTGACCCGAGGCTTCCATGTAGGATTTGAGGATACCTTTGAAGGCCCTTGCTTCCCCAATGTCGCCCCGTCCAAAAAGCATTGTATCATCTATGGATTGCTGGTGGGTAATGGGAGTTAGACAATTGTTAATGGGTATACCTATGATTCCACCCTCTTCCCTAGCCTTTGAGATAGACCTACCAAGAGCCTCTGCCATAATGATGAAGAGGGAAGGAGACATGGGGTCTCCCTGCCTAAGTCCCCTAGAGCTACTAAAAAAACCTT
The DNA here is from genome assembly GCF_030272615.1 of Cryptomeria japonica. Taxonomy (NCBI): domain Eukaryota; kingdom Viridiplantae; phylum Streptophyta; class Pinopsida; order Cupressales; family Cupressaceae; genus Cryptomeria; species Cryptomeria japonica. The sequence goes on from NC_081412.1 coordinate 157,274,469, forward strand.
CAGGTGTGCCATTGACCAGGACAAAAAATTTGGGGGTGGATATGGATTCAAAGATAAGGTTGATCCAAGTTTTGGCAAAGCCAAATGCTTCCAAACATTTGCATAAAAATCTCCAATCCACTTTGTCATATGCTTTACTAATATCCAGTGTTCCACGGGCGTTGGGGACGGGGGGGACGCGTTTCCGGGGAGGGGGGACCAAGGGCCTAAGTTTGGGGACGGCGGGGGGACGACGGCGGGGGGGTGGTAGGGTGGTGGTGCTGATATAGTTATACATATACACATAGTACTTGAAAAACTAGTTTGGAAAAGATGTATGACAATATTACAGTGTAAGAATTACATTTCAAATGAGACTATAGGAATTTTGAAATACTAAATCTAAATACCAAGATTTCTAAGTTGTGTTGTTATATGAAGCCTAATCAGACTCGGAGGCTAGATTTTCCCTACTTCTATCGGCGCGGTTTCCCCCTATATTTTTCAACGGGGGTTTGGGGGTAGCGCCCCCAAGTTGGGGTCAAGGGGCAGCGCCCCTTGCGCGTTCCCTGTCGCGATACAGGGCTGGGTTGAGGGGCAGCGCCCTGCGAGGCCAAAAATACTTTTATTATTTTCTAAAGGCATCGGGTGTTATTTTTCTATCGGCCCACATCCAATTAGAGTTACCCCTTAACCCTCAAAAACTTAAAAAGTCACTTTTTTTAAAATTTTAATTTTAAACATTGCATATACGAGGGGCGACAGGAGACGTCTGGGCGTCTCCCCGTCCTTGGAGAGACGTCTGCACGTCTCTCGAAGGACGCGGAGACGCCCAAACGTCTCCCAAGGAGACGTCTCCATGTCTCCGTGTCTCTCTAGGAGACGCGGGGACGTCTCCGCGTCCTGGCGGCGCTTGGGTGGCAGTGGCGGGACGGCGGGGGACATCACGTCCCCGTCCCCCCCGTCCCCGAGACGTTTCTGACAGGGGGACGCACCCAAAAAGGGGGGGGACGCGTCCCCGTGGAACACTGCTAATATCTAAGTTGACTAGCATGCTTGGTGCTCCATTATGCTGGACCGAATGTATAGCTTCTTGAGCTATGACTACCTCGTCATAGATTGATCTATCGGGCACAAAGCCTGTTTGTTCTTCGCTAATGATGATAGGGAGAAGTTTTTGGAGTCTAGTTGCTAGAGTTTTGGTAAGTAGTTTATAAAGGGTATTACACAAGGCTATGGGCCTATATTCATTGAAGCTATCAGGTTTCTCTTTTTTCGGAATCAGCACTAAGAAGGTATTGTTGATCTCCTTTAGGATCTTACCTGAGTTTCTAACACCCTCTAAGGCCTCCGTGATCTCTCGACCCATAAAACCCTAGAATTTTTGGAAGAGACTAGTTGGGAAGCCATCTGGGTTCATTTTCATGAGGGCAGATTTAACGTCCTCCTTTGTAAATTTCGTAAGCAGACATTTGTTGTGTTCTGCATCAATGAGTTTTGGAATATTTTTAATTATATTATGTTGGCCTTTAAGATTGGAACCAGCTGTATTGTTAAGGATTCCTTCAAAAAACCTTACCGCTTCCTTTGCCACCTCTGACGGGTCTTCCAGATTTACTCCTTGGTAGTTCTTAATGTTAGAGATTCGGTTTACCCATCTTTTCTGCTTGGTACTGTTATGAAAGAACTTTGTGTTGCGATCTCCATCTTTCAACCATGTTTCTCTGGATTTTTGTCTCTAGAAGATTTCTTCTTTTGCCAAAATCTCTTCATACTCTGTTAGTAATATTTTTTCCTTCAAGAAGAGAGGTTCATCCATCCCTCGATCCAAAAATTCCCTGTTAACATCCTTGAGGTCCATTTCTACTAAAAGTTTCTTATCAAAGATGTTACCAAAATGCTCTCGATTCCACTCCAAGAGCCTCCTTTTGATTAACTTTAGTTTGTTTGCAACAATATACATCTTTGAGCCTGAAAATACTGATTCCCTCTACCATTGTTCAATCAGGATGATGATGTTATCATCCTTATACCACATGTTCTCAAATTTGAACGGGCATTTTCTTGGACCTTGTTCTACCAGAAGGTTAAGTTGGAGTGGATAATGGTCTGAACCGGATAAAGGAAGGATCTCTGCTTCCATAGTGTAATTAAAATTCATAAGCCCCCCATGAATAAAAAATCTGTCTAGCTTTTCAGCAATATTGCCAAAGCCCTTCCTTCTGTTGTTCCAATGTAAAGGTGTTCTCTGCTGTTTGGATTTCCAACAAAGAATTCCTATTGATCCAATCAATGAAGTCGAGTGCCGTTGTAGGTAACTTATTACTACCACCTCTTTTGTCTGATGCCTTAGTAATGGCATTGAAATCTCCTCCAATAATACACATCTCATTCAGATTGTTTCTTAAGAAAGTCTCAAGTTCCATCCAGACTTGAACTTTATCCCTGTTCTGAATAGGGCGATATACATTGATCAGGTTAAATCTTAACTTATTATTATAGCAGTTTACCTTTCAGCCTATCCAATTCTGTTTTATCTCTGATGGTGTAAAAGAAGAATATCTAGGATCCCAGATGATTGCTAAGCTTCCTGAAGCCCCAAGTGCTGGGGAATACTTCACTTTTCTAAAACCTAATTTCTTCTCAAAGAGGTCTATATCGGTTGGGTTCGTTTTAGTTTCTTGGATTAGAATAATGTCTGGTTTTGATTCTGATATAGAACGTTTTATGACACGCTGCTTGTTAGCATTCCATGATAAGAGTTTCATGGCTCTGTGGGGAGGAACTTCCCCTCCCCTACATTAAATAGTGATGAAATTTTGGATTGGCCCACAACTTCCCCATCCTTGGCTCTTAATTCAGGAAGGGATCTCCTACCCCTCCTTTTGATGGACTTGGCACAGCCAGGAGAGTCTTTGCTCTCCTCTATATTATGAATGCCTAGAATGTCTGGGTTCTCATTTTCCAAATTATCTAGGTCAATGAACAATTCTCTAGTTTCCATATTAACTCTGGCACTATCCGCTAAATTTTTCACATATAGCTCCCTCTGCCTTTCCAATTCTTCGGAGTTACAAACCTCATCAACAAACTGTTCCATAAGGCCATTAACTACTTCTTCCCCAATAAAGTTGGAAATAATGTTGACTTCCCTTTCTACTTGTTCTCTCTCTACCACTTCTGCCACCACTGAATCAATATTCTGGGGTGGTCTATTTTCCTCTGCCCACCCACTTTCCTCCATATCCTTATCTTGTGTTGTTGGCTGTTCTTGCTCAGATCCTTTATACTTAACAGGGGGACACATTTCCTTCACCAATGGTTGCTCTGAAAGGGATAATTTTACTTCTGTTGAATGCCCCAGGGGGCTCACTATTTCCTTCCTCAATTCTATGCTTATTCCAAAGTTAATATTGAGGTTTTCCCCTTAGAGTGCATATACACGACAGTTCCTTTTGCACTGGTAGCTCACTAATCTCCCCATCTTCTAAATCTTGTTCCTTGTTCCGAGGTTCAATTGTTTTTGTCATAACTACTTCCAAAGATGGGAGGAAGGGGGATTTTGTCTTCCTATTCAAGGAGTCCTTAGATAAGGACTTATAGCATCGATCCAATGCCGTATCCGTTGCAGAGGCTTGATGCTTAGTTTCTATCTTTAAAGACTCATCGCCTTCCAGAGTGAAACCCCCAGTTCCTTCCATGAATTTAATTTTGACACCCTCTTTATTATGTTTTATCCGAGGGTATGACATCACAGGTGAGGTTTTCCTGGGAATATCATCTACGATGGGGCCATTATAAAAGGAAGGTTCGAAGTTTAAAATGTGGTTATTGATTTTTAAAACTATGTTTTTTAAAGTTTTGATATTGATATCCATATTCACCATGAGAACATTGTTTGAAAATTTAAATGGGGTTTTTTTGACACTTTCGAATTTCCCTAACTTATTGCCTATCATTCTTAAGATTTCTAAATTACGAAGTTCTACTGGTAAGTTATCAATTGATATTGCTCTATTTACCATAAAAGGTTTTAAACATGATGGATCAAAAAGGGGTTGCCATTCCCAGCATTCTAAGCAAAAACCCTTATATGCTGGAATATCCCCATTCAGAAGCCTATTTCTCAAATCTAGATTGCTACATTCTATTGAAAGGAAATTTTCAGGGAGGATGTTGATACTTACTAGGCCCTGAAAGGATGCCTTTAACCATTCAATGATTTGTTTGGCTGGAGTACCTGTACCTTCCCATTGAGCAAAGATGACGAATTCTTTACAGTGCCTCTGATGCTTTGTTAGCTTTTGATTGTCAATTTCTATCACTAGCCTTTCCTCTGTGGCTGATGGACGCATTGATTGGTCACCTTTAATTTGTTTATCCGCCGATGGTTTCTGATGGTGGTGCAGTGAATGTCTAGCTAGGGTTTCCTTGCCCCACAAATTCTTCTCTGTAATTTTTCGCCGGATAGTGTTTCCCCGGTTTATGGTTTTGTCTTTATGGGTAGGTTTTAAAAAACCCTTCTCCATATAACTCAGTGGACGATGGTAATGGCATGCTGGTTGACGATTCGCCCCACTTGCTGGGCATTTGGGTTGCTTGCGTCCAACCTTCTGCCAATTCTGGTCGTCAGTGTTTAGGGGAGGAGGGGGGGCCCTTCCCATATCTATCAGCGAATATTTGGCCTTCGCAAAAAAGGTCTGTTGATCTTGCGTGTTTGCTGCTTCTGAGATAATACTATTGCCATCTTCCTGGTGGCTGCTAGCAAGAACAGAAAATTGATTTGCATAGCCCAAATAGTTGCCATAAGGAGGCCTCGGAGCAGGTTAGTTGTCGCATAGGAATTGCGAAAATTATTCGCATGCAGAGCCATTTTTTGAGATAATAATAGATGTTATATTTTGATACTTGTTAAAGATAGTTTTTGGATAAATTTGTGTGTGAGATAAAACAGAGGAAAAATATGAAAAAGATTGCAAACAAAAATTCTTATAAGAAATTATTTAGGTGCTCATAAAAATGTAGCATTCCATCCCTCAAAATATAAGGTTGTTTTAAAAAAAATATTAAATATTTGAATTGCTATAACCATTGTTGCAGTCTATATTATTGTATTTATGAAATTTTATATTAACATTTTCTCAATAATTTAGACCTAATTAACATTTTATTTAAAAAATGAATAAATACATGCAAACATTCATTAGATCTACAATAAATTAGTGCTACTAACTGATTTTATTTTTTATATTTGAATAACTTTTAAAATTTTAAACAACTCTCTCTATAATTTCTCTTACCTTAACAAACGAATTAAAAAAATAAATAAATACAGCTTTATTAATAACTCCTCATCATTTTCTCTCTCTGGGTAGCACTGTACTTTACTGTGTGGTGCCTGAAAATAGGCTTAACTTACCTAGACCATGGTCTTAGATGTTAAATAGTAAAATACTGAAAGCAATACAAATAAAAGTAATATGATGAGACGCCACCCAAGGAATATGATTGTGTTTTTTTTAAAAATCCGCACATGCTAAAATTTAAAAAGGAATAGACATGAATGTGTCTTTAGTGAGATGCTAAAATATAAGCTTATCAATACGTGTTGTACATTTGACAAAGTTGTGCTATGGTTTTTTCAGTACATGCACTCCAGTTAATAATGCAACATTGAATGCACAAAAATTGTATTTTTTTTTTGGAAAATTGAATTTTATACTTACTATTATTAGAATATTTAATTATATTTTAGTCACCTATATTTAACTCCTTGTTTAATGGTCATTTAGCTTTTTAGTTAATTAGCTTTTAAGCTTTATTTAGCATTTAACTTTTTCTTTTTAGTTAATTAGCTTTTAAGCTTTATTTAGTGTTTAGCTTTTTAGTAGTTCACTTCAAACGACTTGTTCTTAATTTAGAATGTCGTCTTGCAATCTCTTTATATACGCTTGTATATTGTTGAATAGATTATCCGATTATTGAATCATTCATTCAATTTATTTTTCATGGTATCAGAGCGGGTCAATGGGATTCTTTAGAGTTTGGTGAATTTTTTAATAAAAATTCATGCCCTTCTTTCTGGAATATTTTCCAGATTTCTTTTATTGTTTTTTTTAATAAAAAAAACGAATTTTCTTTTTAGAAGGCTTTTTGAGGGTTTCTGGTTTGTGGGTGAATTTCTATGTTGGGCAGCAGTCCATGTTTTTTTTAGAGTTCTAGAGATTTTCGTTCCTGCAACCTGGAGTTTTTTTTTCCAGATTGAAAATTTTCCTAGGGTTTCTGCAATTTTCGACTAGGGTTTTGACCCTTAAGTTCAAGTCGAAATTTTATTTTGCTTGCAGATTCTTAGTGGGTTTTTTGAGACCTCAACTGGGTCGTCAGATTTTTCTGGGTGCATAGTTTTCTGTGCTTCAATTTTTGAGCCGTCATATCTGCATTTTGTTTTCAGATTCTTGGTGGGTTTTTTGAGAGTTTTTCTAGGTTGGTCTCAGATTTTTCTGGGTGCCTTGTTTTCCGCACCTCAATTTGTGTGCTAGTGAATTTGCTTTGGAATTTAAAAACAGTCTGCAATTTCTGCTAATTCTATGGATGTCGGGAATTTTGGTGTTTTCTGGGCACTGTTTATGCTGTTTTAAGTTTGCAGATTTTTTTTAATTTCTAGGTTTCTTCCATACCTCGAAATTCATGCCTTGGAATTTGTGCCAGAATTCTCCTCCAGGGTTTCATATTTTTTGTGCAGCTGTATCTATTCTGATTTTTGAATCAGATTATTCTGTCTCATGCTTTCACTAGGTTGACCTTGTTCAACTTCCATTTTCGTGATGACATCTTTGACCAACATCATGTTGGAACACAGTCAAAAGTTCAACAACTGCCACAACACCTGGAAACAGTGCATGTTCACGATATCTGAATATCGTTGCCTTGATCAGATTGATTTAGGCCAGACCTCGTCCTACAGGTCCCAGGGTTTTCACATTTTTTTCCTCAAAAATTGTTCGCAGGGTTTAGATTTTTTTCCTTAAAAATTATCAACTGTCATCTGCAAAGCTTGCGTGGGTTTTCTGATTTTTCGCCATAAAAAATCATGGGAGCGTTTTGCTTGATTCTTTTCTAAAAAATCAGGGTTTTACCATGTGATGTCTGGTATTTTACCATGTGATGTTGTCTGGTGTTTTCCCGCATGATGTTTGATGTTTTACCGTGTGATGTTTGGTGTCTTACCACGTGGTGTTTTGGGTCTTGCCATGCGAAGTTTCAGGGTTTTGTTCGATTTTTTCCACAAAAATCGTTTCAAGGGTTTTTACCATTTTTTTCCACAAAAATGATGATTTGTATCTTCAGTTTTGGAGGGTTTGCCGATTTTTCCTCAAAATCATGGTTTCAGGTTTCAGTTTGGTTACCCAACATCAGGTTGGATGGATTTTGGTATTCTTGGTCATTAACACTTTTCAGATCCAAGGAGGGTGTCCACTGTAGCAGAGTGTTCTTTTCATTTGTGATCAAAAGACCTGTAGTGTCTTCTGTAGGGTAGTTAGTAGATAGAATGACCATTAAGGGAGGGTATTAGAATATTTAATTATATTTTAGTCACCTATATTTAGTTCCTTGTTTAATGGTCATTTAGCTTTTTAGTTAATTAACTTTTAAGCTTTATTTAGCATTTAGCTTTTTCTTTTTAGTTAATTAGTTTTTAAGCTTTATTTAGTGTTTAGCTTTTTGGTAGTTCACTTTAAATGACTTGTTCTTAATTTAGAACGTCGTCTTGTAATCTCTTTATATACGCTTGTATATTGTTGAATAGATTATCCGATTATTGAATCATTCATTCAATTTATTTTTCAACTATTACCAATAGAATAAAGAAAAATGTCATAATCTCATTTTTACAATATAAAATAAATAGAAAAATTAAACTTAAACTATAGATTGTTTGTTCAAATTTTTTAATTCTATGCACCCATTGGTTAAAGTAATGAATAATAGAATTAGATGAATGCAATAGTATCCTGCCTTGGCAGGAACTAATAATATTATTAGACTCTGTCCTTTTTCTTTTGATACTTGGGGCTAGTTTCTTGCACCATTTGATAGACAAGAATATCTTGCTCAAGGTGCCTTTTTGTGATAGGTAGTGGTCTAAATGAATATATTTTCACAGATTGGCTTGTAAGATTCTAAATTAAAGCTTATTCGGGAAGTTGGCAAGTTTGCCATCTGGCTGAAGGACTCCCAAATTCTTTTTGGAGCAATATTTGAAATAATATTGTGCTCTCTTATGTGGATTCTAGTTGGTAAATTGGAAGTCCTCTTGATATTTTTGCTAAAACAAATGAAAGACAATGCATGAATAAGGGCATATATTCCTTTCAACCAAAGGGGTTTTGGGGTATGAATCCACAAATCTTGGGCGCACAGTGTCTAGATTACATTTGCATGTATGCATGTGCACACAGTACACTAGAAGTCATAATATTTAATATAGTTGTATGGGTATGGATATGGGTGCATACTAGGTATAGGTGTGTACTTGGCAGACCCACATCATTGCTGAATGGTGCTTCTGTGTAACCATGATTTCAAAATTTTCAATTCATGGAGGAATGATCCCGAGAACTTATTTTCCACGACTAATGTAATTTCTGAAATGTTATTTCTACAGTTTGAATTTGAAAGAAAGAAATTGATGCATTGAGATTAAATGAGAAGCAGTAATGTAAACACAACAAAAAGTAATATTTTGATTGTGTTGTTGAGAGGAAATGCATATAGAAAAAGTCCTGAGTAGTTGAGGATGTGTGATAAAATCCCCTTTGAAGGGGGCAGTTGAATAAATGTTTAAACCTTGTGTGTTAAATGAAAACCTTCCTAGGAGACATGGATAAAGCTTAATTTTGATTTAATAGTTGAGACCAATCCTGGTCAAGAAGGGTATGGTAAAATTTTCAGGTACAGTTGGGGATCACTGAAATTGGTGTCCATTATGGACTTCGGATTATATGTTTTGATGGTGTTGCTGAAGCTAAAGCACTCGTAAAGGCAGCTGTCTGGCTACTGGTAAATGTTGGGAAAGCTTGGAGATAGATGGAGACTCTAATGTTGTGATTTGTTTGATCAAGAGCAGAAGCTGTCCTAAGTGGAAGTTGAATGCCATCACCTAAGTATGATCTACTTTAATTTTTGATTATATTAGCTTTGATAATATTAAAAGTGGAAGGAATTGGCTGTCAGATCAGTTAGTCAACAAAGAGTTGGATTGATTTTCTAGACGTGGAAGCTCCAGTATGTCCTTTAAAAACTCATCCCCTTGACTCAAACCAAAGGCCATTAATCAATAATTATTATTTAAACGTCAACATAATCTTTGATAAGATTCATCAAAGATCAATTGTTTGCATGCATGATGATCTTCTCATGTGCTGTGTGGAGAGTTTGGTTTAACATTTTGAGACATAGAAAGGCTTGGATGAGGTTTAATAATGACATTTAGTGTTAGACATCATTCTTAAACCTATGAGTTTTGGATCCAAAGAAAAATCATTATTTAGCTCTGCTTTGGTGAAGAACATTTAAGGTTTTGGTGTGTGACAGAAATAGGCCAAATCTGAAGGTGTTCTGGGTTCAGCTTTGCACTGGACCTGGCATTTTCACTGGTTAATATCCATTCGATGGCTTTACTGTATTTATCATGGATGCAGTCAGTTCTGTGCTTTTTGTTGGTCTGTCAGATTTGTTGGTGGAAGTGTTTACCAGTAGTCTACCAATTTAGGTTTGTACATTCAGTCTGTTTTCATTCCTGAAGGTTATATCTCCAGGCTCCAGCTGCCCGAAAATTTTATAGCTCTGAAACCTAGTGTTGACAAGATTTTTGGGAGAAGATGGATCCAATCCTCTAAACCAATCACTGAGTTTCCTACAATGGTAAACATGAAGCAGCTCATTTGGTAAACATGAAGCAGCTCATTTGGTTGGGATGAAAGTTAGAGAAATATATATATATATATATGTAACCAAATAAATGAATAAGAATGAACTAAATAAAATTTTAATAATAATAATAAACAAGATTTAATATATAATTTATATTTATTAAATATTAATATTAATTTCATATTTATCAAATAATAACAGAGAAAGAGTATGAACAAGCATCATCTTGATAAGCAAATCGATCTGCAATAAATTGCTCTGTTAACCCATGAAGTAAACAGTCAGCAATCACATTGATGTTATCGCATGACCACCACCATAATTATCACTTATTATTGAGAAGAGATCACAAGGACCGATTATCCAAAGATGATTATCAGTCAAAGGAGAATAGCATCAAACATAGGTAAATATATTATTGCTGCCCAAGGGATGTCAAAATCAATTAATTAACAAATAAAGTAAATAAATGATAATCAGCGATTATCATAAGGCAGCGATTAACATACATATGCGATTTGGGAGAAATAACAAATTAATTATGGAAAGGTGCGATCTGAATAATAAGCCGATTTGTTTGAATGATGAAGAGGTGCGATTAAGAGATGTAACTATTCGATTTTGCAAGATATATATATATATAGTGAGAATCGATTCCATTTTGGGGGAGATAGGCTGAACACGAATACTTAACATATGAAAGCTAATAATGTTTGAATGCAGAATTTAATAGTAATAGTACTATAGACTGCAACACATGACAGTAATTCTTAATTTCTTATATAGTGGCAGATCAGATCTGACGCATGTCAGATCTGTCTGCCTTTACACCCCACTAAATATAATTATTGCTTTGTAGGCAGTAATGATATTATTAATTTATATATTCAGTAATTAGAAAATACATAAATATTTGATAATATTATTTAATTCCTTTATTTATTTATATTCAAGTCAGAGTCACAGCCAACTTACACAGTGATTTCTTTATTCATTATAATATTTCTGTAGGTAGAAATCTGAGGTAAAGATGAGGATAATTCTAAATAGGATTGAAGATATAAATAAATTGCTCTAGAATACAACTATAGAATTAATAGATAATACATTAGATGTATAGTTCTGAGTACCATTAAGTAATATTAGGATAATGTTTTCCAACTCTATCTTGGAGGGAGCACTGGAGGTGTTAACCAGTGGCAACGAGGGGCTATCATGTGGCCAAGAGACCCATGAAGTCAAGGAGCCAGTTATAATCTCCCTGCCAGTCTTTCCAAGACAGAGAAGATAACTGAGTGTCTGAAAGTATTAAGGTTTAGAGGGAAAGCACAGGGAGACTACCCATCTAGCAAGGGGGTTAGAAGCAACCAGCCCTTGGATTTGGTAGACAAGCAGTCCCTTGCTCTCCTTTTCAGCCTATAATACTCTTTCGTTGTCTGTATGTAAGTGCTGATAGTTTAGGCTAATCATGCTGTGTATATGTTGTAGGTATTGTGTGTGTCTATCCTTGTGTTTGCAGGATTATCCATAATCAAGCTATTGGAAGCAGGCTTAAGGCACTGTACCGATAGGGGACATTACAGAGAGCCATAAAGTTGAAAAAAGGAAAATATTATTCACCCTCAAACCTAGAGGATTGGGAAAGAGGAAGAAGAATTTTAAATGGGGAAAACACATATGAAATCCTGTTAGCATATTTGGTTGGGGAATTCCATCAGATATGGTGGCATATGTGAATAAGGTGGAATAAGTAATGTTGGCTAGATAAGGACTATACCCAACTATTGCATGACATGAACCCCAGTAAACATTCACTCAGTTACACGAAGACTTCCTACAGAGATGATGGTGGTGGATGGAAGGATTTTATACATGATTATGATTTTTCTGAGGAAATTCAGTGCTACCATGACTATTCTATATAGAAAGCTATTATAGAGGACAGGTGTTCTGCAATCTGGAGTTAGCATTTTAGATTTGATTGCAGAAGGCATTATACCGCCTCTGAAAGTTGAACATGCTGCTTTTCAGGGCAGAGACCATGATAAGCTTGCTGACTGATGGCAGCAAAGATCCTGCTGCAATTTTTTTATCTGGAGTTAATTTTTTTGTCCAGATTAATGTTTTTGTCCAGATTTTCTGTTCATTTGAGATGCATAGCATGCTGTTTTGTGTTTTAGGTGATAGTAATCATAGATTGCAAGCTTGGTGAATTTTTCATGTCCCCAAGTAATTGCAGGTTTAGCTCACTAAAATATGACATCAAGTTCTTTGGAAAACTTGGCAAAACTTAGTGAGTCCAACGTTTTCAGTCCCTAGGCCAGCAACATGGAAAAAAATTTAGGTTAAACACTCCAAAAACTTTGCTTTCTTGGCTTGATAAGCATTGTTTTTTGCCTTCTAAAAAAATATGAAAATGGTGTGCACTGCTTCCAGATCCTTTTGAGGGGTGCTGCTCCCAAACTCTCGTGAGGGGCGCTGTACCTCAGCCCCGGTGGGGGTGTTGTCCCCAAACTCCACCAAACTCATTTGATACATTTTGTAGCTTTATTTTGCATAAAATTTATGCTTTTTTTTTGTTAAGTGTTTTTTAAGTTGTCGAGTTTCACCAAGTTGGAAATTTGGCTTCCTGAGTACACTCCAAGTCTGAGTCTGTGAACTATGATAATAATGGCTTAATGTCAGTTTCTCCTGTGGCTGATGAGTCTGTAGTTAAGTGAGTTTTAATGAGTTTGTACTCTATTTTAATATTTTATCAGTTTTGTTCCCTCTTACAGCTAGATCTTTGTTGTAAAAATTTCGTCTTTGTTGTCAGTAGATGATTAGTTTGAATGCTCTCTTTCCTTGGGTGTGAGGGTTCATCTGCACTGTAAAGTATCATATAACCTGTATAAGGTAACAGAGAGGGCCCTCTGATAGCCACTCATTTTAAGCAGGAAGAGGAAAGATTTATTATGGACAAAAGGAGCATTGCATGATTTTTACGGATCAAACCATTAAAACACTAAGAATAGTAGCATGAATGGTGATAATAATTTAGAAAAAATCTATTGAACCTTCTAGACTGCAAAATAGTTGATTTTTTCTCTTGAGCTCCGCCATGCTAGGTATTTGTAGACAGTTAATATAATTTATTGAAATTTGATATTGGACCCTGCACCAAACAAAATTCCTATAAATCAAAGTCATTTATGATCATTCTTAATTTCTTCAAGTCTGGACGTGCACTCTATTTAGCAAATTTATCTTTTTAAGTTAAAACTAAATTTAATGAGATCGGATTTTGTTAATATTTTGAGATAACCCACTATGTAACTTTTGAAGGCAAATCTTGGTGACATCCTTTGGAGAAATATGATCAGATCATGTATCTCCTTTTGTGGTAGTTCCTGTATCTGTAATTTAAGCGTAAAATTGATGATGTTGGGAAGCTGAAGAGTGTTTCAATGTCAATGAAATGTAGTAAAGTTTGTGGGGAGACTCCAAATGGGTTTGAAGACATGGATTTTACTCCAATTGATTTTTTACCTTGAGGTTATGGGGGGTAAACCCAGCTGCTTTTTGAAATGAAAGAAATTCTTAAGGAACCTTTATTTTTTATTCTTTAGAATTATATGTAGATGGGTACCCAGTAGTTTGCATGGTTCCTATTTTAATGGTGAAATTATTGTTCAAAATATAAGTTTCCTAAATAAGTCTATTTTTTTAAGTATATTTAAGTTGTTAAAACATTCTCGTTCTAGTTAAGTGTTCTCAAGTAGCAAAGCCTTATTATTTGTTAGTTGTTATCTACAGAATTAATCTATTTTTTGTATAAACTGCAGGACTGTTGCACACATTGGGGGAGCCCTTAAAGGTGCTGCTTCTGATCAGGTCTCAGCGCTAGTGCGAAATAGGGAGGATAGTAGAGTGAGCAGTAATGCCCTGAGGTTCTTTTATGCATTGGGGTACAAACTTGATCATGAACTTTTGAGGGTTGGATTTGCATTCCACATTCAAAGGACTGTCAGAATCACAGTCTCTGTGACTTCTGTCCATAAAATTCCAAAGCTCCATGCCATTGATGAAGCAGTACCTGTGACACCAGGACTTCAACTGGTAGAAGTATCAGCACCATCTACATCTGATACTTACCATGAAGCAGTGGCAGCAATCTCATCATTTTCTGAGTTTCTTGCACCGTAATATACTAAATCCTTACTTATGCTACGATGCTCTCCTCTATATTCTATGTTCCTGATTTATCCATGCAACGTATATGATAGAATTGATGGGATGCATACATATGCACATTTATGCAGGCTTCTTCACCTTTCAAAGCCAGGTGTTACAACAGGTGTTGTCTCGACAGCTTCAGGAGCAGCTGGATCTCTCATGTCAAGGGGAAGTAGTAAGGGTGCATTAAGCTAATGGGTTTCACAAAAATTATGGTAGGTTGAATGGTACACGATGACCCAGTATTTCATCATTTGTTGTATGTAAAATTTTGCTGAGCAATCATATTTTGGGATCCAGCTGCATGTTTATATCAAGCCAGCCATGTGCTTGAATTGTTCACATCACTGTCATTTTTAACTTATTTCTGTTTCATAACAGACTTTTAAGACTAATGTTGCTTTCTAATGATCCAAAAAACCTTGGAGAAACTCTCCTAGAGATCATCACCTACATATTTCCTTAGTTGTCAACTTTTTAACACTTTCAAATACTTAAATTATCTCAATATGTACGAGATATAGACATGCACAGAAAACACAGACAACAGCTGCAACAAATGATATACCCTGGAGAAATCCTGAATGGGTGTTATCTTAGTCTATTACAAATGTGTTACAGTGCCGCAAGGGCAACATGGAGTCATGTCAACGTCTGAAATTCATTCGTCACACTTGCAATGTGTTTCTGCAACTCAAAGTCCCTTGTTCTTACACTTCCAAATGTAAAATGAACTAAAGAATGAAGGAAACATTGAGATCCAACCCCTCAAGCTTCATGTACCAAACATTGAATGACTTTAATCTATCCTCCCATCATGCCAAAATGAAAGAACAAATGTCAAGAGAAGTCAATTGACAAAACCATTCATATTCCACATTTTGTCTCCATAGTTGTGAAATTGTCACTTCTGCTAGGTAGTGAAATTGTTTTTGCTGTGGTTGATGGAGAAATCATTGGTTTTATCATATTTTGAAGACTCATCTAGTACTCGGCAAAACTTGCCAAACTCGCGATTCTTTGAGCTGGCCAAGCTGAGTCGACCAAACCCTTGAGCTGAGTTTGGCCGAGTCTTGGAGAGTACTTGGCTGAGTTCTGCTCCAAGACTCCCGAGTCTTAGAGTTGATCTCTCGAGTCCTAAGCTCATACTCTTTTGGTGCCTGAACATTACAAACATAGTGACTGAAATTTCAAATTTTGGGAGTTTGAGGGTCATATGACATGTCTAATGTTTGAATTATGACAAGTCTATAGTCAAATTGGACTTTTATGTTCTCTTAATGTAGTGATTTTTTTTTTTCTTTCTTTGCTGTGTAATTATGAGTTTTTTTTTTATTGGTAAGTTTTTGTCAAAGTCTTGAGTTTGAGTCGAAATTTTGGGCTACCGAGTCCTCAAACTATAGTTTTTACAAACCAACAATTTCGTAATCTTTTTGTTTTCTACTTATATTGAAGTCTACAACTTGCTTTGAAGACTCCCAGGATGCTTTGAACTGCTTAGATGCTCCTCTAACATCATTCTAGTCTTTCTTTTTCTGCAACACTCAAAACTTTGACGAATTCATGGTTGAAAGGCTCTGCAATGAATCTTGACCAAAGTGGAAGCAAAATGTCCCCAATGGATAAGACTGTTCAAACCAAATTTCGGTTTATGACTCCCCCATTAAGAGGCTTTGGGTCCCCAAAAAATCATTTGAAGAGCTGAGGAACTTCTTTCCCCACATCTCATCTCCCTTAGGATACCGTTGGCTTTGTTCATTTTAGCTTCCCCAACACATGGATAAGTGCATGCCAAATCTTGTGGGCCCTCAAACTCACTTATTCCAACCCCTATCTTTATTGTCAACACAACATACCAACACAATTGAAAACTAATTGAACACAACTTCTTGTTGAATGCTTCAAACAAGCTCCTTGATCAACCATTCTTTCAATTTGGTACCTTTTGGACTTGAGAAAACTTAGAGTTCTCACACATGCAAACCCTTTTATCATTGCTCCTTGTACGACAACAACCCATGACTTATCTGTGTTGCTCTTTGTTCCCTTTTTCCATGATTCATAAGGAGACGATCTTTCCAGTTGCATTTATTAATCTCCTTACTTGTGTAGTACTAGCCATAGAAAGTTTGGACCTTCTTGTATATAAATTCAAGAGGTAGTCCTTCCCATTAAAACAAATGATTCTCTCATATAGAAGATATTAACACTTTCATATGGTATGGGCTCCCAAAAATAACACTAGATACATTTAAGGGAATTGCACCCAACATCATCTCATTCTTTAAACTCAAGATTTAGTAAACATCACTTACATTGTTTAGTGATTGCTATGGCCACTCCTTTAAAACCATTGCAACAAATATGAATGAGGATGTTCTTTAGTCTTCAAGCCAAATTCATTAGACAAGTTCCAAGAAGTGATGCTTCCTTGCAATCATGTACCAATCAATGCATCAAATTTCTTCCCTTTTGTGTGGATTTTGATATGGAAAATTCTAGCAAGCTCTTCTTCCTTATGATCCAACACTTACCAAACCAATGCTGTTGCAAATTATGGCACAATAAATTGTCTTGTCTACCTTTAAGCTATAATCAATTTCAAGCCCTTTGCTTGCATAGGTAGCATTCTTCTTTTCCCTTCGTTCACCCACGAAAGTACTAATTTTGGATGCAAAATCCAACATCTCATTTGAATGTTTTTTCTCTAACAATGAGAACAATAAACTTCCTCTAGCATTTTTCTTGCTTTTATATCTATATTCTCTCCCTTAATTCTTATCACCATTGAGCTGCTTCTCTTACCTTGTTGTTTATGCTTGTAGGAAGTGCCCTACCTCGTCTAGCTCAAGGTAGTGCACTTGGACCAAGCCACTCTTCCAAAATTCACTAGCATAGGCTTGCGTGTATTGATCTTGCCTTTGGCTCATTGTATCATCCTCAACTTTTCATGGAAAATAGGGTAGAATTGTTTGCATAATATCATTTTAAGTTCCTCCCACTTAGATATAGGTGGCAGTTTAGAGACTCTAAATAGTGCTTACTCTCACACCATGTAAGAGCATCCTTAACAACTTTAACCTTGCAAAAGACATTTAATGGTGAGGAGATATTTTATGAAAGCTAAAGTAAATGTCTATTTGAGAGACCCATTGGTCAAGCTCCTCTTTGCTAATCCCAATAGTATAAGGTTAAATATTGATATCTTGCCCTACTTTTGAAGAATCACCTAATGAAGAGTCTCCTTGCTCTTGCTTTTGCTTCTCAAATTCTCAGTTTCTCAACATTACTATCAAGACAAGCATCATACTCTAAAGCTTATTCACTTTCTTCTTAACATTGGAAATCCTTGCAAATATTTTTCCAACAGCCTAAAGAAAATTTCATTACCTTCTTCCAACTTGTTAATGTGAACTTCTCCATCACCTTCATCCCTTGTTATTCACTGTCCTCAACCACTCTCTTGTTCCAATTTTGGGCTCAAAGGGTACTGATTTTCCACTCCCTTTAAATCTTGTGGAGGGCAAAATATGACATTAGCAACACAATTGCATAAATCCTAGGTTATAGGTTATAACCTTGCTTGGATACCATTTGATTTGTAAAGCCTTGAGATACTTTCCTAGATGTCATAATTTCCTAGAGATCATAACCTATGTTTCCTTTGTTAACACTCTTAAATTATCTCAATATGGATGTAATTATAGTCATACAAAATACTTTAACATGTCAAGAGCACATACTAGAGATATAAACATGTGATGGAAACACACAAGAATTGCAGCAAACAATATACCTTGGAGAAAGCTTAAATGGATGAAAACTCTACTTGGAAAGCAAAACGCTCTTCATTCCATTATTATTGCCTATTATAGATATGTTTCATTTATATAAGCATGGAAAGGGCCCAAACCCATAACAAGTTAGCCATCAAGGCAAAAAGAGTGAATATTATGAGAGGTGAGATTGAGAAAGAGAGAAGACAAGGGTCTCGACCTTGTATCGTAGAATTCTCTTTCATCAATTTCAAAAGAGAAGGGTCTTTCCTCCTTCGATGAATTATCGTCCAGGCAATGCTATCATCCATCACCCCAGTGCTTGGGGAAACAAGAGGTGATTCTCTAGTTGCTGGATCAATAACCATCGAAGGAGGGGCAACAAGATTTCGAGGCACATCAATGACCACTAGAGAAGATGGTAGTTAAGAGGGCTTGTGTGCCCAAAGACTAATGGGGAACAAAATGAATTGTAGAAGGAACATCAGGACACGACGGGGTCAAACTCGAAACACAACGCAAAAAAGTCTCTAGGTTAGAGTCCACCTTAGAGGGAACCTCAATAGTTAAGTGTTCTTTCTTAGCATCTTTTCACCATGTAGCATAACCTTTCCTACATGACTGAGAGCAGTTTGAAGCTAGGTGAGCGGTAGTGAAGCAATGTTGACAACGAAAGGGGAGGCCCTCATAATCAAGTGGTTGTGTCCAAGATCTCTCCCTGACCATCAAACCACATCCCGAGGAAGAGGTTTGGAGATGCCAATGTCAACAAAAATGTGAGCAAAGGTGGAGTTACCCAAGTGAGGAGTGGAATCATCCACCTTTAAAAAACAACCAATAGTGTTGCTAGTGGCCTCGCAATAGGAATCATCCCAAAATTGAAGCGGAATGTTAGGCAGTTTACCCCAAACCGGATGCACAAAGAATGGTTTAGTGAGGGGATTGAAAGGGTGAGTTTAGGGTTTGACAAAATAAGAATGCTCTCTCCAGGTCCAAGATTGTCCCAACACTATATTTCGGTGATCAGATGAAGCAAACTCAACTATGAAAAAACCTGTTGTGACCTAATCACACATCACCCCATTCCAAATGGGGACCCCACACATTTTTGGTACACTTGGTCTTTTGGGTGGTTTAATAGTAGTTTCTCTAATCTCCTTAGGTTCTCAAGTGTTTTGGTGAATTTTGGTCAAGTCTGCAGGTGTTTTGAGTAAATTTGGCTAAGTTTGGAGCTTGTTTTGTCTATTGTAGGGTTTTTACCCTTCAAACTTAGATTTGAGGTCAATAGCTTAGGGTTTTGAGAAATTTGAACGAAACAATGCGGTAGGAACCCTTGAAGACTTACTATTTGAGTGAATTCTGAGGACTTACTATTTTTAGTAAGTTTCACTGTGTCCTAGATTGGCTAATTTTGTGTTCAAACGAACTTACTATTTTTTAGTAGTGTCTATTTTAGCAAGTGTCCCTATGCCTCAGTTTGCCCTAATTTGATATTTGGAAGAACTTACTATTTTTAGTAAGTCTATCTTTGGCAGTTGGCAGGACACTGATGGCAGAACATCCTTGAAAATTCAAGTTCTAAATCCGAAAAGTTGAAAAAGCAGACAAATGATTAGAAATTTGGCTAAGTCTGGAATCCTTTCCTGAAATGGCAAAGGCATGAAAATCTATTCTAAGGCATGAAAAAGTTTTCCTTCTCTTGAAGATTCCTTCTCTATCCCAAAGTGGCACTCAAAGGGGATGGTGGGCACTCAAGACATGGAGGATTTTCCAAAATCCTCAAAATTCCATGACCTCATCAAAATGGCGCCCAACGATAGAGAGAGGGCACAAAACCAAGGTCAAGGAGGAATGTTCAAATTTCAAAATTTCCTTCCTCATAGGCAAAATGCGCTTAATGGTGAAAGAGGGCGCTAGAATCAAGTCATGGAGGAATTTTCCTTTTGAAGGAAATTCCTCCACCTTCTAAATGTGTTCAAGGAAAAAATTTGAGTGCCAAAACCATGTAAGGGAGGAATTTTCCTCACCACGGAAACTCCTCCACCCCTTCAGAAATGCGCTCAAGGATAGTGCATGAGCACAAAATGCATACCAAGGAGGATTTTTCCAACATGACAAAATTCCTCCACTCCTCTTGACATGCACTCTAGGCAGGTAGGTGGGTGCCAAACACATGCTAAGGAGGAATTTTCCTCCTCAACAAGAATTCCTCCTCTAGTGCCCAAATGCACTCCAAGAAGGTTGGAAGGTGCAAAACCAAGGTTAGGGAGGATTCCTCAACTTTCACGAAATTCCTCCACACCATTCAAAATGCGCCCAAGGAAGATGAAGAGCGCTAGAATCTAGTCAAGGAGGATTTTCCTCCTAGGATGAAATTCCTTCACCACAAAAAAATTGTGCCCAAGTGTGAAAATTTCTAGGACAAGGAAATTGGCTAAGTATGAAAAATTTCTCTCTCTAGGACTCCAGACATGATGAAATTCCTTGGACATGAAAAAGTGATCAATTTGTCAGAAAATTCTTCTTTCAGGACATAATATACATGAGCATCTAAAAATTCCCTCAACACAAATTATCTATAGGTAAGAATTGTCTCTCCAAGATTTCTAGGCATCCGAGAATCCTTCAGAAGTGGAAAAGATTGTTAAAATTCTTCCAAGGCAAGAAAATCTTCCAAAATATCTCTTTTACACGTAGGATAGAAAGATTTTCGTAAGAGATGCGTTGACGACATGTAAAGAGAATATTTCATATTAATGAAGCACAACTTGGAAAATTATAGAAGTTTCCATTTTGAACTCAAGATGATGTGGGGTCCACTTGCATGGCGAGTCGTCTAAGGAAACATGACGCATGATTGAAGTGAATTAATGCGATTGCTAAATTTATCCCCTTGCCAACTTAGCAACTTAGTGGGTGATTTGTATTTAAACAACGATTTGAAATTCATTCTTCACAAAGGTTTTTGGAGAAATTGGAAGCAAGAGTGAAGTGAAGAAAATCAACACATTTTTTATTATTTTCCAGAAGTTCTCATCTTTGGAGGTTTTTATTTATTCCAAGTTTGGAATTATCAATGTGAAATTCCTTTCTGGATGGATTTCTAGATTTCTTTTGTCACAAATTTAATGTTAATTATTTTATTTTGCAATAATGCCAGAATCCAGCAAGGCGTCAAATACCTCCAGACATGCACAAATCAAGAACAAACAAAGAGGATTTCTCCCGGGGTCAAAAATCATTTCAAAACGGAGAGAAGTCAATGACACCAACTTGGGAACTTTTAGATTGGGAGAATTTAGAAAAAGAGTATATGGAACAGCTGGACGTCCTCCATCAACCATTGCCACTAAGATAGTCAAAAGTGGGATTGTAGCAATTGCTGGCTTCCTTCTTGCCATTCAGTGCCCGAAGCTGATTATGGAATGTGCGAAGCATTACGAAGCTCTTAGCCAACTTTACAGCTGAAGTGATTGGGGAAACTTTTGGGATTCCTGCATACTAGTCCATGACGTACAAGAGCAAGGAAAGAACAACGTTGATTTACGATGCTGGTTTTGAGAGATGCGTTGGAATAATCAGTAAGGCACGGATGTAAAAGCCAAAGCCTCATATTTCAAAGTTACCCAAGCAAATCATTGGAATGGATTTTCAACAAGAATATGTTAATCTTGTGCTAATGATGAGCCGGGTCATGGGATGTCCACAAGCCTTCATGTTTGAAACTTGGATGTTTTACTTCATTGGCGAAGTAATGGAAGGCAATAGGGTGATAGATTGGGCAAAGATAGTCAGCCACAACTTGGGCGAGCAGTTGAGGAATTTAAAGCAATCTCAATCTTTCTATATGAGCTTGTATGTTATCTACCTGCTAGCTAGAATGGGCAAGTTTAACGGATTGCCAAGCAAAAGATCCATGGGATTTGGATCAGGATAGCTGAAAGTTCATGAGTGCTATCCGCAATTGCACTTCTTTCAAGATGGCTGGTGACACCTTCACTATGCATATCGCCATATTGTTGCAAGGAGGACTTCACTCAAGGTTGTCGTAGGAGGCAAGGAAGTTCGTAAAGAAGTATGGAGCCTGGTACATTCAATTTCTGAAGTTTACTTATATTCGGGTCCAAGGATTTGTTGACCAACCATATAAACTTCCAAGGTATCCAACAAACAAGATGGTGCTATTAGAGGTTACCGAATAGTTGACCACCTATGACAAAGTTTTGAAGAAGAAGAAGTTGGGGCTTGAATTTCCAATTGTCATGAGGAATTACAAAGAAATTTGTCCGTCATTGGCAACAACATAAAAGAAAGTGGATGAGTTATTATTTTACCACCTAGCATCTCATAACGCAAGGACATTCTTTGACCCATATGATAAAATTAGGATGGTTCCTGATGTAAAGCACAAGCATAAGTTTTAGCTAGAAGATTATTGAGCCGATGCCAAGGATGACTTCGAAGTTAGGAGGATGTTTTCCAGATTGCCTCTTAGGCTGATAAGAATCTGTAAAGTTATACAAGTGCCAGATAAGATTGAAGAGGATGAAAATATTGTTGAACCGAAGTATGAAAAGGAGAAAAATAGGCCTATTCAGGTGCCAAACTGGTTAGAACCAGAAGTTGATTATTTAGACGTTCTAAGTAGGCCAGTTCTGAAGTTCTCTAGGCATTTGGTTGAACGACACATAGCGAAGTTAAAAGCCAAGAATGCTCGCTTAACTTACGATCTGATTGGAGACATGGAATCCCATGACGATGCAACAAAAGGGTCATTAGGAGCCCAAACTAGGGAACAGGAAATTTTACAGGAAAGTATAGAACCTGGGAAGGATAAAAGTGTTCTCGGGACATCACAAAGAAGGAAAAGAAAGGAAGTTTAGCATGAAGAGCCACAACAGAAAAGACCAAGGATAGAAGAAGCACAATCACCCACTAGCTCTTCCAGTGTGCATGAAGTTGAAATGTTCATAGAAGAGGCCGCAAGAAATCGACCATAGAAGGATGATCATGACATTCCACAAGCACAAAATATTCTCAGTGTTAGCACCTCCCACAGGCTTGTTCAACAGAGGAGTCAAAGCCATGAACTTCCTTCAATTCCAATGGAAACAAACATTGGAGACTTAGGAACTTTTGAGGAAGTTTCACGGGAACAAGTACAACTAGAAATGTTGGACCAGCAAGTAGCCACTCCAGAATGGCTGAAAAAAAGAATGAGAAAAGAACCAGAGGTAGAGATAGATCTTGCGCTAGAACTTGAAGAACTTGTGAACAAGATAGATAGGCCAACAAAGAAGAAGGCGACAAGGAAATTCTCCAAGATCACAAGGGATGAATCAAGATCTAGGACATTACACTTGGCTGTGCCTAGAGTCGACAAGGATATGAGCGAGATTACTCCTAATGAGTACGATGTCACGATAGTTGACCTAGGAGGTGCCTCCAAGGCACAAATGGTAGATGATTTTGATGAGTCTTCCTTAGCATTGAAGGAGCAGATGAAAATAATAGAAGAGAAAAATAGGAAATTGAAGAGCGAGAATAAAGTCTTGTGTGAATATGTGCGGCGCTTGAGGTGTCCATTTAGAGAGGAAGATTAGTCCTTTGTTCCTCTTCTCTTTTGAAGGAATCCATGGATGGGATTGCAGAAAGGAAAATGGCTCAATGCTCTAATTAATGGGTAGAGGACGTCTTCTCTTCGACATGTAAATTTATTGAAGACTTGGCTCACTCCTACTAGAGGATCCTAGCTATATCGTGAGCATGCTAGAGACTATGGACAATTCATGGGAAGAGAAACATATCTATCAGGACTTAACAATTCCATGCCTGAAAGCACTAATGGGGATTCCCAGGCAAACATTAATTGAACATTAATTGATGGGAAGGTCATATTAATGAAAACAAGATATATGATTTCCCTTGATGGTTTTATGCAGTCAACATTGGAAAGGAATTCTTTAAAAGCTCCAACAAGGAGTCAACATTGTTGAGGGCATCAGTTAAAAAGGTTTAGGAAGAAATCCTCAATGCAATGGCAACATTGTTTGCAAGAAGGTTGATTGATAAGAAACTGATAGTGGATCACCTGAAGGATAGTCTGCATGAATTCTTCTTCGTGGAATCCTTCTCGAACGAACATTTGGAGAATGTTTCCTTGTTCTCCAACACAATGCGCAAGAATCAAGAAGTTGTACCAAGATGGGATAAGTTTTTCTCCAGGTGTGAAGATGACACTTTTATAATGGAATTCAAATTTGGAGATTGTGCCAAGTGTCTCCATAGGAGAGCTGGAGGCTGTCGTGACTAGATTCATCACATTCTCCATCAATGAAAGGGATAATGGTTATCCTATTTTGGATGAGAATCTATTGAATGCATGACGACATAGTGGGTCATTAGTTGTTGGTGGACGTTTTGACCAAGTGGTGGCTCATTGGTTGCATGATGACTACCATTTTTAAGGAGTTAGTGGATCATTAATGCATAGTGGGCAACTTGAAAATATAATGGGCATTTAATGCATCATGGATGCCCTTTTTGTGAACTAAGGGTAATTAATATGTAGTAGGCAAGATTCTTCATTAATGACTATCCTCACTACTCAGTGACACATTTTGGGAATCTTTGGTCAAACCCTAATTAGGGTTTGTCGTGGTTGAGTCATAGCCATTGATCTAAATGTAATTTAGGATGTCCATTTTCTTTTTGGGGCCTATAAAAGGGGGTCACCCCTTCATTTGTAAGAAAAGGGCGAATTATATGAGATTTTTGCTATGAGTTGTTGAGATAATAAGAGTGATACGTTGGCTTTTGGTGTTCACTTGTGTTATTTTAAAAGCTTGCATGGTTTCATCTTCCTCACTTAGATTAGATTTGCTTTAAGTATTTAGATGAATGAAATAGATAACTTTACTTTATGGCAAGATTATTCGCTCATACCTTTTGCAATTAGTTGATTTTTATCTACAATGCAAGGTTGGATTGAGCCTTATATGTTTGTTCTTAATCAGGATTATCGAATGCACATTGCTTTTTGATGGTGTTCATAGATGATTTAAAATCTTACAAGAACAACCTTTGAAGATTGCACCCTCTTTGTGTAGTTGTCTGAAAGTGGCGAAACAAAGTGTGGTTGATGTCACCTAAGTCTTTGTTATCTGTTGATTTCCTAGGATTATATTAGAACCTTTCTAAACCCTTCCTATTTACTTTCCACATTATTCATTGAGAAAAGTTCCAAAAAGAGCTATCTACTGTTAAATCATTCATATACCCTCCTTGAAGTTTTAAATTTGTTCAAGTCTTCAGTGCACGTAAGTCCCCTTGGATTGCCAGGAACATCAAACCAAATGAGCCTATATCCATCATAAAGTCGCAAGTACGCAATTGGAACATTGGAATCACCGTATGATCTTTCTGCAATCTTAGCATACATGGGATTTTGATCAAGAGAGGATAGAGTGATTGTTGGCAACTTTATTCAGTGTTGGTGTGGTCATAAAACGCTGGTCAACAAAACCCTTTGCACAAGTAAAAAGTTCAATCTTAACAAACACCAAAGATCTTCAAGGGATTTGAAGCTAGTTGTCTAGGTCAAGAAGAGTAGGCCACATGGTGGGGAATTATCTAACTAAACCACGCCTCTGGTAGAAATCCTCATTATCTATAGTTCCTCACCACAAACAATGACCAAAGAGGAATTGGCACATTAAAGTGGCTGTACTGCATGTTGGGGAGCAGGTCTAGGTCGAGTAGTAATGACATAAACTCGTTTCTTCACAATATATCCCAGAACAAGGCCAGGTCGAGCCTTTAGGTCTGCAACAATCTTTTGCCCTAGCACACAACCAATAGTCGTTGGCGAAGGGTCGAAATCGTAAGCCAAACCACTATTAAGAACTGTTGTTGCACTAGATGTTGCAATACCAGCTACATCCGAGGAGGGAGCCAACCCATTAGCAATGAAGGTCATTGAAGAGGCACAAATGGCTTTTGCACACAAAGGAGAAACATCGACAACGACCCTTATGCTTGAATGACACATGAGTTGGAGGGGCTTATAAAAAAATTATAAGATATAAAACATATCTATAAATGATGCATGAGTTGGAGGGGCATTTAAAAAAATATAAGTTTATTGAAAGGAAATACAAGAGCAAGGAAAGAAAAACAAAATCCAAGTAAGTTTATTGATGAAGTAAATGTTACCAAGAGAAATGCAAAAACCTTGGAGCAATCACCCAAATGTGAAAGAGGAGGCACAAGAACTTTTGAAAGGGGAAAAACAAAGAAAAACCCCCTGTGATATTATGAATGAGGCAATGCTTAAAATGAATGTGTGTGAGAGAGAGAGAGAGAGAGAGAGAGAGAGAGAGAGAGAGAGAGAGAGAGGCTCTTTACAATAATGTCATTCAGAAGAAATGAGAGAGGAGACATCTCTTAAATAGAATATCACCATTCATAAACTGTGTGTGTCATGTGTCCATATCCTTTTATGGAGGAAATCTAATATTCCTTAATAAAGGAAAATAAAAGAAATGACTTGTCATATGTGTCCATATCCTCTTATGGAGGAAATCTAATATTCCTTAATAAAGGAAAATAAAAGAAATGACTTGTCCTCACACATGTACTAGAGGACAAATTACATGTAGGAATTCCAAAGGAATATCCTAAACTAAATACAAATAAACTTAAGCCAAGTAAAGATTAAATATTCTAACACCCCCCCTTAAGCTTTACTTGGGGAGTTTACATCAAACCCTTCAATGGGTTGCAATCCAAGATTTTTACAATGAAATTGGAACTTTTCTTTACAAAGTGGCTTGGTCAAAATATCTGCAACTTGGTCTTCCCCCTTGCAATAGAGGAGTGAAACTTGCTTGTCTTCAATTTGTTCTCTAATAAAGTGGTGTTGGAGAGAAATGTGTTTTATCCTTGCATGGAAAACTGGATTTTTAGCCAAGGCAATGGCACTTTGGTTGTTACAATACAATGGAGTTGGTTCGTGTTGAGGTAGACCCAAATCTTCAAGTAGTCTTCTAAGCCACAAGACTTCTTTGGAGGCATTAGTGCATCCTTTGTACTCAGCTTCAGTGGATCCAAGAGAGGTAGATTGTTGCTTTTTACTATTCCAAGAAATTGCTCCTGAACCAACAAAAAAACAATAACCACAAGTAGATTTCCCATCATTGGGATCTCCACCTAGATCAGAATCAGTAAAACTGTTTAAAATAAAATCAAAATTTGCATCATAAAACAAACCTACATTAATAGTTTCTTTAATATATCTTAAAATTATTTTAGCAACTTTAAAGTGTGTTTGTTGAGGTTTAGACATGAATCTTGAAACCAAACCAACACTATAAGCAATATCCAACCTAGTAAGAGTTAAATAATTCAAACTTCCAACTAATTGTCTATACAAAGTAGGATCAACAAGAGGAGTTTGCATATCAAGCATTAACTTAGTGCCTAATTCAATAGGAATTGAAACATGGTGAGCATCATTCATGTTAAACTTATCTATGAGATCTTGAGCATATTTACTTTGAGATTAAAAATTTCCTTTAGAGGTTTGCCAAATTTGCATTCCTAAGAAATAATGTAAAAGACCTAAATCAGTCATTTGAAATTTTTGATTAAGTTGAAACTTAATATTAGAAATCAAAGTATTGGAACCTTAAGTAAGAATCAAATCATCTACATACAAGATAATAATGATAACATCATCTTCACTATGTTTAATATACAAGTTCAGATCATTTTTACTTCTAATAAAGTCTTGAGAAAGAAAGAATGCATTAATCTTTGAATACCACTCCCTAGGAGATTGCTTTAATCCATAAATTGATTTCTTTAATTTACAAACTAAGTGTGCATTACCTTCTTTAATAAACCCAGGAGGTTGAGCCATATAAATTTCTTCATGTAAATCACCATTAAGAAAAACACTTTTAACATCCATTTGGTGAATAGGCCAATTCCTTCTAGAAGCCAAAGAAAACACAAGTTTAATTGTAGGCATTTTAGCAACAGGAGCAAAAGTTTCAGTATAATCTAAGCCTTCAATTTGAGAAAAACCTCTAGCAACTAATCTAGCTTTAAATTTACTAACTTGATTATTAACATTCAATTTAGTTTTATAAAGCCACTTGCAAGAAACAATATTTTTACTATGAGGCAAGGGAACTAAATCCCAAGTTTGGTTAGAAATTAAAGTATCATATTCTTCCTTCATTTCTTTTTGCCAATGTGGTTGATTTTTAGCTTAATCAAATGTTTTAGGATAATTAGAATTCATAATAGTAGTCATTAAAGCATAATTACAATAATTAACTCTTCTAGCTTGAAGTCTATCCATTCTAGCTTGAAGTCTAATCATTGTTTTGAATTAAAGATTTAAACCATTTAGGTCTTCTTTTAGAAGTAATGGATTCATCACTAGAAGAAGAGTCATGAGGAGTAGAGTTATTATTATCATGATCACTATCACTAGAAGGAATAGAAAGAGATGCATTAGGAGTAGGGTTAAGAGGAGGAGGTTGGTCCTCCACAAGCACAACTTTGCTTTGAGCAAGTTCATCATCCTCCACTTTAGAACAATCATGATTGCCTTTTCCTGCAATACAAACATCTCTTGCAATTTTTACCTTGTTAGTAATAGGATTGTAAACTCTATAACCTTTAGTATTTTCATCATAACCAACAAAAATAAAAGGAAAAGATATATCATCTAATTTTTTTCTTTTCTCCCTAGGTTTGTGAACATAAGCCGTGGAACCAAAAATTCTTAAATTCTGCAAATTGGGCTTTCTACCAGACCAAGCTTCTTTAGAAGTTTTATCCTTTAAGGCTTTGGTACGTGTTCTATTAATTAAATAAGTTGCACAAGCCATAGCTTCAGCCCAAAACTTGTAATCCATATATTTTGCATGCAATAAACATCTAGCCATTTCAACAATGGTCCTATGTTTTCGTTCCGCCACACCATTTTGTTGTGGTGTATAAGGAACGCTAAGCTCATGTTTAATTCCAAAAGATTTCAAATAATCATTAAATGCATTATTGACATATTCTCTTCCATTGTCAGTACGAATAATCTTAATTTTAGAACCAAATTGCCTTTCTACAAACATATGAAATTCAGTAAACACATCAAGCACTTGATCTTTACTATGAAGGAAATATATCCATGTTTTCCTTGAAAAATCATCAACAAAGGTAAGAGCATACCTTGAGCCTTGGATGGATGGATTCTCCATGGGACCCAAGAGATCACTATGAACTAGATGCAATTTAGTATATGCCCTCCAAGATTGACCATGAGGAAAGGGTTCCCTATGCATCTTACCACTCATGCAACCATTGCAAACAATTTGAGAAGGAACAATAGTAGGCAATCCATCAACCATATTTGATTTTTGCATCAATGAAATATAATCAGAATTGAGATGGCCAAGTCTTTCATGCCATATAGTAAAATCAACAGTAGTAAGCAAGGAATACTTTGTAGGAGCAAATCCATTTTAGCAGTAGCAATAACATGATTAGTTTTTGGATCAATGATACAACACATGCCCCTATAAAAGTTAATTTTATAATTTTGACAAAGTTTAGGAACTGAAATCAAATTTGATTTTAATTCAGGAACATAAAGAACATCATGTAATTTTCCATTAGGAACATTCACATCACCAATAGCTTCAACTTTGCAACTATGATTATTAGCTAATTGAACAAGAATATTAGAAGTATCAGGAAGCAAAGATTCAAAACATTCTTTATGAGAAGCAACATGCTGAGATGCACCAGAATCAATAATCCACTCAAGTGGTTGAGAAACATTATAAGTACATGTAAATGCATGACGAGATGAATTACCATTATTATTACCTTTCTTATAATGAGGTTTATGTTGTTGATTATTATGATTATTTTGGTTCATGGGCTTTTTACCATTTTGCTTCATAAAACAATTATTAATAATATGTCCATCTTTCCCACAATATTTGCAATGGGGTCTTGTTCGAGAATTATTCCTTTGATTATTGTACGTATTATTATGATTATTATTATGAGATTTGTTATGATAGGATTTAGACTGAGATTGATAATTAGAAGATTTGTGATTATTATTGAATCTAAAATTATTATTATGATTTTGGTTTTTAGACATAAAAGCATGTTCACTACTTTTAAAAGTACCAAATTGAATTAATTTAGCTTCCTCTCGATGTAATAAATTACGAAAAATATCATAAGTTAATTGAGTAGCTAAACTAGGAATAGCAAGTTGAGCTTGAATATTCGTAATAAATTGCTGAAATTGACGAGGAAGACATTTTTTAGGAATAAGATGAATTAAATGTAAATCAGCTAGAGTAACTCCTAAACCAGTTAATTGACTATTAATAGAATCCAACTTTAATAAGAATTCATCCATGGTTTTAAAATCCCTAGACCTAAGATCTTCGAGTTGATTTTGAAGCTGAATTTTTCGGGATTCATTTGAGTTATCATAAGTTGTTTTTAAAATTTCTCAAGCTTCATACACTTTTGTACAATTTCCAATTAAAACATACAAATCAGGAACCATTGAAATACCAATTAAACCAAGTGCTTCCTCATTTTGAGCCTTCCATCTATCTTGGTTGGCTTGAGGAGCAATTGTAGCGGACTCAACGGTTTTATCAGTTGCAACATCTAAAAGTTGTTTGAAACGAAAAATAAAAGAAAAATGTGTTTTCCATGAATGATAATTACTACTATTTAACTTGATTTCAAGAATTAAAGTAGACATGATATTACAATAATAAACAAATTATGATTAGTATTGAAAAATAAAATAAAAAATACACCCTTTGATTAAAAATGAAAAAATAACTTCCTTGATTTAAAAAAATCAAATTTCAATAATAAAAAAATTTATCAAAAAATTTATTTTCAGATTTTTAATAACAAATTTAAATTTAAGAAACTAAATTTTAATTAAATAAATTTAATATTAAAAAAAGGTTAAATATTTAATAGTAATAAAAGAAAACTACTAAAAACTTTATTTAAAAAAAACTTAATATATATAAAAAATATAAACCTTTTAAAGTTTTTGAATAAATTTAAAGTTTAAACTTTTTTTAAATTTTAAATCTTTTAATACATGGAAGCTTATTAATTTAAACTTAAAACTTTACCTTATTTTAAAGAAACTAAGCTTTTATAAAGTAAACTCAAAGTATACGTGAATGAAAAGACTTTTTAAAACTTACTTTAAAACTTGACTTAAAACCTTTTAAATTTGCATAAGCGTGAGAAATGAAACACCACACAAAGGCAAACAAATGTATTAAGTTGCTGATATAAATGCATAAACAGAGACGTCATGATATAATGTGATGCAAAATATGATATGAGAGAAAAGTCATTAAATGATAGAGATAATGCATAGATAATGCAGAGGCGTTACAAACTGCAAGGAAAGCTTAGTCTCTGAGCAAGATATCAGTGCAAGAGGATTACAAATGTTAGACTGTTGAATTCTTTTTTTTGCAAAGATTGGAGCTTAAACGAAATACATAGATATATTAACACATATACCAATATACAAAATATGTTAAAATATTAATTTTAAACTTGCAATACACAAACTGGTGAATATAATATGAAAATCAAAGATTGTTATTACAGAAATCAATATGAAACTTCTTTCAAACAAAGATTTGTAAACACAAAAAATGTTAGAACCTGTAAGCAAACTGAGAAGCAACTGAATAATGCAAAAAAATTTGGCGGCAAACATTGAGGGGTTCAATAGGAGCTTCAACAACAGTGTGAGGCACTACCTCATCTCGGGAGGAGTCATCATCCGCCAGAGAGGAGTCATCAGTATTAGCAACATTGATCGTTAAATGATTAACAATAGCGTCTTTCCACCAAGTAGCAGAACCTTTGTGTTGAGAGAGAGAATAGTTCGAAGTCAAGTGACTCGTAGAGAAGCACCTTCAACAGTGAAATGGGAGGGCCTCATAGTCCAATGATTGAGTCCAAGGTCTGTCCCCAACCATAAGAACCACATTGCTAGGGAGAGGCTTGGAAATTTCAATATCGATCAAAATGCGGGCAAAGGTTGAGTGAGCCATGGAGGACGTGGCATCATCGACCTTCAAGAATCGTCCAATAGAGTTACCAATGGCCTCATAACAGGAGTGCTCCCAAAAATGAAGAGGCCAATTAGGTAGGCGAACCCAAACCAAACACACATTCAGTGGTTCGGTGAGGGGGTTAAAGGAAGTTGTCCAGGGTTTGGCTGAGTGAGAGTGATCTCCCCAAGCCCACAGATTGCCCAAAACCAAATCACGATTGTGGGAAGATGTAATGTCTCTGATATAATTAAATAGTTAATTTAAATAATTTATTGTATGGCTCCGTACTTCATAATATATTTCGGGCCCCTTTTATTAATTAGTTAGTTATGAACGTTGTTTGGTGTCGGCCCGTTTGTAACCCTTCGAGAAACTCCCTGGAGCCCATATTTATGGCCGAGTTAGTCATTGGTGTAGGTATGCAAAATTTGGTATTTCTCTTGTTTCTGCGAATTCCAGTTGGAGTTCTATTGTCCACCATTTCGGAGGTGAAAGACCCTCCTTGCTTGGTATCCGCAGTTTCGGTGGGACTCATCCCTCACCCTATTCTGCTCTGTTCTTAGTTCGACATTATTGAAATCTGGAGTCTTATCATTATTAATCTGAAGTGCTATCTTGCCCTAGTTACTTTTTGTTCATCATTTCTTCTTGACGCAACACACCATCTTTGTGACCTTGAACTATATTACTTCTGGCAATTATATTATCGATGAAGGCAAATACGCAACAAAAGGGGGTGCAGGTGTAAGGCATGTGGAAGATGGAGAGAAGCCACCGTACGGGTGACCCTAGTCACCATATGACTACCAAGCTACCGTACGGGTGACCCTAGTCACCGTACAACCCCTAAGACACGGGTGACCCTAGTCACCGTATGACCACCCAACACCGTACAAGTGACTTCTAGTCACCGAACGACCACCCAACCATTGTACGGTAGATCAATCTTTCGACACCGTACAGGTCTGGAACATTACAGTGGTATCAGAGCTAGTGATCTTGCTAGCCTGTCGGGTAGTGGATGCAGGTGTACACCAGAAGGAGGTACCGTTCTGTCGATAGAATGGGGGAACCACAAGATCCTACCAAGGAAGTTATGGCACTGTTAAGGGAGCTAACTAGAAGTCAAGCTCAACTCAACAAAACAATGATCAGAGGGGAACAACGACAGAAAATCATGGAGGATACATTGCGACAATTGGTCGTAGGTAAAACAAATGGAGATCATGGCGATAATTCAGTCATTGGAAGGTCAAACCCACAACGCTCCCATTTCCGACCACTGATGCCGACATTTCCCCAGAGAATAGAAGCACCTCGTGGGGATCAAGAGGCCACTTTTCAGGATCTGCAAGAACAACTAAATCAAGATTGGAAGGAAGCAAATCTCGAGGGAGACATATCCTTCAAGGATTATGTTGAACTCCGAATGAAATACTCGAGCAGTAGAAGTCATGGCTACTACAACTATGATATCAAATGAAAGGTTGGTAAGATTAATTTGTCATCCTTTGATGGGATCGGAGCAAGGTCAGCACGGGCTTGGGTACATCATTATTAATCTGAAGTGCTATCTTGCCCTGGTTACTTTTTGGTCATCATTTCTTCTTGACGCAACACACCATCTCTGTGACCTTGAACTATATTACTTCTGGCAATTATATTATTGACGAAGGCAAATACGTAGCGAAAGGGGGTGCAGGTGTAAGGCACACAGAAGGAGAGAAGCCACCGTACGGGTGACCCTAGTCACCGTACGACTACCAAGCCATTGTACAGGTGACCCTAGTCACCGTACGACCCCCAAGACATGGGTGACCCTAGTCACAGTACGACCACCCAACACCGTACAAGTGACTCCTAGTCACCGAACGACCACCCAGCCACCGTACGGGCATCCCTTCCACCGTACGGTAGATCAGTCTTTCGACATCGTATAGGTCCGAAACATTACAGAAGAAGCAAAAGCAACAATGAAAAAGCCTATAGCACAAGGGAAAAGCTCAATGCTGCAGGCAACCAAAGGTTTCCAAGAAACACTCACCCAACGATGGAGATTCGGGAGAGAAGGCCAGAGACCCGTAAATCTACATACCAACGCAATGCGTTGTAGTAATCAGTATTCTCAGCAACTTCCGGACCATAGACCACCACAGGAGAGGTCTTGGCACAAGGAAAAGGGCGGATCCCCTTGGCAGGATGAGCAGTAGAACGAGCGACACAAGCAAAGCTACGCCCACCAGTAGAAGGTTTGGAAACCTTAGAACCCGCAACATTGGCAGCACCAGCGGTACCAGAAAGAGAAGCTCTAGTACCCACAACATTTTCAGTAGAAGGGAGGGCAGAAGCAACACCCAGCCAAGAGGAATCACCAGAAACCCGGACACCAGAGGGCCTGAGTGCAGAAAAACCAGGCAAATCCCCATGGGGAACAACAACATCACCATTCACTCGTGGAGCATCACACGCAGACCTAGCAATGCTGGCAGGGAGAAGGGAGATGGCAGAAGGCTCCGTGCCAGGAAGAGCACCCGCATCACTACAAGGCACACCAACGCCAGGGTCCACAGTAGGAGGGAACACTGCCACAACAAAACATTGCAGAGAGGGCACAAAATGGGTAGCGCCGGTTGCCACCAACACATAACACCCCAGAAGCCTCAAATGCAGTACCAACAGGACTGGAGGGCGTGAAGCAAGCAGGGGAAGCAGTAGCAACGATCTAGTTGCAGCCGAGAGTAGGATCAAGAGAGGAATAAAGGGCAACATTTTAACATGAATAGTTATGGTTGACCCCTGATTAATTTTATTGGCTCTCTCTATGCTAAAACCTTAGAAAAAAATTGGCCAAGTATGAAAAGCTCTTCTCCTAGCCTCATTTCCTTAAACCCTTGAGTCATGTGTTTTTTGAAGTTGACTTGCTATACCTAGTTGTTGAGCTTTAAGTTATAACCTTGTGTGTTTAAGTGTTGTGCTTTACCGACCCTTCTTTCTAGTTATTGGTTGGCCATGTTGCCCTTTAATTTTTCCAAAGTCTCTGTCCTAAGTCTTTAGAAACCAGATCAACTTAGATGTATTGTATGTATATGGTAACACATTGTTACACATGCTTTATGCTTTGAGTATGAGATGTACTTACATGATGTCTCTATGCTTCAAGGAGTTAGATAAACGTCAGTTATTCTTCTGGCCTTACTTGTATGGTTGAGTAAAACTGTCTAAGGGTTAAATAGTGTATTTTTTCTGAGTATGTGAGTTGGTATTTTGGTCTGTGACTTGCATGGCTTGGCCTTGTAGTTTTAGGGACAAGTTTGTTAGTCACTAAGGAGTATGTTTCTTGGATTTTATGTCATAATATCTTCTACAACAAAAGTTATGGTTGGCTGATCTCCGAGTTACTGTTTAATAGAGCTATGTATCTTAGATGATCACCAAAATGTTTTGCATTACTCTACAGTAGCCGATATGTCTATGTGCACTTGGGAATGTGATAAGGAAGGTATATTGGTTCAACATTATGAGTTTCATGTGATTACATGCTCCGTAGTGCAATAACCAATATGTTATACTGTCAAAGTCTATCTGGATTACTCTGTTTCGATCAGTTCAATGGGTTTCTTCGCTTGCGCCAACAATTGATGATTAATTTCTTTTGGAAATGATTTTAGAGAGGTTGTAGATGGTCCACATTGCTTTCTTTTTGGCCAGCATAATGCTTTTGGTTTCTTTCTAGTGGCTTGAAGGTGAATAGTTAGTAGTTTTGGTGGTATTGATGATGATTTGGGCAATAGCATTAGTTCCTTCATTTGTGGATGATCTTGACCTATCTTATTTGCCTTGAAGAATGTTTTTTGATGTGCCTTGAGTTGAGTTATGCTTTGGGTTGATCTGCAACTCATTTTTGCATGTGTTTTGGAGTTGACCTAATTGGTGTGGTGAGGTGTTGCAGAGTGTATTTATAGAAGATAGTTTTTTTTTGTGAAGAGGGTAGGATGAGTTGTGATATTTCAGTTGAGTATGAAGTGGGCAAAGTCAGTTTGACAGAGTAATTATACATAAAGGGGATTG
The DNA here is from genome assembly GCF_030272615.1 of Cryptomeria japonica. Lineage (NCBI taxonomy): Eukaryota > Viridiplantae > Streptophyta > Pinopsida > Cupressales > Cupressaceae > Cryptomeria > Cryptomeria japonica. The sequence continues at coordinate 157,310,587 of NC_081412.1, forward strand.
CAATATCAACGTTGTTGAGACATGGACCAGCTAGGACTCGAACCTAGGACCTTCCAACGCTGTTGGGGTGCTCTACCACTGAGCTACTGGCCCCTCTTGGACCAGTCCATCGTCGGTCCGGGTGTGGCTTATTTCCAACACCAACAACCCCCCTTAAGCCACACCTCTCATGTGCTTGGGTCTCCTAGCCTGGACCTGGCTTTGATACAATGTTAAGGAATTTAGATCATTGATAGAGAAAAACAATAGTCTTTTATTTCAAAGGGATTGCTGATATGTATTCTATTCTGACAAATAATAACTGATGAATATATTACTTATGGACTGCTTGCTATATAATGTAATTGCCACGATTATTGATTTCATTATCGACAAGCACTGATATCATTGGCATATATATATATCGGTGAAGGGTTATGTCAACGTAGAGGCATGACCCCTACGTAGCTTTATGCCACGTAGGGTCATGACCCTACGTATCCATAGCACTTCACCATATATTGTCAACCACCATTAGTTATGCGCCGAATCATCTATCGTGCTCGATACTTATCGTGATTAACAATAACAATACAATAGTAGTAATATCGAACATGACTTGAAAGTCATCGGTTAATACAACGATAATATGATAATGCTATTTTCATTCAATATGTATATGGTTTAATTTAAATAGTATATATATAAATGCATGCTTGTCTCTAGCTGTCAAAGAGGAAGGCATAGAGGTAGATGCATGCTTCAATGTTTGAGAGATGGGTGGGGACGTAACCAAAGGTGTTGAAGGAGTAGTAGAAGAAGCCATCGAGTAACTAGCTTTGAACTTAGAATACACTTTCAATAATAATACACCCGTGGGATGCAAGGATCCTTAAGGGACATGACAAAAGAGAAAAGGCCCCACAAAATATTAATGGCTTATATCTAGTGTCCTAAATAGTGTCCACAACATTGTTATGGGGAAATTTGAGACATTTTTTGATAACTGAAGAGACCACATTCATGGAAACTATCTATTAGTATGGAATGCATAAATTTACTTTGAAAAGGTCAGATCCAAGGATCACTACTAATGTTATCTATATCAAATTGTATCGTACTTGGATTGAGTAAAGGACCATCATGGGTACTAACATTCACAAAAGATTTATTACATTATTCTCTATGAAAGCAATTAAGGAACACGATTTCTTCTCTAATAACAATCACCCTACTAGCATGATCAACTAGAACACCATTAATGGTTTTCAAGTTAAAATTAGTAGGGGTGTAAAAGAGGAATGCATTCCTTATGTATGGAAGATTGTTAGATGTGAATGTTACTAAGGATAATTGACATCACTTGTGATCTAGCAAAGAAATAGGAGCAATGCTAAACATGTTAACTTACTCACAAGATGTTGAAGGAGGAGTTGTGTGCGATGAGTTTTGTTGAATGTAATGAAAATGAGTTTGTGTAAATTTGGAATTGCTAGTTTGGTTTCTTAATAGATTTGTTCACATGTTTCTTATCAACAATCTGAATGCTACCATTACTAAGTGTCTGGGATGGATACACCTCTAGGTATCATTTCGTAGGACACAATGATATTCGTCAATTGTGTGCTCATCAAACTAACTCATATATGGTTTATCCAAAGGGAGCAATCTAATTTCTTGAAGAGTAACTAGTTTATCTATGAAGGGTGGAGAGTTAGGGCTTCACCAAAATGTAGGTAAAACTACTATTTTTTATGGGGTTAACTCTTTACATTTACAAGAGGAATCGAAACCAATAGATCTAGCCACAATTCAATTAAAGAAAGGGTTGAGATGTTGATTGGATTCATATTTTTAATTCCTCTTTTGGAGTTGAAGTTGTATTTGAAATGTAAATTTGGATCTAGAGAAAATAAGGAGGAATTGAATCAAACAACAATGACAGTGTGTTCGAGATTTCATTTAGAGCTGCAGACAAAGATCTGAGAAGGGAAAATGAATTGGAACTTATATCTAGAAATTCGGGTTGAATAACTTTGGGACTAGGAGGGTAGGGCACCTTGGTCATGCAACTATGGAGTAGACAAGTGGGACGTTTTTCGAATTAGGGAGACACAAAATCCATTGTAAGAAGATCGAGCAAAATTCTCCAGACCAGGGTGGTGGGAGCTTCCTGGTCCTCTGCTTTTGGCACCTATAAAAGCCGAACCTATTCATCATCATCTGTTTTGTTGGAATCTTCGATCGCAACACTTAAATCAATTATTTCCACATAGATAAAATGGTTGTGGATAGGGGTTTGCCTTAGGTCGAACTTGAATTTAGGAACTAACCTTGAAATTGAAATGGAGTTGAATTGCAACATAATACTTTCTTTTTGAGGGAAAGGCTCGGTTTGAATTTGAATGTTTGGAATTAAAGTTGATACCTTGATGAAGCTTGCTTGAATCATCATGCCAAGGGTCTAGGATGTCATGTAGAATGCCTTTATGGAAGGTTGATCATCTATGCCATCTTGAATGCTTGAACTTGACTTGACATCTTCTTTAATGGTTGATGAATGCTTAATTGCTTGGTCACTTGAATTGATTTTGCTATAGTGTAATTGAGAGAGATCCATTCATCTATCTTTCAAATGAGGGTAGGCCTCCTTTTATACTTAACCATCCAAAAAATATTTGGATCTCTTGTTGGAGATTGTTGTAAGTATGTTGCAAATATGTGCTTAAGAGATATCTGAGAGATGTGTTGTCATTGATGTCAACACATTTCTTTGTCTGTGACAATGTTGCCATTAAGTTCAGTGAGTTGGTTTTATTCAACATGATGAAGATGAAAGTTTGCGGATTAAAGTGCTTGTAGAGGATTGTTTGTAGTTAATTTAGTGCAATTTTTAGTGGTTTGCATGAAGATTTGATTGAGTTATGGGTATCTGTGTTGAGACTGATTTTTCAGTTGTTCAACGATGACAGTGTCATTATTTTGATCCGCATTGCTCCGCATTGTAATATCTTGATCTGCAGATTTGGAGATATGTTTGGGACGATGTGTATCCTCAATTTAGGTGGTTCGTGGTTTGGAGCTCTGCAAGTTAGTTTTCAAGGTTGACAGTCATTGTAGTTAGTGTTCTTGATGTTTGGTAATGCAAATGTTTCTAGTAATTTGTGTTGATGCAGATGTTGCGGTGTTAATTCATGATACTTGTGGATGTTTCTGAATTGTGTGCCTTTTGTGTTAGTGGTCAACATTGATCGTTGAGCTCGTAATTGATGATTTTCTCCGGTGTGTTAGTGTTCTTCATGTTTTTGGCCGACTAAATGTTTGTAGCGTGTTGCGGATGTTCAATGCATAATTTTTGGAGGTGTTTCACATTCGAGGTATGTGATATGAGTCCGTGCTATGTCTTGGCCAACATTGCTTGGTCTGCATGTGATATTTAGTGTGTGTGGTTATATTTTTGTAATTAGGTGGTGAGTGTTGAGCCGACCTTGATGATCTTCACAAGGTTGATGTCATGTATAATTAAATATAATATCTTTGTAATTGTGTGGTGCTGTGGATTAGTGAGTAACATATGTGCGAATAATGTATTAATCTTTCAGAAGCAGAGAAGTGTGATGAAGAAAGTTGTGCTTAACCAGAATTGTAAGCAAACATTATGGAGATGCTATTTTCCAATTCATGATATTCTATCCGAATCAGTTTGTAAGATAGTGAGTCTTCCCTGGGTTGTAGCCCTTCTTGTTTTCTTGAGCAGTGAGCTCTAGGCAGTGTGTCTGAATGCATGTGCATTCCCCATTGTAATCATTCTATACTTCTAACAGAGTATAATCATATTGTAGGTAGGTTCCCACCATGTTTTTTCCCCTAACAGGGTTTTCCATGTCAAAAATCTTGGTGTTATGTGTGTTCATGTTGTGTTGCTGATTTATGCTTTCATGGTTAATTATCAGATTTGAGAATAAGTTTAAATTGTTTAAGTTTTTGTGACAACTGATTCACCCCCCCTCTCAGTTGTCCGCCCTATTTCCATCAATTGCTATCAGAGCAGGTTCCTCCGAAGAAGCTTAACTGTTTGAGGTTATCCGGGATGACATCTTACAAGAACGACAATCCGTTATTTGATGGTACTAACTACTCTCTGTGGAGGAGTCGCATGGAGTGTCATCTGAGGTGCATTGGCGAAGCTTACTGGAATATTACCAAGAACAAGTATATTGTTCCTGCAAATGGTCCTTCAACTCCCGATGAGATAAAGGAAGCTGAATGCAATATTAGGGCTTTGACAGATTATGAAAAGACAAATGTTATGGAATTGCAGATTGCTCATGAGATCTGGAAGAAGTTGGAAACTATGTATGAACGAGACAGTTATGTGAAGATTGCTAAGTTGCAGAGCTTGAAAGGAAAGTATGAGATGTTGAGGATGGGCAAAAATGAGATTATCACTTCTTTCATGAAGAAGGTGAATGCACTGGTGTGCAATATTAGATGTGCTAGTGGAAAGTTGGAAGAATTAGAGATTGTTGCTAAGGTGCTCAGATCCTTATGTGCATCCTACAAACACAAAGTTGCTGCTATTGAGGAGATCCGGACTGTGACTGATGTAACCAACGACATGTTGATTGGAAAGCTATCAAACTTTGAATCTTGTGAGTTTGGTGATTCCCTTCCTAAGGTAGAATCTGCATTCAAAGCCACAGTTTCTGGAAAGGATAAGCAGATATATGATCCAAGAGAAAGTTATTCAAGCCGAATGTCTAAATATGAGAAGGAGAGAAAGGAAATTGAAGAAGAAGAGCAGGAGCTTGAAACACTTATTTCCAAGAGATTACCCAAAGGAGCCGGTAAGTATGGAGGAAAGTTGGCTCTTAAATATTTTTTTTTGTAATAAGATAGGTCATTTGTCCTCAAGCTGTCTGAAAAGAGTTTTGAGAAAACAATTGAAACCTAAATTTCAGAAGAGATGTTATTATGTTGCTGATGAATGTGTGTGAGATGATGAATCAGATAAAGGAAATACAAGTGATAATGAATGGGTGTTTATTGCTATCAAGGAAGATGATCCAATACCTACTGATTTTGCTAGCTGCATGAATGTGGAAAGAGCTTTGGCTACACAAGTCGAAGAGAAAGGTGAATGGGTGATTGACAATGGATGCTATCATCATATGACAGGTGATAAGAGTAAGTTTGTGAGCTTGGAGAAGTATGAAGGAGTTGTAAAGTTTGGCGATGACAAAGTTGGTATAATTCGTGGTAGAGGTTCCATTTCTCTTAATGGTAAGCATAATACTGATGATGTCTTGTATCTAGAAGGTCTACAACATAATCTTTTGAGTGTTGGACAAATGGTTGACAAGAGATATGATCCTCTATTCAAGAATGGCAAGTGTAGAATCTTGGGTAGCTTCGGAATTGAGATTTGCATCAGGTGCAAAGACAATATCTTTCACTTAAATAGTGCCGGTAAAAGACGTTTGATTGCTTAGGTTGAGGAAAGTTGGTTGTGGCATAGTAGGATGTGTCATGTGAATTTTGATAACATCGTTAAGATAAGTTCTACTCAGGCTGTGAGAGATCTTCCTAAGTTGATGAAACTTGCTAACCCTATGTGCAAAGAATGTCAGTTAGGGAAACAAACGGAAATTTCTTTTAAGAGTAAGAAGCATTTTTCAAATGGATGATTAGATCTTGTGCATACTGATTTGTATGGACCTTATAGAGTTAGAAGCTTGCGGAGACATATATTTCATGTTGCTGATTGATGATTATTCAAGGATGATGTGGGTTATTTTCTTAAGAGAGAAGTCTGAAGCTCTAAAGAAGTTCAAGATTTTCAAAGCTATGGTTTAGACAAATAGGTTTGAAGCTGAAGTGTCTGAGATTTGGCAAGGTGGTCAATTCATTTTTGATGAGTTTAATGCATTTTGTGAAGAACATGGGATAAGAAGACAGTTGTCTGCTCCGAGAATCCCTTAGCAAAATGGAGTTGTGGAAAGGAAGAACAAAACCATTCAAGAAGCTTCTATGAGAATGATGTTGGAAGGAAATGTTCCACATGTTTATTGGAGAGAAGCTATGAGTACTGTTGTTTACACTTTTAACTGGGTGCATATCAAACGTGATACCGATAAGCCTCCTTATGAATTATGGTTTGGTCATGCTCCTACTGTTTAATATTTTAGATTTTTTGGAAGTAAATGTTATATCAAGAGAGATGATTGAGGGAAGTTTGATTGTAAGATGTGATGAACAAATATTTCTTGGTTATTCTACTAAAAGCAAGGCCTAACGGTCTTATAACAAGAGATTGAGAAAGATAGTTGAAAGTGCAAATGTTAGGGTTGATGAAAGCAATGAGAGACAATACAGTTCTTGTAGATATGATTTAGATGATTAGAATGACAGTGCAAACAAAGGGAAGCAACCTCATAGCCAAAATCAAGTTCAGATCATTCTAGTAAATCCAGTAACTCAAGGTGAAGGAACTAGTGCAAGTGAGAAATAACTCAAAAGTCTGAAATTCAAGAAAATCCTAAGACTCCCAGGTATGTAAGGTTGAATCATTTTGAAAATCAAATTATAGGAGATAGAAATAAAGGTGTTCAAACAAGAAGAAGAATTGCTGAAGATCAGGTTGAATACTGTTCGATTTCTAAGATTGAACCTAAAGATGTGAATGAAACATGTAAAGATGAACATTGGGTAAAAACAATGGAAGAAGAATTTGATGCATATTGAAAATAACAATACATGGATTCTTGTTCCCAGACCTAAGGACCAAAATCTAATAGGAACTAAATGGTTCTTTTGGAACAAATTGAATGAACAAGGTGAAGTTGATAGGTGCTGTAGTGTCGTAAATTGTATACCCTTGCTAGGGTGGTACAATTTCACATTTGGGTTAGCACTCAACTTAGTGTGTCTTGCATCTTGCATTTCTAATTCCACTTTAAGTATTTAATTAATTAATTTAATTAAATCTAAAGTCATGTTTCATCACTTTACATGTTATAAAGTTGGGCCCTTTACCCTAAGCATGCCCCTTTTCATTTTTTTCCTCCAACGAATCATTTAATCATAAACCCTAATTGTCTTATTTCGACCTTTAAGGCCCTATTTCACATATCAAAACATCTCGAAATCAACTGTAACTTTTGGATGCGCTCTAATATCATCATTTAACGACCCCGAAAATTTGGTGAAAAGTTGGTTGGACCGTGACGGGAATGCACATGGTCCTCGACTTTTTTCCCAAAATTTTGGGAGCATAATTCTATGATATAACAACGCTTAACCCCAAAAGATTGGCAGGAAATTTAAATCCTAGGTCGGCCTAAAGACAAAATTAAGATCTAGGGTTTCATACTTAAGAGCTCTCTTTCTTCATTTGAAGGGGTCTTATTCTAAAAATCTAAGAACAAGTCTTTGGAGCATAAAGAGCCTTCTTTGCAACGAAAGAGTAGATCTTTGAAGTTTTCAACAACATTCAACATTCATTCATCAACCACCATTTCATCAATTGGGGGCTCTTGAAGATGTAGGAGAACAATAGGAGATCACCGACTGAAGATTGGCTTGTACCTCTCCCTTAGGGTTGGGTATGGTTTCATGTTGTTTTCATGTCTTTGCATAAGCTTCATTTTGATTCATATTCATGTTTTAGATCATTTTGCATCATGGATTTGGAGCATTTATTTTGTCAATTATAAGCAATTAGGGTTTTCTCTTTAGGGTTGCTCTAGATTGTTTGCTTTCATTTTAGGATCTTGCACACAAACAAGACTCTTGCGCACACATTTTCAGTACATTATCGACTATTTGTGGAGGTGGAATCACTAACACATGGGTTTGACTAAGACAAAACCCCATATAGCCGCTCAAAACCCTATTTTACAGATTTAGATATAGGTTCGGTTTCGAGCGTCACTGAAAGTTTCAAGTGTGGAGGAGCACACAAAGACAGTTCTTGAGTGCAGATTTCACCAGAAACCCCAAGGACAGGGGCGTGGTGCCCTGATCCTGCCTAAGACAGGGGCGTGGCACCTTGGTCCCGCCCTCTGTCAGTAGGATTTGGCATAACAGTGTCTTGCAGGCCTTAGAACTCACCCTGTCAGTTGCAGCTCCAGACTTGCAGATCAGGACAATGGCGTGGCACCCTGGTCCCAGACATTTCTGCTCAGATTTCAGACATAGGTGCACCTTTGATTTTGCCTCCTAATCTGTATTTTTCTGTAGTGTATCAGTTGTCCTTTGATATGCATTTCCAGATTAGGGTTTGCTTGCTGACTTGCATCCTAGGTTAGATTGCATTTTGAATCATTCCTCTCTTTCATTTAGAGCAAGGGAATAGAAAACCTTAGAGGTGATCCTCAACTCTCTCTTCCACACAAGAAGTAGCCCGAAGTGTGTCACCTCCCTAGGCTCTTTCGTATTCCGTGAGTGTGTATGAGAGTGGGATTAAGGTTTCCATACTTAGTCTCACTTTTTCCCCTACACATAAACAAAGCTAGACTTGTTTGCAAAGGATATTCTCAAATGGAAGGAATTGATTTTTAAGAGACTTTTGCTCCGGTGGTAAGGATTGAAGCTGTGAGATTATTTCTTGCTTATGTTGCTTACAAGAATTTCAAATTCTATCAGATGGATGTCAAGTCATCATTGCTAAATGGTGAATTGGAAGAAGAGGTGTACATAAAGCAACCATATGGATTTCAGTTGACTGATCAAGCAGATATGGTGTGCCAGTTGAAGGAAGCATTGTATGGATTGAAGCAAGCGCCAAGAGCATGGTATGCCAGATTGGATAAGTATTTGCTTAACCTTGGATTTAACAAAGGCACTGCTCATAGTAATCTATACTTCAAAATTGATCATGATAAAATACTGATTGTTGAAGTTTTTGTTGTTGATATTATTTTTGGAGGGATTGATAGTTTGTGCAAGGAGTTTGCTAATGAAATGCAGAATGAGTTTGAGATGTCTATGATTGGAAAGATGAAATTCTTTCTGGGATTGCAAATCACACAGTCAGAAAAAGGAATCTTTATATCTCAATCCAAATATGTGAAAAAATTATTGAAGAAGTTTGGTTTGGAAGATACAAAGCTAGTTGGAACCCCTATGGTGATCGGATGAAAGTTGACAAAGGATGATGATTCCTCTTAAACAAATAAGACCAAATACAGATCTTTGATTGATTGATTACTTTATTTGACTCAAATAACCATACACATTTGCAAGGAACGCAATAATTTTTCTCGTGGAAACCCAATGAGGAAGAAAACCATGGTTGATAAATGTTTAATGGAATTATTTTACAATAATTATAAAGGCACCAACCCCTTATTTGATTTGTGAGCACCAACCCACACGAAGCGCCAACTCCCTAAATTGATTTGTGAGTACCAACCCACAAGAAGCACCAACTACCCAAACCGATTTAGCGAGCACCCACTCACAAGATAAAGCACCAACTTAACCCAATTGAAGCACCAATTTCATACTTAAGAAGCACCAACCTTTGCACAAATTCTGACCATGGAATTAATTCACAGATCTGCTGTAGATGAACTATGTATTCATCAATATCTGCCCTTGTATTTTGTTACTCTTTTGATTATTCTGAACTTTGACTTCATACAAAACTTTTATGATTTCAATATTATGCAACTCTTATATACTGATATACATAAATACCTTCACAACACTCTTGCGCAACCACATACTCTTTATTCTTATTCTCACAACATCATACACCTTTTTCAACCTTTCTGCACAACATCACTTAATGCTACTACAAATTCAATCTTTATATACATATAGATATCTCTCACGTACCTTTCTATGAAAGGTTGTATCCTTTTAACCCAATTAGTTGTGACTTTTCTAAACCGTAATCATATCTTTTTGTTGCTAATTGATCTGCTTGCTTCTCTAACCATACCTTATATAACTTTTTAATATCTTGTAATTAATATGAATCAACTCATATAATTGGTCTTCTTTCTAATTCACACCTTTTGGCTATTAACAAGACATTCTTTGTTTGTTTTGTTTATTTCTTAAACAAAACTCCTACCCACACCTTTTTATTCAAGGCGATTTGACTTAAACCTTTGTCGTGTTTTATTTGATCACAACTCTCTTTCTTGAAATGATACAACAATCAAATCATTATAGATCACGATTCATTTGTTGACTGCATCCTTAATGATATCGCATCTTGTGTTGAAATAAGTGAACATACTTCTTTGCCATGTCTACGTTCCATTTTGATGAGTCGGTTGTGTAAGACATATGCACACCGTTTTTATTATCTTGATTATTATTGGGTTTTTGAACATCGCCAACACTATGAGTTCGATACAGTGATTTATATATATCATTCTTTATGAATTGCCCTGTTCTTTAAATATCACTCCAATTTGGCGAATGATTATAGATATTTGTGCTGATCGTCTATCATCTTTTAGACGACTTACCAAAACTCTTATGTTGAGATTTGCCATACTGTTCTCACAATGAACTGGACATTTCCATGTTTGGTGAATATTGTCGAATCTGATGTAACAGTCAATCACTGTTAAACAGATTACTGTCGCACTGTATCTGCTTTCAGATATATGTTAGATCTGTATATGTATATATAATCATGAGCTGTATATTTGTGTGTGCACACACACACTGTGTATAATTATATATTTGATTCTATTTTTGATTCGAACCGCAACATTTATATATATTTTTAGTTGTTTTTCTGTAGCATTTCATAATCACCAAAAAATGGAATAACGTCTTGGTATCATAGGCATTAGTTTGCTATTGTTCCTTATTTCGTTTTCCCTTACTATCATGTTCTGTTTTGGGACTGAAATCACTGTGTATGTCAAACTTTTCTTCTTCAATTTGTATGTTTGCCACAAATCCATCAAGGTATACTGATGCAGTTTGACCATATTTGATCAAAATATATCTGTTTATATGTTACATATATGTTTATAAAACGATGTATATGTTCATTTGTACAAGCAAGCTGCTGCAAGTGTATGTGAATGATTAGATATATAATGTGAGGTATAGAGAGAACATAGTAAGCACACAATAAGCATAAAACCTTCTTTGACATTAATGACAATTTTCCATCAGATTTTACTTTGAGTGCTTTTATTGATGCTGATTGTGCAAGAGATGTAGATGACTAGAAGAGTACTAGTGGTGGTGCATTTTTCTTAGAAAAAAGGTTGGTTTCTTGGTTGAGCAAAAAACAGAATTTTATTTCTCTATCTACTGCAGAGGCAAAGTATATTGCTTCTGCTAACAATTGTACTTAGGTGGAATGGATGAAACAAATGTTGAAAGATATCAGTGTAGTGTATGATGAGTCTATTGCTATCTATTTTGACAATTCAAGTGCAATTAACATTTCTAAGAATCCAGTGTTGCATTCCAAGACTAAGCATATATCAATCAAGTTTCTCTTTTTGAGAGACAAGGTGAGTGAAATAAGTCAGATTGGAGTATGTTCCTACAAAGGAATAGATTGCATTCATTTTCATGAAACCTTTGCCTAAAGATACTTTTGAGTATCTCAGAGAGAAGTTAGAGGTGATTGCCCCTCTTGATCAGAACTAAGATGCATTGGTATGCATCAGTTCGATGCATTGCACAGTCATATCTTGTTATTCAAATTGATGAGTGGAGTCTACTACTCAGGGGGAGTAGTCAGTAAGTCAATTTTGTGAGTTAGTTTTGTGTTTTAATTGCAAATATGTGTCTTTGTCATTGATGTCAAAGGGGGAGAGATTCATGTGAAAAACTGTGACGTGATAAAGGAGGAAAGAGTAATATGAAAAGTCTAAAAGAGAGCTGTTGATTTCTTTGTCATTGATTGTTTTTCACATCATATATTACCATCAATGCCAAAAGGGGATATTGTTGTAAGTATGCTGCAAATATGTGCTTGAGACATATCTGAGAGATGTGTTGTCATTGATGTCCACATATTTCTCTGTCTCTGATAGTGTTGTAGTGAATTTCAGTATGTTGGTTTGTTCAACATGATGAAGATGAATGTTTGCGGATTAAAGGGTTTGTAGAGGATTGTTTGTAGTTAATTTAATGTAATTTTCAGTGGTCCGCATGAAGATTTGATTGAGTTATAGGTATCTATTTTGAGATCGATTTTTCAGTTTTTCAGTGATGACATAGTGTCAGTATTTTGAAATTTTCATTGCTCCGCATTATAATAACTCGATCTACGGATTTAGAGATATGTTTGGGACGTTGATGTGTATCCTCAATTCAGGTTGTTAGTGGTTTGGAGCTCCGCAAGTTATTTTCCAAGGTTGACAGTCATTGTAGATAGTGTTTTTGAGGTTTGGTATAATGATGTTGATGTTTCTAGTATTTTGTGTTGATGCAGATGTTGCGGTGGTAATTCATGATGCTTGTGGGTGATTTTGGATCGTGTGCCTTTTGTGTTGGTAGTCCATATTGATCGTTGAGCTCGTAATTGATGATTTTCTCTGGTGTGTTAGTGTCCTTCATGTTTTTGGCTAACTAGATGCTTGTAGTGTGTTGCAGATGTTCAATGCATAATTCTTGGAGGTGTTTTGCATTCGAGGTGTGTGATATGGGTCCATGCTATGTCTTGGCTGAAATTGCTTTGTTTGCATGTGATATTGTAGCATGTGGTTATATTTTTGTAATTAGGTGGCGAGTGTTGAGTCGACTTTGATGATCTTCACAAGGTTGATGTCATGTATAAATATATATAATATCTTTGTAATTGTGTGGTGTTGTGAGTAAGCATATGTGCGAATACTGTATTAATCTTTCAGAAGCAGAGAAGTGTGATGAAGAAAGTTGTGCTTAAGCAGAACTGTAACCGGGCATTAAGGAGATGCTATTTTCCAGTTCATGACCTTCCGGATGTGATCCGAATCTATTTGTAAGATAGCGAGTCTTCCCTGCGTTGTAGCCCTTGTTTTTTTTGAGCAGTGAGCTCTAGGCAGTGCGCTTAAATGCATAAGCATTCCTCATTGTAATCATTCTATACTTCTAACAGAGTATAATCATATTGTGGGTAGTTTCCCATTGTTGTTTTCCCCTTGACCACATAAAAAATCTTGGTGTTTTGTGTGTTCAAGTCGTGTTGCTGATTTATGCTTTCATGGTTAATTATCAGATCCGAGAAGAAGTTTAAATTGCGTAAATTTTTGTGACAACCAATTCACCCCCCTACCCCTCCCCCCCTCTTAGTTGTCTGCCCTATTTTCATCATTTCTGAAGCAAGTCGATACGTGACCTAAATTCCCGCCCAGGTGAAGTGATTGTTGATGGGACGAAATTTGGGTCTTGATTAGGACTAGGGCGGTGGGGGTGCCCTATTCTTGAGCTAGGACCAGGACACACCTAGCACCCTGGTCTTGTTAATTAGGACTCATATTTGAATAGGGTTTAGAAAGGGAGTTGAAAATACAGATTTTTGGAAGTTGTAAACAAAATAAAAGAAGACATCAGGCACTAAAAGATAGAACAACAAGGTGAGGTTTAGGTGAGGATGGAACTTTATGTGGATACAATTTATGACGCTACATTATCATTTGGAAGCCTCTCCTTTATATTATAGTAGCTATCAGGTAGTTTAGATAACAATGTGTATTGCTGAGTTGCTAATATAGAAACTTTAGGAGCTTGTGGTATAGTAACTTATGTAGAGCATCCAATAAACTCAACCAATTAGGGAGATTTCTTTCTCCCAACTTACCTAATTCAATAGGTAACAAGCCTCACTCACTCACAAACCCTTCGTAAGGCTAGGGTTTACTCACAAAATCTTCATACCCTTAAGACACATTCTTCACTCATAGACTCTGTCTCTCTCTACCCACTATTAACATACTCAACTAGGTCTTCACAACATGTTTGTGCTCATCCACAAGTCCTTTCACATCATTCTTCAACAACACTCTTTGTAGCTTCTTGACCAACACCATCCCTTCACTAGGTTTCCAACCTCCACTTTCAACATGTAAAGAACTCTCACAACTCAATCACCCTTGGTGACACTGAAGGCTTCACAAAACTTCTACTCTTGACTCTATACCCACCCAACCAACCCAACATGGTTACCCTTCATTCACAATCAATACACTGCTTATTAGGGCAGCCTTGATATGTTTTAGGACAGTCATGTACTTTAGGACAATCAATATTACACAAAGTGTTCACACCCTTTGGGACTTTCAACTACTCCATTGGGTTTACAAGAACCTCCTAGGCCTTTCTTAGACCCCACACACCAACACTCCTTCACTGGTTTGCACAAATAGTGGTATTATTCATATCAATGTCACATGAAGGTAGTCATCTCAGGTTTAAGACAGGCAAATGCTTTGAGACACATACTTGTTTCAAGGGACTCAAATACCTCCCAAATGGTCTTGATGTTTCAATGTTCCCACTCTCTTACTTCACCCAAAGTTCCCTCTCATTCAACAACTTGCAACAAAGGATTCTAGGCACTGTTCTTTGTCTCAGTCAATATCACTGCCTTAGTGGCAGTCAAGGATATCTTCATGTTCACTGTGTTTAATCAATTCCTAACCATTGGATCACTTCAATAGACTCTTCTTCACCACCTCCAAGGCTTCAACACCCTTGGAAGTCCCTCCTTGGCATCCATACCCTTGTCATAACTCCAAACCACTGTCCATTCTCAGTCTGAGACATGAAACAATCACTTGGTTTTCATTTAGCACGTGCAAATCATTGGTAGACACCCTACAAGCACATTGACATGAAAGAACACACTAATATACATAATTATGCCCAATTTGGGGCTTATCCAATAACAAACATGAGAATTTAGATTTCTTATTGCACACTGTTAACCCTAAGGAAGGTTTTGACAGATTTTGGCAAAAGTACAATAACTCTTCAAAAACATAGTGAAAATCTATGAGATAAAGAGCAAATCAAACTAGATTCACGCCCCTACAATTTCCAACAGGTTTACAATGCAAATATATAAGGAAACATGAAGAACAAAGGCCGTGGTCAAACTATCACGTTTGAGATTTAAGGAAAATTGCAGAATTTGAAAGTGTTATTATTCTCCTTTGTGTTAAATTCATCATCAACTTCCAAATCAACATGGGAAGGGCCTTTTTAAACACTTTTCAGGCCTCCGATCGGTTATAACCACTTTGGAAACCAACTTCACTAAAATTACCTAATTACCCTTCAAAACATAAAAAGTTGCATGAGCAATTTTTGACAATGTTGACAATTTTGCTCCAAATGGTGTCTACACTTGGTCCATGATTCCTATGACTCAATATTGATCCAAATAGGACCAAATAGGCCTAAAAGACCCTTACACAACACAAAACATCATATTAGACCTATGGAGGCATTTTTCCCATATTAGACCAATTTTGCCAATTTGTGCCAACATGGCTCCTATTGGGACTCAACATACAAACCAATGGTCTTGTTGACCTTATTACATCAAATATGGTCTTGATGACCTTATTTACAGCTCGCATCCTTCAAAATGCAAAAGATTCAATACTTGCCTCATAGAGGCTTGTGGTAGGCTAGGTGCTCTAGCACCGGCAACTACATTGGCTTGGAAAAAATTGTTTTGTGTACACCCTCCAAAATAAGACGTTGCACCTTGACTATTAGAGTGAAATGATGAGGAGGAGATCCCATATCGAGTCACATTTTGTTGATAGTCGTGTGTTTCAGTACATAGATGCACGAAAGAATTCTATTTCACTAACAATGACTTCACACTAAGCATTGGCAATAAGTTTTGCTTCACAATAAGCATTGGCAGTAAGTTTTTGACAAAAACACATGCTGGACATCAAAATTATGGAGCACTTAGGGGCTTTGTGAGAAAAGAGATTAATATAAAAAAATGAAAACAATTACTTTCTCTCTATTTCATTGCTTGTAGTGGACAAGGTTAGTAATGGTGTGCTGCAGATCAATGTTCCGTTAATGTTTTAAGAAATAATTAACTAAGGTATACCAAAGAGTAGTTACAGGATAAAATTCTAGAATACTTCTTGATCATGATAATTGGTCCGTCTCAAAGAGGGCCTTTTTTATTTTTGGAGCGTCACATATTTAAGTTTTAGAGACTCCTTGCTATCTCAACAAAATAAGTATATTGGGTTGTGAAAGTCTGAAGAGTGACAAAACACACAACATCTCTACCTTTTAAATGAAAATATAAGGCTTAATTTGGTTTAACTATTTAAACAATTGTTTTAAAAAATGTAATTTTAACAAAATGTTCACGAGAACATTGGGTTCACCAAAATTTAGGCGTGAAAATCGAACTCTAGTAAAGAAGATGTCTCCCTTGAGTGTTCTATTTCCTTCTACACTCAAATAAACTAGATACTTTTTGACAATTTGTTTTGTCTAACTATAATTGGAAAATTTTAATTATTATAATGCTCTCTCAATGTAAATTCCTAGTTACAAGGAAATAAGTGAAAATAATGGTTTGTGTGTATAAAAATATAATGTAGTGACGAGGGACAAAAAGTATAGGTGTTGGAGATTGTTCTATAATTCATGTTTCTCCTTTGTTTCGAACATTAGCGCCTCACTCAGATATCTTGATACAATACAAATTGCATTCACTATATCCGGTCTAGTATGAGTCAGATATAAGAAACCTCCAATCATAGACTTGTACCTTGTATGATTTTCCGGTGCTGATGGATCTATTGTAGTCAATTTCTCACTTGTAACCATATGAGTATCAACTGGTTTAGAATTTTCCATACCAAATTTCTTCAACAACTCCCTAGCATACTTAGTTTGACAGATGAAAATACCTTTATTAGTTTGAGTAATCTGCAAACTGAAGAAAAAATTCATCTCCCCAATTATAGACATCTCAAATTCATTCTTCATATTATTAGAGAATTCCATACATAACTTATGCTCACCTCCAAAAATGATATCATCAACAAAGACTTCAACAATCAATATGTCATCATCAGTGATCTTATAATATAAATTACTGTCAACATTACCTTTAGTGAAACCAAGCCTCAAAACATATTTATGCAATCTTGCATACCAAGCTATAGGGGCTTGTTTCAATCTATATAAAGCTTTCTTTAACCTACAAACCATGTTTTTTTCATCTAAAAGTGAGAATCCATCAGGCTACTCAATGCAAACTTCCTCTTCAAGATCTCCATTTAGAAATGCACACTTAACATCCATTTGATAAACCTTGTAGTTCTTATGGGCAACATAAGCAAGAAATAATCTCACAACTTCAATCAGAGCTACCAGAGCAAAAGTCTCATCATAATCAATTCCTTCCTTATGAGAATATCCTTTACAAATCAATCTAGCTTTATTCCTCACAACTTGTCCATCTTCATTGAATTTATTCTTAAAAACCCATTTAGTCCCAATAACATTCTTATTTTTAGGCCGAGGAACTAAAGTCTATGTATTATTCTTTTTTATCTGATCTAATTTCTCTTCAATAGCTTTTATCCAACATTCATCTTTACATGCTTCAATTACTGATGCCGTTTCAATTTGAGAAATTAAACATACCTCATCAACTGCCAACCTTCTTCTTGTCATCACTCCTTTAATGTTGTCTCCAATGTTTTAATCTTTTGAATGATTTAATCTAACATACTTAGGAGTCTTCTGATTTTCTGTTCCTGTGCTCTGATCTTCAGTTACTGTTGAATTTTCTGATACTGCCAGAGTAACTAGTTCAACATTCTGTTCCAGTGTAGGTGCTACCGGTTCAATTATGATCATTTCCACTGCTAGTTCTCTCTCATAAGTTCTGATTTGACTTCTGTTTAGCTCATCCACCTTGACATTAGTGCTCTCCACAATTCTCTTCAATCTTTTGTTATAACATTTATATGCTTTGCTTTCATAAGAATAACCAAGAAATATCCCTTCATCATATCCAGGATCAAAATTTCCAATGGAATAATCTCTTTTGATATAGCATTTACTACCAAAGATTTTGAAATACTTAACTCTAGGTGTATGACCAAACCATAACTCATAAGGTGTCTTATCGGCGTGCTCTTCACTTGATCAGTTTCCTTAAGAAAGTCAACAACTTTGAGAAAACTATCTTCTGTCTTGGGATTTTATCCTATCCACGTATACAAATTCATGCGAACTTGCCAATTTGTCACTATGGTGGCCAATAATTTTTTTCTCTGTCTTCTGCAATATTGAGTAGATGAGTTGAATTTGGAAATACCTTACTCCAATTTCCTAAATCCTTTTCAATAAATTGATTTTGAGTATTTCCAGCAACCATTGTAGATCATGAGAAGACATATATTTGAGGCGCGCTATCAAACGATTCGGGTGCATTGTGAATGGTTTCATATTGTGCACACGTGTTAAGTGAACTTCATGGCTACTATACCTTTCGAACAATTTGGTGTTTCTATTATCTCATGACCACAACCTTTAATGAGATGATATCTCTTTGAATAATTTTGTCGATGTGTTAACTTTCCTTGTCTACGCATCCACATCTTGCATCTGATAAACTTGTAAAGCACTAAGAGGGGGGGTGAATCAGTGAAAGCAAAAATAGTAACACTTTAATTACAGACCGGTAAAAACACTTGACCAATATACCAATGACTTTTCATATAATCCAAAGTGTTGTTAAATCATTCACCACAATCAAAACATTCACCATAACAAAAATATTTATACGTGGAAAACCCAACTGAGAAAAACCATGGTGAGATGGAACTCAGAAGTGAACTATCTGCAGAATAGGTAACTGACTGGCTAAGGTCTACAAATGCTCTG
This sequence comes from Cryptomeria japonica, assembly GCF_030272615.1. Lineage (NCBI taxonomy): Eukaryota > Viridiplantae > Streptophyta > Pinopsida > Cupressales > Cupressaceae > Cryptomeria > Cryptomeria japonica. The sequence continues at coordinate 157,329,427 of NC_081412.1, forward strand.
TTAGGAGCAGATCTTGTTAAAGATCCCAAGCCCTGTGTCGGTTGGTGGTAACACATCACAATCTTCCTTAACATGATACAAATCACCGCCAAAGTGTCGGTTTGTGGTAACACATCACAACCGGTGATAACTCATCGCACAAACTGGGAAACCGGTTAGAACACCGATACCGGTTAAGTGTTGACTACTTAAAACTCACAGACCGATTCACTTGAATTCATACTGGGTGATTGTCTCCACGCGCCTCCTTGTCTCTCTTCGCTGCATCTCAAAACTGGTAACAATGGAATTGACCAAAACCAATTGTCTTAGCTGCATATACCGATTGTCTACATATACCGGTTTAGATATCTTCATCCTAGTTGAACTTACTCCATACAAATGATACCGATTAACAATACATATGACTTAATAGTAGTATTGGTTTAAACATATGTGTGCCATCAATGACAACACATGAAGTCATCAAATACAAAAATCATCATCATGCCAACAACGTCTACTTGAGAGTTACAGAGCCTTTTCAACAAATCATTTATGCATTGCTGTGAGCATTGCATCCCATGAGATACATCTTTTCGAGGTCTTTTGTCGAGCAATTCGGTTGCAATGTCCATGTTTTATTTCAATGCCTTTACCTTAGTGCAATCATGAAAAACAATTGCAAAAGTGGCAATATTTGGCTTTAGCCTGTCCATTGGATATTTACTTGAAAAATTCTAAAGCCACTTCAACAAATCCATTTGGTTGTATTCTACAATCATTTCATTTCACTCCTGGAGATGGTATCTCTTTGAGACATTCGGTCGAACACATTAGCTTCTTAGTTTGTACTTTTGCATTATATATGTGTGTCGTACCTTGTGCTTTCATATTTTCGCTCATGAACTATTGTCAAAGCTCTTATCTCGACATTGGTAGAGAAGAAGAACACTGGCGAAGGTTGTGGCTTTTGAATTTACATCTGTCGTCTTGCATTTTCCCTAAAGTTTCCAAAGCCTTTTTAACAAATCCATATTGTGTATAATATACAACACATCGAGCTAGGAGACCAAATTAACCCGAGTCGACTTTCTTTGAGGTGTTCTTTGGAACAGTTTGTTGGCTTTGTTCTATGCTTCCACATTTTGCAAACATGTCTTAAGCATATTCAAATGTAACATTGTAGACAATGAGATAATTCTCATTGAGGTGCTTTGTTATATAGTTCAGGTGCACAGTCTGTGCTTCTGCATTTTACATGAATATTGACCAATATAATTTCTGCCACATATGAGACCATATACTAAAGGAGATGAGTAAGTTGGTGTGGCTAATCTACTGAGAAAAGCATCAATTCAGGAGAGATTCAAATAGCACATTCAACTAGATCCGCCGATCGACACTCTTGAGAGTTTTTAGTGACCTTGAACATGCACATTTGAAGCGTCTCCTCAATCCAATTCAATCTTGAGCTAGTTTTCTCCTTGATCATCATGATTAAAACAAATCGAGTGGAGCTCGAATCCAACCCATCTCCATCAAAGTTTCATTATCTTGTGAAAAAGGTTAATAATGCTCCAAAAAAAAACATTTCTAACTTTTTCATGTAACTCATAAAGCGGGCCCACACAATGTTAGAAAGGAAGGTTAGAGATGCTCCATTTTGGAGCAATCCTAACCTCTGTTGTGAGAGGTTATAATTGTGAGTTAGAGATGCTCGATTTTGGACCAACCCTAACCTCTTTTGTCAGAGGTTATAATTGTGAGTTAGAGATGCTCCATTTTGGACCAACCCTAACCTCTTTTGTCAGAGGTTATAATTGTGAGTTAGAGATGCTCCATTTTGGAGCAATCCTAACCTCTTCTTTTGAAGTTATAAATTTGGGTAGATGCTCCATTTTGGAGCAATCCTAACCTCTTCTTTTGAAGTTATAAATTTGGGTTAGGAATTCTTGAAAACGGAGCGTTCTTAACCTTAATCTCTCAAAGGTCATGATTTTGACTTTTGAAGCCATTGAGCATGAAGTGGGAAAAAGGGAGATGAAAGGTATTTTTAAGTAACTTTCCCCCCGAAATGATCACAATAGGAAATATATAGAAACCAATTTAAAATATTAAAATATTTTTGAAAAATAATTTAAATATTTCCCATTAAAATTTAATACCCAAATTTAGGAAAATCGGCCATAACTTTTAAATGGTAAGGAGTTAGGCTCTGAAATTTGAAATATGCTTTCAATGTAGGAAAATGAGCATATACCATCATTTAGTCCTCATTACGAAACTTAGGGTGAGGGATTTTAAATTTTTTAGAGAGAGGGACATCAAAATTTGAAAATTTAAAATCACAAACTCAAATCGGCCATAACTTTTAAATGGTAAGGAGTTAGGCTCTAAAATTTGAAACATGCTTTCAATGTAGGAAAATGAGCATATACCATCATTTGGTCCTCATTAAGAAAACTTAGGGTGAGGGATTTTAATTTTTTTAGAGAGAGGGACATCAAAATTTGAAAATTTAAAATCACAAACTCTGAACTGGGTTCAGACAAAAAATGGTCATATGACACAAAATGATGCTTAGGACATACTCACAAAGCGATTTCTCTCAATTCCTTGTAATTTCCAAAACTCATCCATTTTCACATTTTGACCGACATATTTATGATTGACCACAATGTAGATTGAAAACGAGAACCTTAAATCACATGCTCACTCATTTTGCAGAGACACATATTTGAGCCTTCATACAATATTAGGACCAATTAAAAGTTCAAATTTTAGGTATTTCAAATGTGGGGCAACACTACCCAAGTCACCACCCAAGGTGAACAACAAGACTCTAGCATGCCGTAGTGGTTGAATTTCAACTTCCAGAAGAAAAAGAAGATCGTTCCCCCAAGCATTACTTTGCAAGATGCAATCATCAAATCCCCAAGGAGAACAAAAGAGCCCAAAACTGTCTACCATCTTTCGAGAAGTTATTCGGGAAATGCAATAGCCAGTATAGCCACCTTGATACCAGATGTAGAAGGTGAACGACCAACATCCCCTAGCTACCAATTCTCCCAAGTAAATCTTCGTAAGCAAACTATATAGACGGAGATGGCCTCCTTTGATGTTGTCACTTCTACAATAAAAAACGAGGATAGAAAAGGAGCATAGATCTAAGAAGGAAGTTAAAGCTCAGCTGCAATAATACAAACGATTGCTTGTTGAAATGTCTAAACCATTTGATTCAAGAGCAGATGACACTTTACCTTCAACCTCAACACTCCCACAAGAAGAGGTAAAGGCATTGCATGAAATGAGGAAGGTGGCTAATGTGGTCAGAACCAAAGATCAGCTAAGCAAAGTGAGGGAGTTCTTGTAGGATGCTATGGAATATATGTGAAGACGCCCAGGTGGCTAATGTGGTCAGAACCAAAGATCAGCTAAGCAAAGTGAGGGAGTTCTTGTAGGATGCTATGGAATATATGTGAAGACGCCCATCTTCTCGAAAATGGGCTCATCCTCCATTCCATGTAGTGGTAAGCTCAGTCCAATAAGTTCTCAAAGGAGGCTATGGTTCTTAAGAAGATCAAGGGGTTGGGTGAAGATGTAATAAAGAACCAAGTTTTGCTAGGGGAAGAGGACTTCAACACTTTGCAATAATGTATTGATATCTTGGAGCTAAAGGTGGAAATGATTGATCAGTGTAGAGCCAAAGTATTCAAGAAACACCCATCCTTCTTTGGTTTATTAGAACAATATGAACAATATATAACAAACTATTGAGTAAGTATGGGACAAATTTAATGTAGTCTAGTGCACTCTACTCAGAAGCAGTCCTGAGAAAATTGGATGTATATGTAGCTGACTACTTCTCGCCGATTGTTGAGTTTGACGTAGTAGCAATGGACAGATACATGCACTTGATTCTTCAGTGTTACCAAGCTACACAAATAGTAGATGAACTAGACAACAAGGTGGAGGAGGTAAGGGAAGTGTTAAGGGTTTCAAAATTTCGGATCAAGCACCACCATCCACTTCAATAGACTACTACTTGGGGAATTATCGCAACTACAAGACAAATAGGCGTCAAACAAGAAGTTAACTTTTAGCTCATCCTTGTTACCATAGAGGGGGTAAACTGTAATCTTGGTGATAACTGCAGTTTTGAACGGTGCCTTGGATCACAGTTGTCATGCATAGATGTCACTGCTAGGAAGACACACCCACGTGGAAAGTGGAGGCTCAGTCACCTCTAAAGAAGACTCTTGGTTTACGTGCGTCAAGTGATAGCTAAGTGGAGTTCAAAAGTAGCGACTTGCATGTCGACCGTGACTCCTACCATTTTGTAACTAGGTCGTAGACATGTTTTGTTCCTAGGAAATAGGGGGCATGACACTCTAAATGTAACTAATCGGACCAGTCCAAGGGTTCAAAAGTTGAAGATTGGAGGTCCTAGTTAGGATTTACTTGCAGCATTTTCATTTCCACTATTTTAAGTTTCAAACTTTGTTAAAATTCTCGAGTATCAATGCTCGTTGGTACCATTATTCTTTCATAAGTAATCAATGAAAGTTGCTTTGTGGATCACTTGTTGCACGATCTGTGTTGAATGAAGTTAGTATTTCTGTGATCTGATATCTTCTCTCATCTTAGATAGCATGAATGTTTTGAATATTGTGGATTTCATTGTTATGGTCTATGAAGTTGTTTAATCAACTCCATTTGCATGTAAGATCGTAGAGCTCACATGTGGATGGAAATTTCACCTACTACTATATGATTTGTTATTGATAATATCTAATTGTTTGAAAGTACTCATCTTTGATTAACAAACTCGCATGGTTATTTATGTCTCTCCTTTATCCCCTTATGTCTTTTGTATTTTATTTCTGAGCGATTCGTGTGAGTGTCTTCTGTAATCGACAATACCACCTTGATTGAACAAGGCACATGAACGTTGAGTTACCTTTGCATCGTTGTGACCCAACAAATAAGACCTTAGGGAGTGGGGATTTCATAATCCTAGCTCTTTTTAGGAGAGGCTCCGCCTCCTGAATTTTATATGTTAGGTGAGTATAAAAGGCCCATCAACACAGACTTAGCAAAAAAAAAAAAAAGTGTCAATTAAAACAAGCTCTCAATATGCTTCAGGCCCTCTAGCCAAAATTTGAAATGGTATCTTGTTTGACGGAGGGATCTTGAGCCTAAATCTATGAAACACACACACACACACACACACAGAAATATATATATATATATATATATATATATATATATATATATATATATATATATATATATATATATATATATATATATATTAAAAATAATTTATATATACATGAAATATAACATTTAAGTATAAGAAAGGAAAAAGACCAAGAGAAATGTGAATACTTTAAGTTATATTTCATGTATATATTGGTAGGATGTTTGAGAGGTTTCAAATCTCTAGGAGTTATAACATGCAAATTCTAGATTTTGGAAGATCTTATAAATTTTTAGACAGCTAAATTTTAGTAATCAACAAGCTTCTATCAATATTTTCTAGCTCTCTTTATCTTCCTTGAGCTCTAGACTCATCTATCTGCATATCTATATTGGCAGGATGTTTGAAAATGGTTTCAGATCTCTAGGAGTTATAATGAAAATTCTAGATTTTAGAAGATCTTATAAATTTTAGTAATCAATAAGCTCATATCAACATTTTATAGCTCTCTTTAGCTCAATCTCTTTATCTTTCTTGAGTTGTAGGTCTCTCTCTCTCTCTCTCTCTTCTCTCTATCCCAAAATCTAGACATATCTCTATATTTCTCTCTCATATCCCTAACTCTCTACTCTCTGTCTCCTATCTCTCTACACACCTCCCCTCACTCCCTCCCTCCCTCTATTTCTATACATATATACCTCTCTCTCTCTATCTCTCTCCATCTCTCTCTCTCTCTCTCTCTCTCTCTCTCTCTCTCTCTCTCTCTCTCTCTCTCTCTCACCTCTCTACCCCTTCCTCCTTCCCTCTACGTTTATTTCCCCTCTATCCACTCTCTACCTCTCTCTCTCTCGCACACATCCTTAACTCTCCACTCTCTATTTCCTCTCTCTCTATAAACATCCCACCACTCCTTACCTACCTTTATTTATCTACATATAACTATCTATCTCTCTATACGTATCTCTCTCTCTCTCTCTCTCTCTCTCTCTCTCTCTCTCTTCACCCCTCCCTCCTCGCCTCTCTACTTTTATCTCCCTTCTATGCCCTCTCTACCCCTCCCTCCTCGCCTCTCTACTTTTATCTCCCTTCTATGCCCTCTCTACCTCTCTATCTCACTCCATTCCCTCTTTCCAAAAATCTAGAACCATGTCTCTACATATATCTCACATGCTTAACTCTCTACTATATATCTCCTCTCTCTGTACACACCTTCCCTCACTCCCTGCCTACCTATATTTCTCTATATATACTTCTCGATCTATCTCTACATTTACCCCCCCCTTCTCTCTCTCTCTCTCTCTCTCTCTCTCTCTCTCTCTCTCTCTCTCTCTCTCTCTCTCTCTTCTCTCCTTCCTTCCTTTCCTTTCTAATTTTATCTCACCTGAATTGCCTCTCTAGCTGTCTATCTCACTCTGTCCCCTCTCCCAAAATTTAGACCTATCACTTTACCTCTCCATCTCACATCCTTAAGTCTCTACTTTCACTCCTCTCTCTACACACCTACCCTCCCTCCTTAACTATGTTTGTCTACATATACCTCTCTATCTCTCTCTATGTATACATTCTCTCCCTCCCTACCAACTTATCTTTCTCTATGCACGTCTCTCTTCCACCTTATCTCTCTCTCTCTCTCTCTCTCACACACACACACACACACACACACACCACCCCTCCTTCCATCCCTCTCTAATTTTATCTCCCCTCTATCCCCTCTCTACTTCTCTATCTCACTCTCTCCTCTCACAAAATATAGACCCATCTGTCTACTTCTCACTCTCACATCCTTAACTCTATATTGTCTATCTCTTTTCTCTCTACACACCTCTCCTCACTCCCTACCTACCTCTATTTCTCTACATATACATCTCTATCTCTCTCTACATACGTTTCTCTCCATCCCTACTAACTTATCTTTCTCTACATACATCTCTCTTTGACCCTCTATTTCTTTCTCCCTCGCATGCTCTTTGTATCGCTCTCTCACACAACCCCTCCTTCCTTCCCAATCTACTTTTATCTCCTCTCTATCCCATCTCTACCTCTCTATCTCACTCTCTCCTCTCTCTCCGAAAATGTAGACCTATCTCTCTACCTCTCCCTCTCACATCCTTAACTCTCTACTCTCTATCTCCTTCCTCTCTACACACCTCCGCTTACTCTCTACCTACCTCCATTTATCTCCATACCTTTCTCTCCCTTCCTACCAACTTATCTTTCTCTACATACATCTCTCTTCTACCTTCTATTTCTTTCTCCCTTTCACGCTCTTTGTCTCTCTCTGTCTCACACGCCACCCCTCCTTCCTGCCCAATCTACTTTTATCTCCCCTCTATCTCCTCTATACATCTCGATCTCACTCTCTTCTCTCTCTCCCAAAATCTAGACCTCTCCCTCTCACATCCTTTACTGTTTGTACTCTATGTCTCATATCTCTCTCTAGACACCTCCCTTCACTTCCTACTTACCTCTATTTCTCTACATATACATCTCTATCTCTCTACATGCCTTTATCTCCCTCCCTACCAACTTATCTTTCTCTATATACATCTCTCTTCCATCCTCTCATTCGCCATCTCTACCTCCACCTATCCCTCCTTCCCTCTCTCCCGCTTTCCACCTCTCTCTACTTCTTTCTATCTCCCCTCTCCCTCTCTTTCTATGCATCTATCTGCATATAACTCTTTATCTTCTCTCTCACTCTCTCTACCTACCTCTCCCTCTCCCCGTCTCTACTTTTATCTCACCTTTATCCTCTCTCTAAATCTCTACCTCACTCTCTCCTCTCTCCCCCAAAATATAGACCTATCTTTCTACCTCTCAATCACAGCCTTAGCCCCCTCTCTCTCTCTCTCTCTCTCTCTCTCTCTCTCTCTCTCTCTCTACCCCTCCCTCCTTCCCTCTCCCCCTCTCTACCTATCCATCTCTCTCTACTTATATCTATCTCCTATCTCCATATCTTTCTATCTACCTATGTCCCCAATCACTCTCTTTATCTCCCCTCCCATGCACTGTACCCACCTCTTCCTCCCTCCCTCTCTAATTTTATAAAGATAGAGTGGGTGGGGAGTTGGATAGATGAAGGGAGAGAAGAGATAGAAATAAGTATAGAGAGATGGATAGGTATAGAGTGGGTGAGAGGGAAAGAGAGAGGGATCAAGATGTAGAGGTAGAGGGAGATAGAGAGAGACAGGGAGAAAATATGGAAAGAATTGGAAAGAAGAGGGTGAGAGAGAGGGAGTGGAAGCAATATGTATGTAGAGAAATAAAGGTAGGCTGAGAGAGAGAGAGAGAGAGAGAGAGAGAGAGAGAGAGAGAGAGAGAGAGAGAGAGAGAGAGAGAGAGAGAGAGAGAGAGAGAGTTGGTTAAGGATGTGAGAGAGTGGTAGAGAGATAGATCTAGATTTTGGGAGAGAGATGAGAGAGTAAGATAGAAAGAGGTAGAGAGGGGATAGAGGAAGAGTAATATGGAGAGAGATAGGTCTGGAGCTTGAGGAAGATAAAGAGAGTGATATAGAGAGAGAGCGAGAAAATGTCGATAGGAGCCTGCTGATTGCTATAATTTGACTAAGTCTAAAAATTTATAAGATCTTCTAAAATTTAGAATTTGCATTATAAATCCTAGATATCTTAAACCACTCTCAAACATCTTGCTAATATATACATGAAATATAACTTAAAGTATAGGTCACTTTTGACTTAAATGTTATTTTTCATGTATATATAAGGTATTTTTAATATAAATAAAAAATAATATAAAAAGAAATGAGATCCCATTTTGTTTTTGAAATGAGATCCTGTTTCAAAAAAAATTGAATTCCAACATTGATATTTTCTTCGTTTTTCACTTCGGAAAAAGGCTCAGGGAGCCGACCCTTACCCTTGGATTGGTTTGACCTGCAACTTGAAGGCCATGTTAGTGTCGATGCAAAATACTGACTTTGGACATATATTTGAAGACCTTTTCTATAGAATTTATTGAAGAAATAAAAACCCATTATAGAAGAGACTTTTATCTAGATCCCAAATATATAAATTTTTTTAAATTGGATTATATTTTCTATTTTAAAAATAATTTCTAATTCAAGAGATCCATAAACTTGAAATAACAAGGTTTCTTATTTTTTTAAGAACTTTTTGGTTTTTAAGTTTTTTGATAAACAAATTATATGACATCTAACTAGAGACAATTGTATACAGTTTCCAAAAAAACGTTGAAGTTTAGGTCAAGTTCTGCTTGTTGTAGATGAGGGTTTTTCAAAACAACAATTATAATGAATAAAAAACTAACAAAAAACTAACAAAAAACAAATATTCAAAAATAAATTACAAAAAATAATTCTCATCAAAAGTGAGTTACAATTTTTTCCCCAAAAGGATTTAGAAAAATAATTTCATTGAGGTCAAATTATGAATGCCATACACAAGCATGGTATGCTACTGAAAAAGTGACTTTTAAACTATAGGTTTTAGAAGTGCCTATTCAAAATAAAATCTCTAACATCTGGGTATTAAAATAAATTACATATTTAGAAACTAGACTTCGAGTACTACATTTTACATCACTCACTTTTTTTAAGATTTGTTCTTTAAGTCCTTTAAATTTTTAGGTCAAACAAGATGAATTTTGAAAAACAAGGAAAACACTTCCACTTTTTTGGCTAAAAAGTGGACTCAACTTCTTGCAAGCACCTCAAAGGTAATTATCTACTCCTAGGACTCCTCAACAAAACAAAGTTGTTGAGAGGAAGATTTGGTCTGTTGTTGAGATGTTTAGAACTATGTTGAGAGATGCTAAATTGTCTAATGTGTATTGGAAATAAGTTCTGCATATTGTTGTATATATTCTTAATAGGGTACAAGTAGGAGTGAATCACATAAAGACACCTTATGAACTATGGCATTGAAGATCATTGATAGTCAAATATTTTAGGATAGTTGGAAGCAAGTGCTACATAAGAAGAGATGAAGGAAGATTCGGAAAATTTGATGTGAGATCAAATGAAAGTATATCATTGTTATAACGAGATGCTAAAGAATATTGTGGAAAGTATGAATGTCAGAGTGAGTGAAGAATGAAATCATGTTGCACCTAAATCTATGGTTGAGATAGAGGATTATCTCATTGCTATGGAAGAGAAGGATGTTCTAGAAGACAAAGAAGAGAAAAATGTAGAAGAGAAGGAGCTTGAACAAGCGCCTATGACACCTGAGAAGTATGTGCGAAAGAACCATTCGGATAATCAAATCATTGGAGACAAAGAGAAAGGAGTTCAAACAAGAAAAAGACAAGCTGAGACTATTGAACAAACAAATTTCTATTTACTATCTTAGGTGGAGCCAATTTTTTTTTTTGAAGCTAGCAAAGATGAAGGTTGGATGAAAGTAATGGAAGAGGAGGTGAATCAGATAGAAAATAATCAAACATGAGAATTGGTACCTAGATTGGTGGACAAGAATGTGATAGAACAAAGTGGGTGTTTCGAAATAAGCTGAATGAAGATGGAGAAGTCACAAGGAACACGACATGATTTGTTTGTAAAGGTTGTTCACAAGTTGAAGGTATATACTTTGAGGAGAATTTTTGCTTTGATAGCTAGGATGGAAGCTATAGGAATATTTCTTTCATTTTTTGCATATAAGAATTTTTTAAGGTCTGTCAGATGGATGCTATGTCAAAATTCTTGAATTAATAACTTGAAGAAGATTGAACAACCACATGGGTTTAAGTTGTCAGAAGATCTGGATATGGTCTGCATACTCAAGAAGGCACTCTGTGAACTCAAGCAAGCTCCTAGAACTTGATACACAAGGTTGGGTAAGTATTGGTTGCAACAAAATTTCAAGAAAGGTACAACCGATAGTAATCTTTATTTCAAAGTTAAAGGTGATAAAATGTTAATAGTTTTTGTATATGTTGATGATATTATTTATGGAAGAGATGATGGCGTTTGTAAGAGATTTACAAAAAAAATACATAAAGAATTTTAGGTGGCCATGATTGGTGAGATCATTTTTTCTTGGTCTTCAAGTGACACAATTCAAAGATGGTATTTTTCAGTTTTTAGACCATATATCAAGGAGATGTTAAAAAGTTTGTTATGGAGAATTGTAAACTAGTTGAAGGCCTTATGATTACTTGTTACAAGTTAAGTAAGGATGATGGATCTCCGAAAGTTATCAAAATAGTATAAGTCTATGATTGGAAGATTGTTGTATTTGACTGCTTCAAGACCAAACATTATGAATGTTATATGTTAGGTAGCTAGACATCAAGCTAATCTAATGCAATCTCATGATCAAGTAGTGAAAAAGATATTCAGATATTTGAAGAGGGGCTCCAAATTTTAGTTTATGGTATAAAAAAATGATGATTTCTCTTTGAGAGCCTATGTATATAGTGATTGGGATAGATGTGTTGATGATAGAAGAAGTACAAGTGGTGGTGCATTTTTCTTGGGAGATAGATTGGTCTCTTGGTTGAGCAAGAAGCAAGACTCAATGTCATTATCTATAGAAAAAATATAATCTATTGCAACAATATCTTGTTGCACTCAAGTCATGTGGATGAAAGGTGGGTGTAAGAAGTAGGGATCCAATTAGGGGGAAGTGCATGTGTTGGGAAGAGTGCTCCTAGAAACAAAGACCCATTTTTTAGAAAACAAGCACCCATTATGCTTTGGGAATCCGAGCAAAAATATTAAAAAAAGGAGTCCCCATTATTTTAAAAATGGGCCCTCGTTGTTTACAAAATGGGGCCTTGCTTTTAAAATATATATTTTAAAAAAATGGGGCCTTTTTTTGTAAAAGTATTTAAAAGAAAAAATCCTACAAACTCATTTTCACACTTTATATAATGGGGACCTGTTATAGAAAAGAGCTTAGTTATTTAAAATTTGAAAACCAACCCCGCTAGATGCCTCAGGATTTGGCTTGAGTAAGGCTTAAAATGCCCAAATATGAGCCTTGAACCTACAAATACACAGCTGGACTACGCGAGTAACAAAATACCGCCTTCTGGCATATATTTAATGCTCTTTTTTACACAATTATAAAAAAAATTAAAGGCCATTAAAGATTATATTTTTTAGATTTCAAATATATAATTTTTTTAAATATTTGATTATTTTTCTATTTTTAATTAATTTATAGTGGATCTGGTCCACAAGTTTTCTTATTTATTAATAACTTATTTATTTTTTATATTTTTTGAAAAACAAGTTATATGACATCAATCTATATATAATTTTTTCTAAATGATTTTTTTTTTTCAAAAATTGATAATTTTAGGTGAAATTATGGTGGTCATACACGATAGGTTTTTAAAACAACAATTAGGGCCAATAGAAAATTAATTAAAAAAATATATTAAAAACATTACAAAAGAATACTCATCAATCTTTGGTGTCTTATAGATCTTTTCCTAAAAGGGTTCGAGAAAAAGCTTTTATTTATGTCAAAAAGTGGTGGTCATACATGTGCATGGTATGGTTGAAACATGCATTTTTAAACAGTGGTGTTTAGAAATCCCTTTTGAAATTCAAATTTATATTATATGGGTATTAAAATAATTACATATTTAGAAACTAGACGCTGAGTGCTACATTTCATATTGTTAATTTTTTTCAAGATTCAATCTCTAAGTGCTTCAAATTTTTAGGTCAAATGTGAAAAAATCTGAAAATCATGGAAACACTTCCACTTTTTGACCAACTCAACTTCTTGCACACACCTTGGAATAAACTCTCAAAGATATCAAGATAATGTATGACTAGGCAATTCTTATTATGTGTGACAATACACGTGCAATTAATATTTCAAAGAATCTGGTAATGCATTTAAGGACAACACTTTTCTACCCAACATCATTTCCTAAGAGCAAAGGTTGCAGAGATGGAAGTTAGATTGGAATATGTGCCTATAATGGATCAGATTACAAACATCTTTACCAAGGCACTGACAAAACATATTTTTGAGTATCTTCATTAGAAATTAGGGTTTATTACCCCTCCTTCAAACTAGATGGATAGAAGTGGTGCATCTTTCTACGGGGAGATTCAAATTTTATCTTTTGTCTCTTAGATTGATGTGGTGGCTACTCTTAGGAGGAGCAATAAGGGTTGTGGTTTCCTGGTTGCAGAAGAAAGATGTCCCTGTTAGAGGTAGTGTTGCAGTTATCAAAATTTTACCCGAAAGGGAAAAAGAGAGATTTACCACTCAATACATAAATTTATCATTTGTAGTGTTGTGCCCTTTGTCCTTGATGTCAAGGGGAAAAAGAGTTTAGTAGAATGAGTATATTGTTTGCTGGTGGTACAAGTGTTACCATCAATGACAAAGAGGGATATTGTTGAAAAATTGAGTTATGTTGTCATTGATGTCAAAACTTGTCTGGTGTTGTGATGAATGTCACAATGTGTGTTAATGTAGAAGAATTGAAGAGGAATTGGAGTTGTTTAATTGTGCATATGTAGTATATGGTTTGGAAATGAGCGCTCAAATATTGTTATGTTGTTTGGTGGTGATGTTGAGTATGGGGCATTTTTGGAAGGTAACAATAGTGGAAGTTGCAATATGCAAGAAAGAGTATTTAAATTCTTTATGGAAGAATGATCTGAATTCCCTTGATTTTTGAAGATTATGACTTGCAATTACAGACATAATGTTTACATTATGTGGATGTTGCACTATCATGTTGTCAGGCTCTTAGTTGCTCAAATGGTGAAGATTGGTTGTTGTAGTTTGCTGACAGTGAGTCTATCTATTAGGACTGGTCTAGGGAATGCTCTGCAGTACTCCACTATGTTGTTTGATGTGTTGTGTCTTAGAGAACATGTTCATATGGTTCATGCGATATTCCAGTTCAGATCTCAAGTGTTGGTTTGATCAACAAGTGAAGTTATGTTGGTCAATAGTTCGACATATTCAGTTGTGTTGGTCTTTAGTCAACTTAGTTTATCTTATATAGATCATACTATTTTGGTTTGGATATGCATTGGAGGTTGAGTTATTAGGTTGATACGAGTCTACACACAGTGTGTATAGATCCACATTGAGTAATTTGCCTTGGAATACTATTTCTGGTCCAACTTTTTAACAAGCTTTATTGATTTTCTACATGTTATGTTGGATGCCAACTTTGAAAAATGTGATAGCATGTCTAGTTCATTCGAATCAACTTAGAAAGATGTGTTGTGATGTATTTAGGTCCCCTTTATCTCCTGGAGTGAACCACATTGTGTATAGTTGCTTGTGGTGGCCGACTTTATGTAATTCATGTATATTCTATATGTGGCCGACCTAGTTGAGGGCTTCAATGAATAACCTAGTATAAATGGAAGTGCAGATGTGTGACTTGGTGTATGGATTGTTGTGAATTGTATGTGAATGATATGCAAGCGTATGTGAAGAAGCAAAGATGAAAATTTTAGTTTGTGATGATCTTTAATGATCATATCTTTAGTGTGATAGTGTTTTGAGAGAATGAAAGAAGCAAGATATGTTTGTCATGGTATTGTTTGCTTGACACAACGGTTCAAGGATAGTTTCATGATTAGACGATCTTGTTCATTTCAATTTATCATTTCCCTGAATGTGTTAGAAGATAGTAAGTCTTTTTGGCATCTTGTGTGGTCTTTGTATCTTGCCTTAGAGCAGTGCGCTTCAATAATGCAAGTCTTTTGTATCTTGCCCTAAGATTGTGCATTTTAGTAATGCAAGTCCCTTGTATCTTGACCTAAGGTTGTGTGCCTTAGTCCTGCAAGTCTAATCAGGTGTAGTGAGCTACCTTGGCCTTGAGCCTAAATATTGGTATGAGTTATTCATATTGTGAGTGTGATTCTCTTTGTGGTTTTTCCCTTCTTGGGGTTTGCACGTAAATTTGGTGTTCTTGTGTGTATTGTGCTTTATGGTTTCATGTTTCATATTTGTAAAGATAAGTTAAGTGTGAGTTGAAGTTTAAAGAATTATAAATAATTTTTTTAAAGGCTTAGATTGACTCACTCGCCCTTCAGTCTTGTGGTGTGTTCAACACCCCTTGTGTGGAGTGCTTAAGTGATCTTTTATACATTGGTGCTACGACAGTATGTTTTACTACTTAAATATCTTGGTACTTGTTTTCTTACTTGGTGTGCTCTTGGAGTTTGTTTGTTGGCATGATTCATCCACCAACTCATTGCCCTTAACAGGCCTTGGGCCATAATTTTTTGCAACAATTAGGTTTTTTTCATTTTTGAAAGTTTTTTTTCATCTTGTGATGTTTATATCTCTATATTTATTTTCTTGAAGAATCATAATAATTTTCAAAATGGGTTTTTCTTTTGTCTCAAAGAAGGGAACCATACGCAATTGGAGCAATTTTGTAATCACTCAACTTAGTGAGATTTTCATTTATTTCCTTATTTTTATACTCTTGTTCCTCTTCTTGACACACATTGTGAGCATGCTATTTAGAAAGGTTATAGGGCGTGTGTCTTCAAAGTTATTTTTGTTCATTTAGATGAGAACATTTTGGAGTTATTTGTTCCTTATGAGTGCCCTCATACTTTTTAGACTCACATTTGGGAGTTATATGACGATCCTGATTCTCAACCATTCTTGGATGATCCTATTTCCAATGATAATGTGCCTCTTCATTCTTTAGAGATAGTTGATCCACCATCATTGAATTCTTATCCAGAGTCACTTCAGATTTTTGTGATTTCTAATTAGTAGGAACATCATTGTTTTTGATACTTGGATGAAGGACACATTGCCATTGCTTCATTGCACAAGGTGTCTATTTATCTTCTTAATTGAGATTCTTATTTGACATACATTGGTTCATTGTTTGTGGATTCTCACATTTCAGATTTGGGAGACACATTTGAGGGATTTTCCTTCCTCATGGATGATAGTTATTGCAATTATGTCATCACATCATCTTCATTTTTGGATCTTGATCCATATCTGTTTCTGCATAGTTCTAGTTTGTCACCTCCTTATTTGTTTGATTAGAGTGTGACATCATCATCTTTCATGGACAAGAATACAAGAGTAATTTTTAGAGACACCATCTTCATTCTTCCCTCTTCCATCTTTTTTAGCATATCTTGAATGGGAAGCATACCTGCAGCTATATATGATCAGATTAATCTAGATATAAGTTTAAGATCTATAGTTTAAGATCCTATGTAAAATGACAAATTAAAATATTAAATTTCTATTGTTTCGTAATGTATTACAATTTTTTTTCTAAATTTTTGAATTTTTTTTTAGCATTTTATAAGTTTTTCTAATTTTTTTTTTCATAATCTAAGTTTTTCTAAAAAATTTCTAAGGAATTTTCTAAAAAAATTCTAAGGATTTTTTAAAGTGCTCTATAAATACTAACAACAAATTTAAATAATACAAAAAATAACATAATTAAGCAATTTTAAACAAGAAAAAAAGTTATTTGGTGCACCTGGTACTTTGTTGGTCGAAAGGTGGTCATGTCCACTGTTGAAAAGCGTTGTTCGGAAAACATGCAAGGGGGGGTTTGAACTAAGCGCCTATGGATGACTGTTCAATTGTTACTTTCAGTTTAGATATTGAGGCGTAAAAAATTTCGGTTAAACAAAGTTTGCTCAAAGGGGGGGGGGGGGGGGTTCGAGCAAACCTTATTTAATATTAATAAAAAAAGGGGTTCGAATGAAACCCTATGCACTCACCCGTTCGAGCAAACTGGGGGCTCCGAACGAACCCCTAGGGCTTGATCGCTTGAACCATGCCAATTTTGTTCGAACGCCCTTGGAATTTTTTTCTTGACACTTGCGATTTTCCTTCGTGGGAAAAAGTGGGAACCAATATTGTGAGTTCAACCTTTTATTTCTTCTTAGGGGGAGCCAAGTGGTTTGTAAGCATTGAATCTTGTTTCTCCTTCAAACACTTACCATTCTTGTAGGTGGTTATTCATTATGGGGGGTGAGGGGACAGGCTATTAAGTCTCTCACTTTCCCTATGTGGGGAGGGCTATTGGTTGGATCCGTGATGGATGTAGATCTTGGGGGGTATTGGTCTTGAGACCTATATACATCATTTCATCTTTCACTTGTACATGATTTGGATCTTTTTTTTGGAGATGAGCTTTGTTCCATGAGGTTTTCTCCTTTTCTCCATTTATATAACAGATTAGTTGCATGATTAGTTGTACATGGGTACCTAGTCTAGTGGTCAGGACCCATATATTGCATTTTTATCCCTAAGTTGCACTTAAGGGGGGTTGTTAGAGTAAATAGGTTTTACCTATTTGTGTGCTTAAGTCCAACTTAGGCACATACCATTATTACACATTTTTAGGTGAGTAGGTGGAGTTTATTATTATTACCTATGCATTTAGTAAATTGTGTCGGGTGGTTGTACCTACCCTCACACACCATTGGTGTTCACTTTCTTGCTCATGCCTTTATAAGAAGAGCTCATTGCACATTTTATTTATCGCAATATTATTTATATCATTTTCTAGTGATATTTCATCTATCTTTCTCTCTTTATGTGGAAGTCATTGCAGTTGAGATCCTGGCTTGATAGTTTTGCGCTAACAATATGCGTATGACTAACTTTGCTTTTGTGAGATGTGTTTTGTAGTGAGATGCCTATAGTCATTCCCATATTGAAGGGAGCTTTACCAAAATCTTTTGCATAGTTGAAATCCTACCAAATTTCCACTTAGACTAAGCTTTAACACTTGTGCTTGAATAAAATCTCTTACACGTCTTCATTTTACTTTTAAAGATATATTTTTTATTTATGTTATATGAAATCTCTTACACTTCTTGCCCACTAAAGGTTTTAAAAATACTGCTAGTTCCTTGCTAAGATTTAGAGCATATATATAGAGGCAAGTGCATTCCAAGCATTACCTCTAATTCTTGTGGGTATAGATCAATGTTTATGACCTTGTTCATTTCCACATGCATAGATCTAAAAACCGCAATAGAGCACAATCAATTAAAAGCAATTGTCTAAATCAATCTTGAAATTATAACATCTGGACAAGTCAATTTCTAACAGTCTCATATCATTTCCTTTTTCTAGAGTCCAATTAATATTGTATTTAACTTCTACATCTAATTTGATTATCAATCTCAACTTACTATCATAAATCAGATTTATTTATCATGATAATTTATTTAAATATCCTAAAATATGTAATGTGATGTACAATTTGTTCCCTCACAATAATAAGATATCCTTGATATCCTCCATTTGTTCATATAGTTTGTTTCGCTAATTTGATGTCTCCATAAGGCTTCTTAAGTGCACTTTTGCTTAAATTTAAGCAACTTGAGAGTTCCCATGCAAATTTTTCATTGACGGAAATGATCGAATTGGAATCTTTCCCTATTTAAGTGAGACAACTATTGTTTAAGAATTGAAAATAAGCTTTGACAAAAGGGGGCGCTAGAAATAAGCAACACCAACATATTACACAACTCCACAATTTTTTTTCCCTCTTTTTTATTTGCTTCCAATTTCTTCTCCAAATTTTAACTATAATAATTATTTTTGATAATTTCATTAAAAAAAAAATTTAAGATGACTATTTAGAAAAGGCAGCAAAATCGAATGTTCATAGGGTCATCATCTTCACAAATTGTTGCTAAAAAAGCTGAGTAGTAGCTTAGCCAAAATAAGCTAAGCATCAATGGGGCCTTGGTCTACTAGTGAAGTTGAATGACTCCAAATGAGCCCACCAGGGATCAAGTCTTGATGAGTGCAAGACTTCGATATCATAAGGGATGAGGTCGGGATCGTGCCTCGAACGAATTTTGAGGAATGGATACCCCTCAGTCCTTGGCTCTTAGTCAAAGAGGTTTCAGCCTATAGACTTGTACTCCCATATCGGATGGCTAAAACTAACTTTTGAAGGCCCTCTCGGTCTGAACCTTCAGAAAAAAAAAACGAAAAAATAAATTGTCTAGGGGTTGAATTATTGGTGGATAGGTAGGTACAAGGGCTTGGCTTCTTTTAAATTAAATGAGTAAACGAGTCGGCAGGTTGGTACAATTAAGACAGGAAACTGCTATAAACTTGTTCAAATCATTATTATATTCGACTAATTCGTAAGTCACTTTCTTGTCTGGTTGGTATTCACATTTCTTCCATTTGCATACGAGTACCACAATGAAACGCAAAGTGGACATAGATAAAAGACATCTCCATGAGTGTGAAAGGAATCTGTTAAGGAGTTTGATGCTCCCCATGCTCCAGAGACAAAAATATACCAGGTATACATCCAAAGATTAAATCAAAGCCTCCTGATAATAAATATATAGAGAGCCCTTGCAAACTCAGCTCATTTGAACACGCAAAAGGGACGTGGATGTAAACCAGCTCAAAACCGACGTTTGCAACGAAGAGTTCCAACAATATAATTCTGTCAAGTGGCGGATGATCTACTGTTATACACTCAAATTTCAATTTATAATTGATTTGTTTATCATTTTCTTGCTTTTGTTTCTATTGTTTTCAGAAACAATTTTCTTATATAGATTACTTTTTTTGTCTTGTTTTTCAAGGATATTATAATATTATAAGTATATTTGAATTAGATAAAAATATAATTCTCTTATTATCAATTCTTGAATAATTACCCTTTAGCATAGAATACTTTCTGCAACATATATTATGATGCAATGTCAAACTGAAAATTTTCAATGAGAATAATCGAAAGTTTCGAGGCAGATAGCCTGTAATGAAACAATTGTATAATAAAATATACGACAGCAGCCAACTTCTGCAATGTCCGTCAATAACTAACGACTTTACGCGTTAAAAGACTCGGTCTTCCTTGGACGATAATATTTATGTGCACTTCCATTGCTTTATGTTTCAAAATGTTGTGGCCATACATTTAATAAACCAGAAATACAGCTTGAATTAATTCATTTTTTAATTAGTTTAAAAAGTATAAATAAAGGTAAATAACTAGTATATCTGAATTGTAAAAAATATATACGTAAAATAATGTCGAGATATATCACATAATTGTCTTGCATGTTTATTAGTTGTCAAGAAGGACATGGAGCTGAATAATGTTGCACTCTTTCACTCTCATTAAAGATGTAAGAAACTGAAGTATGCATGCATTTACCTGTCATCTACACGTCAAATTTATTCGAAATCAATTTTTTGTTTACGGATATTTGTATGTCATTGTAGATGCCTCTCGGCATAATAAGTAATTTTATAAGAAAGGGTAATTGTTTTTTCAGTGTGATGTAACATGTTTGTTTTATGTGAAATATTTTCAACAACAACAACACTACCACTTAACTAATACATTATGGAAAGAATGCAAGGAATAATTGTTTTAATATAATAGAGAAGTCTACTTAAATTTTGTGATATTTTAAATATGAATTTTGTTTATAATGAAAAATTCAATATAGTAAAAAAGAAATGATTTTTAACATTTATAAATGACATTGTAAGTATAAATCTTTTTCTTCTATTTTGCAAGGATATGTAGTATGCAACTTGATTTAATTTAAGTTAATTAATCTAATGCAATTTATAAAATAGAATTAATTTTGATCCATTTAGAGGTGGGTCTATAATCATAAATAAACATTTGAAAATATAATATGATGAATTAAGGTATTTATGTCTACACGTGATCACGAAAAATAAAGTAGAATTCATCAGTTTCATTGTTAAGTTTTATTTTCTATGAAATGATGATTGCATCATACTTTGTGTAGATGTAAAAAAATTTAGTTCAAATTTGAGTGTAATACTGTATCTTATGATGAAATTGGTAATCTCAAAGCATGGAGTGAATGTATAGAAAGATGTATCAAAAAGGGATGGATTAATGATTAATATATATCGACTTTAGTGCAAAATTGAAAACTTAAAATTGAAATTGAAATTTTGAATAATTGAAGTTTCCATTTTGTGTTTCTTAAGATTGAATCAGCTTAATCTCATGCCAATCAAAACTACACATTGTGGTGAAACTGCTAATCTCAAAATAAGGAGTAAATGAATGGAAATGTGTATCAAAAAGGGATGGGTCAATGACTAATACATGACAAATTATATGTTTAATTCAAAATGAAAATGGAATAAGATAAAATGTATGAAAGTTTGACTAATTTAAGTTTCCATTTTGTATTTCTTAAGATTAAATCAACTTAATCTCATGCCCATCAAAAGTATACATATACATCTAATCTCAAAACATGGAATGAATGAATGAAAAGTGTTTCAAAAATAGATGAGTCAATGCTGAATTGTACATTGGATTTATTGCAAAATAGAAAGAGAGTAAGATCAAACATATAAGAATAGGCACAAATACAAAAATATGATGGAATATATGTCCATGAACCAAAGCCAATATAAAATATATACCACCTATCAATAAATTGTATTAAAAACCATTCCACCACGATCTATTCAATATAGAACGTTTGAAATTTTAATTAATTAAAATCACGGTCAAATCGACATCTAACGTAACGGACAGACAATGAGATAACGCAAAATGTCAAATAAACAACAATGGGACGGAATTTCTGCGACGGCCGTCTATAATCAACGGCTATACGCGTGAAGACAATATCTCTTCTTCGGACGGCAATCCAGAGGCCTACTTTGATTGCTTCACACATGCTACAAAAATTCCGTCACTATAAATCAAATACCCAAAACCCTGTATCCCTAAAAACCTCATTATTTCATGCAAAAGCATAAAAATCAATGAAGTATTCCTTAGCCATTTTATTGGCTTTCTTCTTTTTCTTCAGAGCCGAAGGAACCAATACATGTTATCCTCAGACATGCGGATATCTGAACATCATGTACCCGTTCGGCATCAACGGTACGAATTGCGGCGAGCCGGAATTCGCCCTTTCATGCAAAGAAAACGGCACGTACGGGGACGGAAAAATCCCCTTTTTATCCACACCAACAGGCGAATACCAAGTTCTGAATCTCTCAACGGGGTTTCTCATAATCAATACAACGCACCTCAAAGCCAAAAGCTGCGGCGTAACGGAAACCGCAAAGGCCTTCTTTGAGCTGCCCCAAAATCCTGACGGTCCGTTCACGATCTCCGGCACAAATGTTTTTGCGTCCGTCGGGTGTTATGCCGGCGGCAATTTTTCTTCCACTACGCCGACATCAAATAATACTCCGGTTGGCGGATCTTGTTCGGCTTCTTGCATGCAGATCTACGATCCGACGTACTGTAACGGATTTGGGTGCTGCCAGACGACGTTTGTGGAGAATTGGCGGCGGGTTAATCTGTCGGCGGTGCCCTATGCGAGTCCTCCAGCGGGGCAGTGTATTTTTTCCACTGTAATTGATCCCTCTACTTTTAGGCTCAGGGACCCCTCTGATAGGGGTAAGTGGGGGGCTGGGGATTATGGGCTAAGGATCGATTGGGCTATTGGTGATCGGAATTGTTCTGCGGCTAATCAAACCGGGCCTCTTGCCTGTTCCAAGAATGCTGACTGTCAGAATGTTACTGGGATGCCTGGGTATGCGTGTTCTTGCAAGCAGGGGTTTGCTGGTGATGGTTATAATGGAGGAACGCAGTGCACAGGTGTGGTTTTTCTTCTTGCTATTGATGTAGAGTTTTAATGGTTTTTCTCGTTTTTTGAGTGTTTGATCGGCTTTCTTTAAACAGCTGGAATGTTATTGTGTTTGTTGGGTTAGAGGATTTGAACCCACGACTTCTTGATTTTTATTAGAATTTTATAACTTATTCTGTTGGGACTGTAAACATGCTAAGTTTTGTTTGGTCTTTTTACTGTAAAACTGTAAGTTTCGGTTGGTATTTTAAAAGGGGTAAATGGTTTTGATTAGGAGAGGTTGAGGTGACAAATGGGGAACCTCATCTTCAATATAATAGTCAACAATAACATTCTAATTTCAATTTTTTGATAAGAATAACATTCTTATTTAAACCATCACTATGTCAATAGTAACAATTTTTTGGTTGGTTTTGTTTAAAATATGTAAAATAATTAAAATTTACCATGTAATGATTAAACTATTTGATATTGAAATAAATTTTTTTGTCAATAATTTTTTTATAAATTAATTAAGTTTAAAGTTTAAGATTTGTTGGGAGTTGTTGAGATTTTTGATTCTTTAAATTGAATTTTTAATGTTTTAAGTCTATTAATGAAAGTTATCTCAGATTCTTATTACGTAAAGAACAAGTTAGTAGAATTAATAATTAAATGTTTGAATTTTAAAGTAGTTAATTTGGCTAATTGTTTTTGTATTATTGTATGTAGTATAACTTGCATCTTTTGTCTTTCTTTTTTTTTAATTTGACTTATTGAATCATAAGTATTTGTAAAATTTTAAAGAAATGACAATCTTAATATTTTTTTAAAGGTTATTTTTAGATATCACCTAGTCCAATGGTTAAAAATATATCTTGGTGAATAAAATTAGAACAATCAATTATTACTTTTGAATATGAACAATTATCACAAATATATATCCATCTAAAAAACATAAACAAAAATTCTAATATAAATCAAAGACTAGTAACCTCTCACCAACATAAAATAACTAGACAAAATGCTACATAAATTTTTTCAAAAAAAATTACGAAAGTATTGAGACATAGTATAGAAGCAATACTAAAACTCAAATTCAAAGAACTTGACTAGTCATTACAGTTAGAATCAATTTAATAACTAGACAAAATGCTACATAAATTTTTTCAAAAAAAATTACGAAAGTATAGAGACATAGTATAAAAGCAATACTAAAACTCAAATTCAAAGAACTTGTCAAATTCAAAGAACCTGGCTAGTCATTACAGTTAGAATCAATTTAAAAAGTGTCTATTCTTAAACTTCACTTATGAATGGTCAAAGGTACATTTTGATCTTAATAATAATTATTATTAACTCTTTTTAGATGAGAATGAAATATATAATGCTATTAAAATATTATATTTAAATAGAATGTTAAAAGACGACTCGTTTTTCAATAAACCTCAATCTCTATGCATAATCATATAAAGAATGCCGTCTTCTCATAGCTGTCATGTTGGACCTATCATGTAATCTTCAATATTTATATCACCGACCTCGAAAGCAGTTTCAAAATTTGTTTAGAATGTTGAATACCTCTGAGATTGGTCAAATGCCCAAAACAGGCTGTGACAAAGCGCCAGACGCTAACTTTGTTTTTCTGCGACTGTAAATAGTGAAAAGTTCTGCTTTTGAATCTATCATGTACGAGATCTCCATTTGGAAGGGATTGTGGACTAAAGAGCCCAATCTCAAAGTAATTTGCTATCATTTTTTTTGGTTTTCTTATTGTATGCGACTAAATATTTGGTAATTTCTTTCCACAATTATTTTGCGCGCAACAACAGAAATCTGGGCCTTCCCATTTCATGTCAATAACAAAAGTTAAACTTGTGCAGACATTGACGAATGTGCAAGCGAAGAACTGAACAACTGCATTCCACCTCCTTGGGGAAGATGCACAAACTTGGAGGGATCTTACATGTGCTCCTGTGCCAGAGGAAAAGGCGACGGAGTCAAGAACTGTGTAGAAAAAAAGAGCATCCTCCTCCCCCTTCTCATAGGTAAACATATTAAAATATTGATAAGTATTTGATATTTATTATAATAAATCAATTAAGATATTGTTATTAAGATTCAATTATGAACTTTTTGAGTCAAACTCAAATTCATGTTTCATGAGTAGTGGTTCACAAGAACCTATCTCTAATGAGATTGAGTTCTAGTTTACAAGATCCTATCTCTCATGAGAATGAATGGTATACTTAGTACTCATTGCATCTAGGTGATGCTCAAAGAGGTGAAGCATTGTCCTCCCCATATCACCATCCTAGTACCATTCCAACTCAAGCAAGCTAAATGGACTTAACCTTCAAAAAACTTCATGGTTAAGTGTGCTTGAGTTGGAGTAGTATTGGTATGAATGAGCTCTCGGAAAGGCACAATGCTTCACCTTTGCAACCATCACCTAGAAGCAATGAGTATTATTTATTCTCATGAGAGATGGATTCATGTGAACCACTATTCATGAAACATAGGTTTAAGTGCCAAGTGTGTACCATTCATTCTCATGAGAGATGGATTCTTGTAAACCACTATTTATAAAACTTGGATTTGAGTTTGACTCAAAAACTACATAGTTGAATTTTGATAACAATTCTTGCTATTAAGATTTCACTTTCTAATTTTGAGTCAACTTCAAAACCATATTCATGAGTAAGTGATTCACAAAAACCCATCTCTCATTAAAATGAATAGTTTACTTAACACTCATTGTATCTAGGTGATGCTACAAGGGGTAAAACGTTGGGCCTTCTCTGGAGATCACCCATCATAGTACTACTTCAACTCAAGCACACTTAACCATTGAGTTTCCTTGAGTTTAGCAAGTTAAGTGGGCTTAATCTTGAAAGAAATTTCATGGTTAAGCTTGCTTGAGTTGGAATAGTATTGAGATAAATGACCTTCTATAAATGTCCAATGCTTCACCTTTGTGACCATCACCTAGATTAAGTATACCATTTATTCTCATTAAAGATGAGCTCTCACAAAGCATAGATTTCAATCTAACTTAGAAACGACACCGTTTAATCCCAATAAACAGCCCTTATTCACCATATTTGCGTCTCTAACAATTGTTCTGTAACGATTGTGCAGGAATCTTCTCCTCTCTGATAGCAGCACCACTAATTGCAGCGATAATATTCTGGGGCATAAAGAGATACCAAAAGGCCATCGTCCGCAAAAAGTACTTCCGCCAAAATGGCGGCCTCCTGCTACAAGACTACCTCTCCTCAGACAGAGGCCGCAGAAAAGCCACCATTTTTACCGAAGCAGAGCTGGAGAAAGCCACCAACAATTTCTCAGAAGACCAAAAAATCGGCGTAGGAGGCTTCGGCTACGTATTCCGCGGCTTTCTCGCTGAAGGCCGACCAGTCGCCGTCAAGAAATGCAAAGAAATCGACCAAGATCAGCTTAACCAATTCATCAATGAAGTCATAATACTCTCCCAAATCGATCACAGAAACGTGGTGAAACTTCTGGGCTGCTGTCTAGAGACTCGCGTACCCCTCCTGATCTACGAATACGTAGAAAACGGTACACTCTACGACAACTTATACGCAAAAGACGGCAGATTCCTGACGTGGAGTAAACGGCTGGAAATAATGGTCGAAACGGCAGAAGCCCTTGCTTATTTGCATTCTTCAGCCTCCATTCCCATCGTTCACAGAGACATCAAGTCAGCGAATATTCTGTTAGATGCCTCTTGCAGTCCCAAGCTTGCAGACTTCGGGCTTTCCCGTCTCATGCAGACGGAAAATTCGCACTTGACGACCGCCGTTAAAGGGACGTTAGGGTATCTGGATCCCACGTATTTTGCTACGGCGCAGCTGACGGACAAAACGGACGTGTACAGTTTTGGGGTTGTAATGGTGGAGATTCTGACGAGCTTGAAACCTCTGTCACTTGACAGAGCCAAGGAAGACCGGAACTTGACGACGATGTTTCTGGCAAGGAAAAGACTGGGACACGTGGAAGACATGCTGGATCGCAAGGTGGTGAAGTCGGCGGAGCCTGGTGACGTGGAGTCAATGTTGGGGGTCGCTAATTTAGCGGAGGTTTGTTTGAAGTTTGACGCGGATTGCCGGCCGTCCATGAAGGAGGTGGTCCAGGAGCTGACGTGGATTAGGAGTAAGAAGAAGAGAGAAGAGCATCCATGGTTGCCTAGACAGAATTATGCCCATGAAGGACTGAATTTGAGTAGTGGTAATGGTAGTGACAGAGAGGTTGAAGAGGCCATGCCCATTTTGGTTGTGTCCAGAGAAAGGAGTACTCCCCCCCATGAAAGGCAGAAGCATGTAAGGTTTGAAGAAACAAATACCACCATTACTTCATCAGATATGAATACTCTTTCAGCTTCTCCCTTTGATGTTGAAAGCATACATTCTCTAGGGGGTGGAAGATGATAGAGGGTTTTCTTTTAAAACAAGGTGTATGAAGGAGATGTTGGTTTATAATTTTTTAATGTGTTTTTAAGAAGAGGTTATAAGTTCAAATTTGATAAGGGCTAAGGTATGTATGTCTTGTTTGTAGTACAGTTAGGTGTCTATTGCAAGGAATATGGGGTCGCTCCATATTACTATAAACCATTTGGAGGCTCATACAGATTGTCCAGTATCATGGACTACAAAAGAATCTTTCTTTCTCTTTCTTTTTTTCTCCAAAGTAATATTGTAAATAGAAAATTTAGTGTAAGGAAAGTAAGGGTAGAGGATTAGAAATTGTAGGGAAAAGTTATTCTATTTAAACATCATCTTGTTTAGTCATCAAATGGTCAAATAGTCATATAGTAATTTTACATTCATTCATCTTAAAAGTGGTAAATATCATGTCCCGTTTTTATTGGCTAAACTTGACCTTTGACTATTAAATTGGATGATGTTTAATAACAATAGTTTGAAGTAGAATTAGCATTTACGATGTTATTTTTATTGATTTATTTTTAAGTCAACATTTTTCTCATTATAAAGGATTATGATTATGTAATTTATATCGTTATCAAAACCTTGGAACAATATTTCTTTGTCAATGTAATGGTTTTCTAGAGGAAAAATTTGGAAGTTTGGAACAAATTCACAATTATGATTATGTTCTTGTGTTTTAGATTTGTCCTAACAATATGTAGGGTTCTATATTGAAATTTGTCTTGATGTGTACTTCTCCACTCTTTATTGGAAATTAGAGATTCGTGGTACTAAAAAATACCTTTTTCAGGCTGTAAGACCGAGCCACAAGAACACTATGCCCTATGAACAATATAAAATAGTAGAAAAGGGTGTCACATTTTATTTTAATAACATATTTTAAACATAGTTTTAATGATTAAAAATTTGTTTAGCTTGAGAAAAATAATAAAATTGAATATCACATTATGTGTTGCACAATATTATGACAATGCATTTTTCATTATATAAGTAGAATCTTGATTTGTTATAATATATTTAATGTGAACAACATTGATATTAAGTTAATATGTTATTTGGTTTCAAATTATGCTCTTAATAACAAACTAACTACCATGGCATTGACCTGATGTGGCGTAACAACTATTGGTGCAATTTTTTTTCAGATTGTAAAAATAACAAAACTCAACTTAGATTTGCAAGTTGCAACAAAACAATGAAATTGGGTATACCGATAATTGCACTGATAAGTCTATAAACACTCAAAAATTTCATAGAAAATCAAATATAAGATTCTACAAAAAAAAAATGGCATTGTAATGGCCTACAAAATGATGTTTATAAGAGTCCACAAATATGCCACTAAACAATACCAAATGGGCTCCAAAAACAATGCTCAATAGCTACACAAGCTCACTATAAAAACCCAAAATTCTCTCCAAACTCTTCATAAATGTTCATAACAGAAAAACTTATGATATAAAACTACTACAACAACAAATGAACAACAAAATATGCTTCTAACCACAACAAAACAAATCTGAAAAATGAACTATAAACTGAAACAAACAAAACCACAACAATCTCCTACAAACACACATACAAAGTAGCTCTTCTCACTCAAGAAGTGCACTGAAGCTTCAGGGAATTGTAGTGAAGTTCAATGAGTCATTGTGGGCATTGTTTTTATTTTGGTGTGTTGTTGTTGTGATGACTATCAAATAGTGTCATTTGCTGTGGAAATTAGAGTGATATTAATATAAGTGATGTAATTCAATTGTGCAAATTTATGTGTGTTGCTAGTATTTAAATTAATTTTTATTGACAATTAAATTTGGTGGAAATTGTATTTATGTTACTTAATGGATATTGATGTTTTTATTTTAAATCTATTATTTTACTAAAAGTTCTTGGAAGACTCATTACACCTTGTCAAATGGTCAAAGCACTTCTAGTGGGAGGGTATCACTTGGTTAATTGTTGGAGGTAAAACGTTTGGATGTTGTTTTCCTTTCTACAACTAGACAACCCTATTTCTTGCACTTCTGGGACGAGATGATTGTGAATTAAAATTTAAAAATGATAGATTGATAAAACTTAGAATATTTATGTTGATGTTATTTGACATATTGGTAGGATAGTAGTCCTAATTTAGATTGTATCTTATTTGTAAACTATATCTTAGAGATTCACAAAATGATGTTATGTTGGTATCTTTATTATGAATTCAAAATCTACATGCTATTGATTTATGTTTAAAAAAAAAAAAAATAGTTGGAGCATTTGTATGTTATTTAATTCAAACTATTATTTAATTATATTGTTAATTTAGATGCCTCATCACAAAAGGTCTTTTATATGATTTTTAATTTATTTATTACTCAAAATATAATATTAATTATTCTCTAGAATAATTGAAAATTTGAATTTTTGTAGCATAAATAAAAATAATTAGAATAAATATATTCAATATTCTTAAATACAATCATGTAACAACAAATAATACAAAAATACATTTTAATCAAATGAAAAAAAATAAAAAATTGAACTAATCAAATTTAAAATTTAAATTATATATAATCTTTTCAAAAATATATTCTCATTTCAACTGTTTTTTTTTTTTTTAATAGAAGTGGATGAAACCACTGAACTCATTCCAACTATTTGTTTACAGATTAATATAATATATTTTTTAAATTACACAGACTCGAAAATAACTTAAATGAGAGTTATGTTATTTTACTTTTTCATTGAAAACAAAGAGAAACTCTAATTAAATAAAAATAAAATGATTAGGTTGGCTATATTGTGAATATAGAATATTATTGGGTGTCTTTAAGATCTCGATTCTGAAAATTGATTTTCTTGCCTTTATTATCAACTAATTTATTGATAACGTGTAAATTAATAAATATGCATGTTTTTAAGTCGGTGATATGGTGCCTAATTCTAGAAATTTGTCTTCTTTTGATCAAGACATGATATAATCTATTTTATCTACCCAACTCATCAAAAGATGCATAAACTCCATTCAGCTTTTTGATATTGAGGAATATTTTATAAAGTCTGAATATGAATCAGCATTTCAATAATAAATTTAAATTCAATTTAACACTGATTTTACAGATAAAAATAATTTATTTATCATTTAAATAGAAAAGTTCCAATAATGTTATAACTGAAATTTGTTGATTTCAAATAAAATTATTTGAAGATAAAAGATGTTTATAATATATTTTTAATGTTAAATTTTTGCTAATTCATATTTCTCAATTTTTAAAGTATATTTGTATTTTTTTTCATATTTTTATAACATCTTTATGTGATAATCAATCAGAAAGTTTTGATTTAATAAAAAAACTATGAGCATTGTAGCAATCTTAGTATATAATTTTTTAATTTACATCTTTTATTGTTAGATATCATTTCATGTGCATCTTACTGTTCTAGGTATTATTTTTCTCGCTTAATATATAATCTCATTTGCAAAACAAGATACAAAATTACCTTGTGTGTAATATATATCCTGGGTATTGAGACAAAGATATAAACTATCATGTACATTTTATTCATGTAAGACATTATATAATACTTAAGTTCAAAATATGCTTATATGAAAATTCTAACATTTAACATACATAAATAGATGGACGATGTCTATAAGATCATTAATTACATCTACTATATTGTCATCAAAGCTTGGAGAGTTAAATGCAAAAGAAGAATATGGCACAGGTTTGTGCTTTTTGGTGGAATATATTGACCACTACTTAGCTGAAGATTCTCTTTACATATACATTGAGGATTTTCTTTTTAAGAAAATTACAAATAAAATTTCTAAAAAAATGTTTGCACATAAATTTAGGCATACATTTATCTACTAGTGGCTTTATTAAATTTGTCTTTTTTTTCCTTTAACGAATAGTAGCCATTTTTAGTAAAAGAGATAAAGTACACTATTCACAAAAAAAAAGTAGAAAGATACAAGATCATCCCTCAAGAATCAGATGAACAGTGTCTGGATAAATAAAAAGAACAACAACATAGACTTAAACCCGAAAAGCAGAAACATAAAATAGCCACCTAAGTGGCTAGAGCAGTTGCCTAAGAAGGTTGATCTCCATCATCCTTAGGACCACATCTTACCCACTAAAACTTTTGATGACTGCTTTTGTCAAATATACAAAACAAACATTATATATTAGAATATCAGATGAGTAGTGAGGGTTGAAGTTCAAATTATAACTATCTACAGCAACACATAAGCTTCATATTTTCGGCCCCCTCATGGAACGCACAAGTCTGTCCCACCACACTATTATTGATATTATTCCACCAACTCCAATTCCAAATCCCAACCCCACAGCAATCATAGAGACCTGTTCACCCAGTTTACTCCACACTGATTTACCCACCATTTCCGAAGGTGAAAGAACTGTACTTGAACTATTAGTCTGCTTGCAACTTTGCAAAGGCTTCCCACATAAACATCCCAAGTTTCCCTGGTAAGATCTCTCATCAAAAGTCATAAGTTGTGTTCCTCCAGGTATTGGCCCACAGAGGCGATTGGAGGATACATTCCAATAGCTCAACTTGGACAAATTAGACAGCTCCTTAGGTATTTCCCCACTCAGTTTATTTCGAGACAAGTCCAACTGCTCTAGAGGTTCTATTTGCCCTAAGGATGGCGGTATCTTTCCTTCCAACTGGTTTTCACATAGATTTAGCAACCTCAGTTGAGATAGGCTCCCGATATTTGGTGGTATTTCTCCTTTCAAATTATTATTTGACAGATCCAGTATAGTGTTTGCTGCGAGTACATATTCTAGTCTATACTCATTTCCCTTTATTTTGATCTCTGGTATATCCTCATAGAGTGTATTGCCCATGTCTTGTGAAACTTTAGGGTCACTAAATCCCTTCATGGATTTCAAATGATAGGGAATTCTTCCCCCAAATTTGTTGTTGGATAAATCCAACACCTGCAATCTGCTGAGATTTGTGATCCATAGAGGAATATCACCCTTAAGCTCATTAGAGCTAAGGCTTATAACCCTCAACTGTAGACAATTTTCAAGAGGATGTGATGAAAGCTCACCTTTCAATCTATTCTTGCTGAAATCAAGAAGAGTAAGGTTTGGACTATTGCCCAACGATGCAGGCAGAGTCACAGAAAAATTATTAGAATGAGCAGACAGAATTTCTATAGAAGAGAAATGGATTTGCAGATCTCCATTAAATGAGTTGCTGGACAGCTTCAACCTCTTCAAGGCTGTGCAGTTATTCAGTGCTGGTGGAATTGTTCCAAAGAAGTTGTTGTTTGACAGTACCAAATCAGTGAGACGGTTGCAGTTTCCTATGGATGGTGGAATCCTTCCTGTCAGCTGATTATCAGATACATCTAATTTCTGTAGTGAGATCAGCCCAGCAAGGCTTTCAGGAATACCCTCTGAAAGATTGTTTTTGTAGATGAAAATCTCAGAAAGATTCTTGAGCTCACCAATCTCATATGGTATTGACCCAGTTAAATTGTTTTCATACAGATACAAAATTTGTAAAGATTTGAGTTGTCTTATGGTTTTTGGAATTGTCCCTGTCAAGTTCAATGAAGTATAATTCAGAACAATTACTGATAGGAGAAGAAAAAGTATTTAGCAGGTTGCCTTCAAAGTAAAAGACATACCTGTGAGACAGTTAGTAGCAAGGCTTAACATATGTAGAGAGGTGCAGTTTCCAAGTTCAGGCGGTATATGTCCAGTTAAATTGTTTACATCCGGAAACAAAAGCTCCAAAGATTTGAGCTCCCCTATGGTCTTTGGAATTGTCCCTGTCAAATCCAATTAAGTATATATATAATTCAGAACAGTTCCTGAGAGGAGTTATGGAAGCATTTAGCATTAGGTTGCCTTAAAACTAGAGTTGTAAGAGTAGCACACCTGTAAGAAAGTTGAAGCCAACGATAAAATCAATAAGAGAAGTACAGTTCCCCAGAGAATCTGGAATGCTTCCGCTGAGAAGATTGGCGGTCAATCGGAGATGCTCTAACTTCCCCAGAACCCCAAATTCTGCAGGTATGCTTCCAGTCAAGTGGTTGTACGGAAGTCTGATCCACTGAAGCTGCGAGCAATTGGCGAGAGATTTGGGAATGGAACCCACTAATTCATTTCTTCTAAGGTCAAGTAGTCTTAACGCTTTCAGTTGGCCAAGCTGAGGTGGAATTCTTCCCGTGAAAGAATTGAAAGAGAGATTTAAAGTGCGTAACAGAGAGAGGTCTCCTATGGATGGAGAAATGTTACCTTTGAGTCCCAAATGAGTGAGAATTACGGCCACCACTCTGTTGGTATGTTTCCTACACCAAACACCAATCCAGAAGCACACGTTTTCTGAATTAGTTGAAGTCCAATTGGAGAGCACCCGCATGGGATCGGATGTAATGCCATTTTTAAACGAGAGTAGAGCTTCAAAGTCTCTCTTACCACCATCAACAGAAAACCTTCGTTCCATGTGGGGGTTGTGTAAAGCAAAGGCTTGAGGAGAAGATGAAGTGTTGGCATTCTGTAATGCGGTGGAGATAGTTAACACGAATATCATGGCCAAGCATAAACGAAGCATTGCGATCATTATAACTCCATTCATTTCAGAAGCAAACCTTCTAACAAGAATCATGAAACATAGGCGACTGAATATGTCCCACAAGGAAAAAATGTCAATCCATTGTTTAGTCGTATAATATTTAATATGTAAAACAGTAGAAATTTGAGATAACCAGTCATGGTATCGCAGTATCTTTCCTTGAATGTGCATGTAAGAAAAAGGGTGCGCACTCTTGACTTGAGTTGACGTAATTTAGACGCGTGGAAATTTGTCGGTGGCAAATGGAATCACTGATTTTCCCGAAGAGTTCCTCGTACATATGATTTAATCTGAAATTTCTATCTTAATGGCCATGTGTCATATGCTCGGGAGAGCCGTAAGCGATTTTTTTCGGAATATCGCCTGCTCACCTTTTTTCTTTTTTCCCGATTGCGTATTGACTCGCGTCACTGTTACAGTCGTCGTTTGTGTGGAACACAAAATGTGTTGCGGCTAATAGATGTTTAGGAGAATGTCTATTTTGGTTTCAAAAAAGATGAATCTGTCAGATTAACAAGACGTGTTATGCATTCTTTGTCGTCGGATAAAAAATTTACAATTGACATTTATGACTAACATCGCGTGTTAGTCGCGCCGTACCACTTTTTGGAGCCAAAATAGACACGTTTCGTCTATCCAACACTCATATTGTAGTATTGATCGTGTTTAATAACTAATTGAAATATAAACACTTGTTATATTTTAATTATTAATTAATTTTTAAACAGGGTCAATGTTACAATATGGGTGTTGGATAGACAAAGTTGTGAGAATGTAATTAATTTTGGAGGTGTAAGATAAATTAGGGTTTTGGGATTCTAGTGTGGTGTAATCAATGATGAAAAATTAGTCTAATTAATTAGCGATGATAAATTAGCCTAATTAGTTAGTGATGAGTTGGCAATAGAAGTAGATTTGAGTGTACATTTCCCCCTCTTTGAAATGACATTGAAATCAAAAGGAGTGACATCAATGCTTCAAAGAAAATAAAATATGCAAAAAATATTATAGTTTTCCCTAGACACTTGGAAGAGATGATATTGATAGGTAGAAGATGGTCAGATGATGACCCTTGAGAGAATAGATGGGTTTAGGGGCCTAGGTGGTCTACTAAAAGGAGAATCATGGTTAAAGAGATGGAGAGATAGAGAGAGGATGGGTGATGTAGAAATTCATCTTTATCCCTACCTCTAGAGATAACAATTTTTTGACCCTATTAAGAGAGAAAATGGACCATGTACTAATCTTTGAGCATTAGTAGAAATAGACAAAAAATGTATAAATAGAGGGGACGAGTGATGTAGAAATTCATCTTTATTATTACCCCTAGAGAGAAACGAGTTTTGACCCTAAGAGAGAAAATGGACCATTTAGTAATCTAGGAGCATTATACTGTAAGAGTACAATTGTTTTGGGAACACATGACCATCAGTGTGTGCCTTTTTTTTACTTTTGAAAACTTACTTTTATGGGCATTTATTAGGTTAGGAAGATGGAAGACAGAGAAAATGTTTTAGGATGAATTCATCTTGTGGTGCTTGTATGGTGTAACACAATAGTTGTATGGGAGAAGAGAGGAATTGAAATTTATGTAGAATTGAGACATTTGTGTGCCTAAGTGAGGAATTTTTTTTATTGAATAATTTGTTCTCCTTATTAAGGCGTGTGTGCATTATTTCATTTTATTGCAATGTGTAGTATTTTTGTCAATAAAATAGTGTTTACAATGCAAGGTGTAATGTTTAGGATTTTGGTGTAAAGGTGAAAGAAAAAATAGTTAATTTAAGAAAAGGATATTAATGATGTTTGATGGTTTCAAGAGTGATTACCCACACTAGTTACATATAAAATATGCTCAAGTGTTAGAGAGCTTATGAGGATATTCGAAAATATAGAGTTAGTGTTGCTATCAAAGGTGGACCATATTATATAGCTATGATGATTGAGGTGTGAATGGATTTTTTTATGCCTAAAACACTATTAGAGTGATGAAACTTTGAGACTAATTCTTTCCATATTTTGATATAAGATATAATAGTTACATTAGAGGATGTCTAGTGTATTGTTTAGATCCTAATATGATGTAACATGGTCCATTGTTGAGATGCATAAAATTTGGTATCAATAGAATGATTGATAGGTAAGAGGGACATACCACTATGAGGTTTGGCCCTAGATTTGGATGCATACATGGTTGGGGACCTAGTAGAGGAGCCACTCCTAATGTTTTTGGGTCTAATTAGAAACGTCTAATTTCCTAACAAGGCTAGTAGATTATTTAATATAGTACTGGCTAATTGTGTCCCTAATATGCTAGATTATGTGAGGGTATTTACATGGGGTTCTTATTTGTTGGAGAAATTATACATGGATCTATATTTGGTGGTTCACAAAGGTGGGCATAACATTGAATATTCTACATTGTTACATTTTTGGTCATGGGAGCATATTTTAGTGAGTAGGATGATGGGGATATGAGAGGTACATGTAGTTAGAGAACCATATGTTTATGTCTAGAGGATATGTAAACAATATAGGCTAAGGCATCAAAGATATATGTCCTAGGGTAAGTGCACAAAGATGGGGGGCCAAAAAGGGGTCTTAAGATGCCACTTCTTTCTTTTTTTTTTTTTTGAAATCAACAAAGTTTGAACTTCGACGAGAAATTGAATATAGGTACACTCAAAATTTGAAGATGCAACAAGAACAAAAGTTGAAGTGCTCTAAATCTACTTTCTAAACTACTAATATGTTTTGAAAATGGAGGAGATTAAAGGTTTCAAAAAGGGGCACCACATTTATTGGTCATGTTTTTCAGAAAAAAATAACATAGCACGAAATGTTGTGCCCCTTAAACGTCAACTTTTTTTTAGAATTTTACAAATCGCCCTGGTGAGAAAGTAGCTAACACATTGAAGTTTATGCCAAAATTTTTGGCTAATTTGTTTATGAATATTTGAATTTTTATGAATTTCCGAAGTGGACACATCCTAAAACATAAATTTGAGCGTTCTCCCCCCCAAAATTTGTGAAAACTAATCAATTTATCATATATTTTTTTAAAATTATGCAGAATGGATTCTAGTTTCTAAAAATGTATTTTTTTTCAAAATTGGATAAACGAGTAAAAATCTATGGCCAATATATGACATGTTGGTTTTTGACAAAAATCAGACACACTAACAAATGAAATTATGGATGAAGACTTTAACATTATCAAAATTTGAAAAGAATTATATGGTTGGATAGTTGAAAGAGAGCTTGATGATTGTATGGTGTTTTTTTTTATTGCATTGAAACATGTGCAAACCTGATGGAGAGCACGAACAAAAACGTTAGAAAATTTTTAATATTTGTTGGAAAACATGTCTTAGGCCTAAGAAGGACATCCAAGCCTTTGGGTTGGATGCCCAAGGCAAATCCAAGCCTTAGGCTTGGTGCTTCCCAAGGTGACACATTTGAAACATGCCAAATTTGGCGCGCGCCAAATGGAAAAAAATTGAAAATACATTTGGCGCACGCCAAATGTATTCCGTGCAATTTTTTCATCTTTGAACTTGCACAAAGCTTTCTCTCTCCAATATATACTTAAAATATAACATTTAAGTATAGGAAAATTTGTCTTTCTTATACTTTAACTTATATTTTATGTATATATTGTCAGGATGTTTGAGAGTGGTTTTCAGATCTCTAGGAGATACAACGTAGATTCTAGTTTTTAGAGTATTCATATAAATTTCAGACTTAGTCAAATTTTTGTAATCAACATGCTCATATCAACATTATCTCCTTGGTCTCTTCCTTGCATTCCCTGTCTCTCTTCATTACCCCTTGCCCCTCTCTCTCTTAGGTCTCTCCCTCTCTACTTCCTTCCCTCTCAGGTATCTCTCCCTCTCTTTCCCATCTCCCTCACCCACTCTCTCTCTTTGGTCTATCCCTCTCTTTCCATCTTTCACTTCGGGTCTCTCTTTCTCTCCCTCTCCAATCTGTATCTCTCACTCTCTCCCCCTCTTAAGTGTGTCTCTCTCTCCCATTATCTCCCTCTCACTCCCCCTCCCTGTCCCTTTCTCTTACTCTCTAAAGTCTCTCTTTATTTCCCTCTATCTCTCATTCTCTCTCTCCCTCCCGCTCCCTTTCTCTTTCTCTCAAGTCTCTCTCCCTATCACTATTCTTCCTCCCTCCCCTCCTATATCTCCCTATCTCTATTCTTCCTCCCTGTCCTCAAATATCTCCCTCTCCCTCCGTCTCTCTCTCCCTCTCCCTCTCTCTCTCTCTCTCTCTCTCTCTCTCTCTCTCTCTCTCTCTCTCTCTCTCTCTTCCCTTCTCTGGGTATGTGCAAGATAATGGGGGGTCAAAAAGTGGCAATGGAGAAAAAAATGCATTTTAAACTTTTACCAAACACGCCAAAATCCGCTTTGACTTTTTGTTTGGGTCAGGCAAAATTTGAATTTGGTTTGGTAATACCAAACCAAATCGGATATCCGTTAATATTAGATAAATCCGCTATTAATGGATATCTGATTCGTGATGTCATACTTTTTCAAATCGGATATCCATTTTTCTCAACATAAAAGTATAGTTTAGTAAAATGGGCATAACTTTTGCATTTCTTATTGAAATTTTGATCTTTTACAAGCATTGGAAAGGTAATTCAG
This sequence comes from Cryptomeria japonica, assembly GCF_030272615.1. Lineage (NCBI taxonomy): Eukaryota > Viridiplantae > Streptophyta > Pinopsida > Cupressales > Cupressaceae > Cryptomeria > Cryptomeria japonica. Next base: position 157,367,887 of record NC_081412.1, read on the forward strand.
AGACCTATCAAATGGATAAGGTAATTTTATGATATAATAGACCAAAAATTAATTATAATAATTTGAAGTTAGTCCTTCAATTTTAAAACTTTAAATACTAACAAATTTTGCATACAAAGTCTCATTTTTTTCCTATCAACTCCTTTATCTATCACTCATCTATCTATACTTATATAAATATATTTTATCTATCACTTTATTCTCTACTTATGTCACTTCTTTTGTCATCCCATCTAGATAAATAAATTCCCAAGTTACATGCATCTCTGCATATATCTCCATCTTTCTATTCCTATCTCTCCCTCTCCCACTCCATCATTGTCACTCCTTATTTTTATATATCTCTCTAATAATCTCTCTTCTCTCTATTTATCTCTCCTTCCTCTACCTTATCCTACCTATACTTATATATTACTTGTCTCTATCACCTCCTTTCTCTCCCTATCTTGTCCCCTCTATCTCTATATCCCTATAGATTTATCTTCATGTATATTTATATCTCATTATCTCTAAATCTCACTTATTCACTCCATCTCTCCATCCATTTGTCTTACTCTCTCTATCTCTTTCTACCCATATCTATCTCTAACTCCATCTTCACATCTCCATCTCTTTCCCTATCAATCTCTCTTTCTATATGTTCCTCTATCTTTATATATCTTCCTCTATACATGATTAATCTACCTCTCCGTCTCTTCCTCTATCGCCCTCTTGAAGTATCTTTCCCTTTCTCTACCTTTATCTCTTTATTTACTCCATCTTTATATATCTCTGGCTCTCTCCCCCCATCCTTCTCTATAGTGCCTTTATATATCTCTATATCTCCCTCTTTCTCTCTCTCCCTCTCTATCTATCCCTATCTATAATCTATATCTCTCTTTCTCACTCTCTTGCACTATCTATATCTCTCTATCTATCAATATTTCTCTTCCTTTATATCTCTCTATATCTTCCTTTTTTTTTATCTCACTCTCTTTACTCCTCTCTATCCATTTTTCTCCATCACTTTATATATGTATCTTTGTCTTTACCTCTCTCTTTCTCTATATATATTCATCTCCCTCTCCCTTTATCTTCATTTTTATCTCTATCTCCCTCACTCCTTTTCAATATCTAGATATGTCTACCTCTTTCTATCCATCCTTGTCCTTTAGTTTTTCTCCCTCTCACTTCTATTTATGTCCTTGTCCTTTAGTTCTTCTCCCTCTCTTTATCTCTTCATCTCTCTTCACCATTATATCTCTCCTTATTTGAAACTTAGTACATATGGTCTCCTAAGGGGTTATATGGTGTCCTAAGGGGTCATAGAACACCATATGACCCCTTAGGACACAATATGACCCCATAACGACACCATATGGTCTCCTAAGGGGTCATATGGTGTCCTAAGGGGTCATAAAACACCATATGACCCCTTAAGACACAATAAGACCCCTAATGACACTATATGGTGTCCTAAGGGATCATAAGACACCATATGACCCCTTAGGACACCATGCGACCCCTAATGACACAATGTGGCATCCTAAAAGGGTCATATGGTGTCCTAAGGGGTTTAAGGACACCATATGACCCCTTAGGGTACCATACAAAGCATAACACCATATAGTGTCCCAAGGGGTCATATAGTGTCCTAAGAGGTCATACTCGTTAGGACACAATACGACCCCTGATGACACCTATGGGGTCATAGGATGCCATATGACCCCTTAGGACATGATATGACCCCTTACAACACCATATGGTATCCTAAGGGGTCATATAACACCATATGACCCCTTAGAACACAATAAGACCCATAATGACATGATATGGTGTCCTAAGGGGTCATAGGGTGTCACGAGACACCATATGACCCCTTAGGACACAATATGACCCCTAACGATACCTAATGGGTCATATGGTATCCTAAGGGGTTATATGATGTCCTAGGAACCTCTAGGACACAATATGACCTCTTAGCACACCATACAACCCCTAACAACACCATATGATGTCCTAAGGGGTTGTAAGACACCATATGACCCGTTAGGACACAATATGACCCCTAACAACACCTAAGGGGCTATATTGTGTCCTAAGGGGTCATAGGACACCATATGAACCCTAACAACACTGTATGGTGTCCTAAGGGGTCATAGGACACCATATAACCATTAATGACACAAAATGATGCCTAACAATACCTAAGGGGTCATATGGTGTTCTAAGGGGTCATGGGACACCATATGACCCCTTAGCACACCATACAACTCCTAATGACACCATATGGTGTCCTAAGGGGTCATAGAACACCATATGACCCTTTAAGACACCATACGATGCATAATGACACCATATGGTGTCCTAAGGGGTCATAGGACACCATATAACCCCTTAGGAGACCATACAAACCATAACAACATAATATGGTGTCCTAAGGGGTCATAGAACACCATATGACCCCTTTGAACACCATACAACCCATAATGAGACCATGTGGTGTCCTAAGAGGTCATAAGACACCATATGACCCCTTAGGACATAATATGACCCCTAACGACGTCGTATAGTGTCCTAAGGGGTCATAGGACACCATATAACCCCTTAGAACATAATGTGACCCCTTAGGACACAAAATAAACCCTAACGATAATTAAGGTGTCATATAGTTTCCTAAGGGGTCATAGGACACCATATGACTCCTTAGCACACCATACGACCCCTAACAACACCATATGGTGTCCTAAGGGGTCATATGGTGTCTGAAAGGGTCATAGAACACAATATAACCCCTTAGGACACCATACGATACATAACAACACCAAATTGTGTCCTAAGGGGTCATATGGTGTTCTAAGGGGTCATATGGAACACCAAATGGTGTCCTAAGGGGTCATATGGTGTTCTAAGGGGTCATAGGACACCATATGACCCCTTAGGAGACCATATGACCCATAACAACACCATATGGTGTCTTAAGGGGTCATAGAACATCATATGACCCCTTAGGACACCATATGAACCATAATGACACCATATGGTCTCCTAAGGGATCATAAGACACCATATGACACCTTAGAACACAATATGACCCCTAACGATATCATATAGTGTCCTAAGGGGTCATAGGATATGATATGACCCCTTTATGACACAATATGACCCCTAACAACATCATATAGTGTTCTAAGGGGTCATATGGTGTCCTAAGGGGTTATAGAACACCATATGAGCCCTTAAGACACCATAAGACCCATAATGACACCATATGATGTCCTAAGGGGTCATATGGTATCCTAAAGGGTCACGAGACACCATATGACCTCTTAGGACATAATATGACCCCTAACAAAACCTAATGGATTATATGGTGTCTAAGGGATCATACGATGTCCTGTGACCCCTTAGGACATAATTTGACCCCTTAGCATACCATAAAACCCCTAACAACACTATATGATGTCCTAAGGGGTCATAGGACACCATAGGACCCATTAGGACACAATATGACCCCTAACAATACCTAAGGGGTCATATGGTGTCCTAAGGGATCACAAGACACCATATGACCCCTTATCACACCATATAACCCCTAAAGACACCATATGGTGTCTTAAAGGCTCATACAACACCATATGACCCCTTAGGACACCATAAGACCCATAACAACATCATATGGTGTCCTAAGGTGTCATATGGTGTCCTAAAGGGTCGTGAGACACCATATGATCCTTTAGTAAACCTAACGACACCTGAGGGGTCATATGGTGTCCTAATGAGTCATATGATGTCTTATGTCCCTTTAAGACACAATATGACCCCTTAGCACACCATATAACTCCTAACGATACCATATAGTAGCCTAAGGGGTTGTAAGACGCCATATGGTGTCCTAAGGTGTTATAAGACACCATATGACCCGTTGGGACACAATATGACCCCTAAAAACACCTAAGGGGTCATAGGACACCATATGAACCCTTAGGACACAATATAACCCCTAATGACATCTAATGGGTCATATGGTGTTCTAAGTGGTCATATGACGTCCTATGACCCCTTAAGACACAATATGACCCCTTAGCACACCATACAACCCCTAACGATACCATATGGTCTTCTAAGGGGTCATAAGACACCATATGACCTGTTAGGACATAATATGATCCCAAACAACACCTAAGGGATCATATGTTATCCTCTTAGAACACCATACTATCCATGATGACACCATATGGTATCCTAAGGGGTCATAGGACACCATATGACCCCTTAGGACACAATATGACCCCTAACGATACCTAAGGGGTCATATGGTGTCCTTAGTGGTCATATGGTATCTTATGACCCCTTAGCACACCATATGAACCCTAATGGAACCATATGATGTCCTAAGGGGTCATAGGTACCATATGACCCCTTAGGACATCATACGACCCATAACGACACCATATAGTGTTTTAAGAGGTCATATGGTGTCCTAAGGGGTCATAGGACACCATATGACCCTTTAGGACACAATATAACCCCTTAGCACACCATATGACACCTAACGACATCATATGGTGTCCTAAGGGTTCATAGGACACCGTATGACCCTTTAGGACACAATATGACCCCTAATGACACCTAAGGGGTCATATGGTAAAGTTAGAGGTGAGGATAGGTATGATAGAGAGATGGTATTTGGGGAAGAGAGAATTAGAGAAAGTTGGGGATAATTAAGGGTTGGGAGGAGGGGGGGTGGGAAAGTATCAACAAAGGGAGAGAGGGAGAGATGAGGAGAGAGGTTCAAAGATAGAGGTCTAGAGAGAAGGTAATTAGGGGAAGGGGAGGGGGGGAGAGAGAGGGAGGGAGTATCAACAAAGGAAGAGGCGGGATAGATGGGGAGAGAGCCCCCTGATTACCCTCTCTCTCTCTATCTCTTTGTTAATACTTCCCTCTTTCCCTCCGCTCCCCCTAATTATCCTCTCTCTATCACTCTCTTCACCTCTCTCCTTTTGTTGATACTTACTATTCTCCCTCTCTTCTTATCCGCTAATTACACCCAACTCTCTCTCACATTATTTCTTTCCCTCAATTACCCTTGATCACCTCTCCCCCCCTCTCCCCACCCCCTAATTACTCTTTATGTCTCTCTTCACCTCTGTCCCCATCTCCATTCTCTCTTTGTTGATACTTTTCACTCTCCTCCTCTCCTCCTACCCCCTAATAATCTCAAACTCTCCCTCTCATTCTCTCTTCACCCCAATCACCCCCTCCCTCTCTCTCTTCGCCTACCACCTAATTACCTCTAGATCTCTCTCTCACACTCTCTATTCCCCCCAATTACTCTCTCCTTCTCACCTCTCTCACCCTCTCCTTTTTTTGATACTTCCCTACGCCTCTCCTTGTCCCCTTCGAATTTTGTTGCTAGAGATGAGTAGGAAATGAAGAGAGACTAATCTAGATCTTAGAGAAGAGAGAGTGACATAGAGGAGGAAATTATGAAGAGGTAGAAATATAAGCACCTTGTAGAGCTTGAGAGAATGAATGAGGTATTCAATGACAGTTAGAGATATAGGTCTAGAGAGAGATGTATAAATATGGACAAAAGAGAGGGAGGAAGAAACAAACGGGTGGAGTGATAGGTTTAGGAGAGAGAGGTGGAGAAAGGAACAAACATAGATAACATGGTTTATCAAAATTTATCAAACTTAATAAAATTCCTAAATTTTCTATTATTAATTATTTATTTAGTTTATTTTGAGATGACTGTTACAAAAAAATCACACAATAGGGAAATCATATGAAAAAGTCACGAGCTTTTTATGTTTTAAAAATGAAGGATGAATTTCAATGAGTTATATTTATTTTTTAAAACAAATAATTGAAAATATACCTATTGTTAATCATAGAGCTCTGAATTACCTTTCCAACGCCTATAAACAATCAAAATTTTGATATAAAACGCAAAAGTTATGCCCAATTTACTAAAATATATTTTTTTTATTTTTTCAAAACGGATATCTGATTTTAAAACATAAATTTTTCCCTCCATTTTTTCATTCAGGTTTGCTTTGGGATTTGGCTTGGAAGTGACAAGCCTAGAAAGTCAGCTGAAAAAACTTGTTTTTCAATATTCCTTGATTTTCCAGACTTTACACTGGTGGATGACGACTTTTTTTAAAGCCAGAATTGATAAAATGAAAAGGGTTTTTTAAGGACGTTCTCAACTTTCCAACAATATAAGGCTTGTCTTATTTCGATTTCAATAAATAATTATTATTTATTTTCTAATTGAATTCTAACAAAAGTCTTGATTGATAGACTGATTGAAAAACACTCATTACTTTCAAACATTATAACCATTTTTGAATCCAAGACATGCGTCACATCCTATGCTTCATCTACTATAGGGAAAATTTACAAAAAAAATGAATTTCATAAGGTTTTGACCAAGTTAGGGTGGTCAAATGTAGGAGTTTCTGAATTCCTGAAAAGCTGTAGTAAGAAATTCATAAATAATTATTTACTTTATAAAAAAATATGTGTCACATCCGGACATGAGTCTAAAGCTTATATTATAATCTTATAAAAAAATATTATGATTTGATTGTGATTAGGGTGGTTAGACATATGCCTACTTATCTTTTTCCTGAAATTTTAGTACCACTGCATTGAAATTTGAAATTTTCATCAAATAGGATTTTTTTTTTCCAAAAAACAACTAGTAGCTTAGAAACTACATTCAATTTTCTATAGATTCTCTTCTTACATATTTTAAAAATAATGTTCATAACTTATTCAATTTTTCATGTCAATTTGCATAACTCTGATTTTTTGAAATTTCATTGCCACTTAAGGCCCTGTTTTGGCACACCATGATCCTGCACATACCCCTCTCCCTTTCTCTTTTTCTCACTCTCTCTATCTGCCTATCACTATTATTCCTCCCTCCCCTCCTATATATCCCTATCTCTATTCTTCCTCCCTCTCCTCTTATATCTCCCTCTCTATCTCTATTCTTCATTTCTCTATCCCTCCCTCCCTCTCTCTCTCTCTCTCTCTCTCTCTCTCTCTCAAGTACCTCCCTCCCACTCCCTTTCTCTTTTTCTCACACTCTCTATCTCCCTATATCTATCCTTCCTCCTCCCCTCCTATATCTCCCTATCTCTATTCTTCCTCCCTCTCCTATATTTCCCCCCCCCCCTCTCTCTCTCTCTTTCCCCCTCCCTCTTTCCCCCTCAAGTCTCTCCCTCCCACTCCCTTTCTCTTTTTCTCACTCTCTATCTCTACCTATCTCTATTCTTACTCCCTCCCCTCCTATATCTCCCTATCTCTATTCGTCCTCCTATATTTCCCTCTCTATCTCTATTCTTCATTTCTCTCTCCCTCCCAACTCCCTTTCTTCTTCTCTCTCTCTCCCCCCCTCTCTCTCTCTCCCTCTCTCTCTCTCTCTCTCCCTCTTTCTCACTCTCTCTATCCCTCTTTCCCTCTCTTTCCCTCTTTCCCTCTCTCCCACTCTCTCTTTCCCTCCCCTCCTACATCTCCCTATCTCTATTCTTCCTCCCTCTCTTCCTATATCTCCCTCTCTATCTCTATTATTCATCTCTCTCTCTCTCTCTCTCTCTCTCTCTCTCTCTCTCTCTCTCTCTCTCTCTCTCTCTCCTTCTCAAGTCTCTCCCTCCCACTCCCTTTCTCTTTTTATCACTCTCTTTATCTCCCTATCTCTATTCTTCTTCCCTCTTATATCTCCCTCTCTATCTCTATTCTCTCTCTCTCTCTCTCTCTCTCTCTCTCTCTCTCTCTCTCTCTCTCTCTCTCTCTCTCTCTCTCTCTCTCTCTCTCTCTCTCCCTCTTTCCCTCTTTCCCTCTCTCCATTTCTCTTCCCCTCTTTCCTTCTCAAGTCTCTCCCTCCCACTCCTTTTCTCTTTTTCTTGCTCTCTCTATCTCCCTATCTCTATTCCTCCTTTCTCTCCCCCTCCCCCTTTCTTCTATCTCTCTCTCCCTCTCTCTCCTTATTTCCATCTCTCCCTTTCTCTTTCCCTCTTTTCTTCTCAAGTCTCTCCCTCCCACTCCATTTCTCTTTTTCTCACACTCTCTATCTCCCTATCTCTTTTCTTTCTTTCTCCCTTCCTATATCTCCGTATCTCTATTCCTCCTCCATCTGGACTCCTCTCTCTCTCTCTCTCTCTCTCTCTCTCTCTCTCTCTCTCCCTTTCTCTTTCCCTCTTTTCTTCTCAAGTCCCTCCCTCCCACTCCCTTTCTCTTTTTCTCACTCTCTCTCTCTCTCCCTATCTATATTCTTCCTTTCTCTCTCCCTCCCTCCCTTTCTTCTCTATCTATCTCCCTCTCTCTCTCCCTCCTTCCCTCTCTCCCTCTCTCTTTCCCTCTTTTGTTCTCAAGTCTCTCCGTCCCACTCCCTTTCTCTTTTTCTCACACTCTCTATCTTCCTATCTTTATTATTCCTCCCTATCTCCATTCTTCCTCCCTCTCCTCCTCCTCCTCCTCTCTCTCTCTCTCTCTCCTCTCTCTCTCTCTCTCTCCCTCCCACTCCCTCTCTTTTTCTTACTCTCTCTATATCCCTCTCTATTCTTTCTCCCTCCCCTCCTATATCTCCCTATCTCTATTCTTCCTCCCTCTCCTCCTATCTCTCTCTCTCTCTCTCTATATATATATATATCTCCTTCTCTCCCTCTCTCTCTCTCTCTCTCCCTCTCTCTCTCCCCCTCTCTCTCTCTCCCTCCCTCTCTCTCTCTCTCTCATCTCTCTCTCTCTCCCTCCCACTCCCTTTCTCTTTTTCTCGCTCTCTCTATCTACCTATCTCTATTCTCTCTCTCTCTCTCTCTCTCCCCCCCTCTCTCTCTCTCCCACTCCCTTTCTCTTTTTCCCACTCTCTATCTTTCCCTATCTCTATTCTTCCTCCCTCCTCTCCTATATCTCCCTATCTCTATTCTTCCTCCCTCTCCTCCTATATCTCCCTCTCTATCTCTATTATTCTTTTCTCTCTCCCTCCCTCCCTTTCTTATTCTCTCTCTCTCTCTCCCCCTCCTTTTGCCTCTCTCTTATGCTCTCTCTTAGGTGTCTCTGTCCCATTTTGTCCATTCTCTCTCTTTGCCTCTAACTTTGTTTCTCTCTAAAGTCTCTATCTCCTTCCCTTTCTCCCTCTCATCTCTCTCTCTCTCTCTCACACACACACATACACAATTTCTCCATCCACTTCTCAAGTCTCTCTATATCTCCCCCACTCTTTTAGGTGTCTCTATCCCATTCTTTCCCTCTCTCCCTCTGTCTCTGTCTCTCAAGTCTCACATCTCTCTCTTTGCCTCTAACTCTCTTTCTCTCTCAAGTCTCTCTCTCCCTCTCTCCCTCCCTCTTTCCCTCTCAAGTCTCTCTTTATGTCTCTCTTTCCCTCTCTCTATCCCCTTCCCCTCTCTCTCTCTCAGGTCTCTCTCTCTCTCTTTCCTTCTCTCATGTCTCTCTCTCTCCCATTATCTCCCTCTTTCCATCTCCCCTCTCTCTCTTAGGTGTCTCTCTTTCCTATTTTCTCTGTTTTTTTCCTCTCTCCCTCCCCCATCCTCTCTCTTCTCTCTCCATCTCTCCTTCCCATTATTTCCCTCCCCCTCTCTCAAGTATCTCTCACATTCTTTCCTTCTCTCCTCTCTCCTTTTCTCTTTCTCTCTCAATTATATCTCTCTTTCCCTCTAACACTCTTTCTTTCTCTCTCCTACTCCCTTTCTCTTTCTCTTTCAAGTATCTCTTCCTCTCTTTCCCTCTCTCCCTCCCAAGAATAACATAAGAGAGAGAGATAGAGCCTGAGTGAGAGGGAGGAAGGGATGGAAAATGAGTAAGAGACTAGAGAGAGGAGGGAGGAGAAGAAGGGTTGAGAGAGAGAGGTTGATGGAAAGAGAAGAAGAGGCAAGATATAGAGAGATCCCATGTGAGAGAAAGGGAGGGAGGAAAGGAGGGGTCAAGAGAGAGAGAGAGTTGAAGTGAGAGAGATGGAGGAAGGGAGGGGTTGAGGGAGGGAGAGGGGGAGAGAGAGATCTCAAGTGAGAGAGAGGGAGGGAGGAAGGTAGAGATATATCTCTCTCTCTCTCAAGTATCTCCCTCTCTTTTTATCAACCACTACCTTCCCCCCCCCCCTCTCTCTCTCTCTTTCCCCCCCTCTCACTTAGGCTATCTTCCTAGTATATCCCTCTCTTTCCATCAATCCAGGCTCCCTTCCTACCTCCATCTCTGTCAATTAGTCTCTCTCTCTCTCTCTCTCTCTCTCTCTCTCTCTCTCTCAGGTCTCTCCCTCTCTTTTCATCAACCCCTCCCTTCCTCCATCTCTCTTTTCCTCAACCCCTCCCTCTATCTCTCACTTAATCTCTCTCTCTCTCCCTTGGATCTCTCTCTCTCTTTCCATCCCTTCCTCCTTCTCTCGTTGATATATCCCTCTCTTTCCATCAACCCCTCACTTCCTCTCTCTCTCTCTCTCTCTCTGGTCTCTCCCTCAACCTATTCCTTCCTCCCTCCCTCTCTCTTTCACTTCAACTCTCTCACTTGGGATCTCTCTATCCTTGGTATTTTCCTTTTTGTCCATTGACCTCTCTCTCTCTCTCTCTTCTCTCTCTCTCTCTCTCTCTCTCTCTCTCTTTCTATCCCTCCCTATTATTTTCCTTTATTTCCATAAAACACAGAGAAGGAGATAGAGAGAGAGGTGAAGAGAGGGATGGAGGGAGAGAGTGAGAAAGAGTGAGAGGGAAGAAGGTAGGGGTTGAGGGAGACTAGAGGGAGAAAAATCCCAAGTGCAAGAGAGAGAGAGAGAGAGAGAGAGAGAGAGAGAGAGAGAGAATGCTGATACGAGCATGCTGATTACTGAAATTCGACTAAGTTTGAAATTTATATGAATACTCTAAAATCTAGAATCTTCATTATAGCTTCTAGAGATTTGGAACCACTCAAACATTTAGACAATATATACATAAAATATAACTTAAAATATAATAAAAGAAAAAGAAAAATAGAAATGTGACTTATACTTAAATGTTATATTTTATGTATATATTCAGACAGAAGGAAGCTGAAAGAGAAGGATAAAGTGCAATTTCCAAATTGAAAATGCACTTGTCAAAATGAAAATGCATTTGATGCTCGTCTTATTTGGCGTGTGCCCTATTTGGTACGCACCAAATAGATTTGGCTAGCCCAAAGCTTAGGTTCAACATGCCAAACCTATTTGGCACACACCTTATTTGGTGTGTGCTAAAGGGCTTGATGGGGGCCAAATTTTTTTTTGGCATTGTTTTGGTTCCCCATCTTGGTACACTCACGCCCTACTATTAGTGAGCACTAGTTGAGAAATCTCCATAAGACATTAAAAGGTGGACATACATGGGATTAGAGGTATGGGTGGAGAATGTAGATTACCTAGGATTTTCATGGACATTGTGCTATGTTATAGGTTATCAAGAGTAAATTATGGAGATTCATCAACCAAATCACATGTTGAGGTACCTTGGAATACAACAAGAAATTGAAGTAGTGACACATGTTTTATCATATCACTTGAGAGATATCAAAATGAGGGCCTAGGTAGTCATAGATAATTGGATACAATAATAGAGGGTGGGATGTGTTACCCATCATTTTCACTAAGTTAAAATAATTCTTTTGGGTCATTAAGGCTCTCTTTATTCTTTTTGTACTTTAAATTCATTAGTTCCTATAATGCTTGATCGACTGATCAATCTTACTTTAGCCGTCAAGTCTCAAATCAAAAGGGGCCCAACCCTTTGCTTTATCAGTCTATCACTATTTGATGGAAGTGTAACTCATTTGGTCCTTATTGTCATCAAGTCTCATTCCATCCGATCTCCGACTCCTGATAGTGTTGTGTTAATGGGCCCCTCAGAAGTCTCATATTGACCGATTGTGCTTTTTAGGATCTTTTGCACACACATTTTATTGTTCCAAGGTTCTTAAAGGATGCAATAGCCCGATGCTTTAACAACAGTAGCCCCATGATCAAAAACTTGTGCGGTGATGTCAACACAGTACCAATTTGTAATAATTTCAAAGGATCTCCTATGGTTCCAGAAAAGACATTTGCGAGTCATTTTTGCATCTAAAGACTATTTTCATTTAAAAAATCTCCATAATATCTTTGATTCATTAAAGAGCTAAGCATTATTGCTATATTCATGGGAAGGTGAAAGGATAAAAGGGGAGATCATTTTGGAACCAAGAACTGTTTTCAAGAAACAGTTATCAAGGACTAAAAGATTTTTTGGGAAATCTATTTATTGTAATGCTTACTAAAAAGATATGGGGAAAGGGGGGGAACTTATCTTTTCATGCAAGTCTTGTTGTACAAAGAGATGAGTCTATGAACTCATGTTTTGATAGTGAAGAAATAAAGAAGATATTTTTAAATCTTTGATTTTCATAATGTTTTCTTTAAATTGCAATGAACTGTGTTTCTTTGTGGTTATGCTTCAATGTTATTCTACTATAATGAACTATATATGTATTTAATTCCAGAGCTTTGAATCCAAATTAAATCATCTATTGAAAAGAGTCCGTTGTTCTTTCCTAGATAACATCTGTGGGTGTGGAATAAGTAAACTTTGTGTTATTTATTTACATTCATTTCATTTTGAGTTAATCTTTCACATATACTTTCATGGTTAAATGGGTAGGTGTTAGTTTATCTTTTCTTCTTTGTGGTGAAAAGCATACCCTATTTTCATTCATTGTATATCTTTCGAAGGCAGCTACACCTTGTAAAATAAGCATAGAGTACTTGCAAATACCATTGCAAGTGACTCAACTGTTGGTAAGATTGTCATTGATATGGGCAAGAGAGTATAAAACTGAAGTGACAAATCTGTTAAGTAACAAGTTGGTTATATAGGGATGATTTATCTAATATAGTTCGAGTTTTGAGAAAGTATTAGGATTGATGGGATCCAATAAGGCCATAGAGACTCATGATACCTACAACATTAATTCCCCACCAACAACTTGGGGAGGTAGCTAGAGAGTGGAGCAGATGTAGGGTTATGGAGAAGATAGAGACACGTAGGATAGTATAGTGGTGATAGAGAACATGATGAGGAGAAATTTGGACTAATCAATATCACTAATAATGTACCTTATTTTATATGTATACTCTTTATTTTATGTTGATTTAATATCTTGAACTTAAAGAACATGTACATAACTTTGGTTTAATAATTGTTAGCTAACAAGACCCAAATGCTACTAATTTGTTGTTAAAAAAGTGTGCTTCTGGTTGAGAATAATAGTTTGATGATTCTTGCAGGACTTATGAGCTATGGAGGCCCTAGCTCTAAAGAAGATGACATCACCTAGTTCACTTAGACTCTAGAATGAAAGGCACACTTATTAATTCTAGTTTTCTCATACATGATTCTTCACATATAGTATCATGATCATTAAACTATAGTTCTTTAGTTCTTAATTGTTAAAAAAAACCACTATTAATACTAGAATCTTATTAATGTTAGTGTGAAAAGGATATTTTTGCATCTAGAGTAACTTTTTATCTAATTCATACATCTTGTAGTCTTATTCACACTAGCTTAAGTTCACTTATTTGTTTAGATATCTTACTTTATAGACACTTGACACATGCATTCACCCTTGTCCCAAAAGTTCTACACGTGTCACCTCTTGAAAGATTAGTGAGTAATTAGGTTTCACCTTCCTACTTCCTCGATCTATATATACAAGAAGAATTCATTGTACAGATACATCTTTTTATAATAGATTATTGACTAATGAATTATACTTAATTTTTGTGGAACTTGCTGCTCCAATATGATGTCGGAGCATTGAACCACAAGTTCCTTCTCACTTTTCTACGAATCAAGTTTTCAACTCTATCAAGGAAGCATCATGAAGCTGAACAGAGATTATCATCGCATCCAAAAGATCCGAGAAATGAAAATTACCTTTCGATTTGTTGAAATTGATAACTTTGAAATTTTACAAATTTTTTTTTTGGGTGAACACCTTTGTTGTACCATACGATTGCATACAATTCCGTATCGTATGAATATATTGAATTTTTTGCAAATTGAATATATTGAATTCCAATTGTTTGCAAGCTTGGTCAAACATCCAGTTCACTTCTACTATTGTCTAGCAAAAGGATACCTGCCACGCTTCCACGGTAAGTGCTTGGAAACTTCACACCGTGCTGCTCAATTAGTGTTTTTCTTGTTCATTGACTCACCCTACAACTTGCACGACACCATTGGTGCCAAGGACGCACTCCACAAACTCTCATAACCGGCAAGTGAGATGGTCTTTTTTAACAAAATTTATAGTAAACAAAAAGCTCTTTCCATCGTTGATGCAGTGGTGCATTTTATTTCTCAAAATTGTATTATTTTAATCTATTTTTGAAATTCCGAAATAAATGGTATTCGTGCAATTTTCGAAGGGGTATGGATTTCATTCTATTTGTTGAAAATTGACAGAATTTATTTTGAAATTCATCAGAATTTTGTAAGGATTTGAGATTTGTGGTCAAAATTCTATTTTGGGTAGCCATTTTTTGAAAAATTATTAAAAACTCCATGACCTATAAATATACGATTTGACTTACAAACTTCAAACAATCTTGTAATTCTTGTTTAATACAATTTTGAGGGGTTTTGTAAGGCAAAAGCTACACACCTTGTTGTGTTTGTATCATGGATCCTAAAATTGATTTGTAAACTCCACACAATTATCACACTTGCAAGGTAAAAGTACAACAACTTCTTTGGTCAAAGGGATTATGGAAAATGATTAATGGAAAACAAATGTAGTTTACTAGAGATTTTAAACAATTCACTTACCAAAACAAGCTTGATGAGGCAAGTGTGTCGTAGGCTTTCTTATTTCTAATAATTTGCAATTTGCAATTTCTAGTTGTAATACTCCTAAGAAAATGAAATATAAAATTCAATAATCTTTCTTTTTTTTTATAGTGGACGAGTTTAAAACACTATAGTTGATGCAAAATTAACAACATTGTCTCATGATGCCTTCCCTTCTATTGGAGATTTCTTGGTTCAATTTAGTCTAAGTTACTTTCTAGACTTGAAGGTTGTGCTAAAATAAAAACAAACAAATAATGTGTGTTCTTGGTCTTATCTAAGCTCAAAGGTCCTTATCAGATGTTTAGTTCTTAAAATTACTATACAATGGATGCTCTTAGAATGATGCATGTCATGCATTGTTATGAACAATTTTGTGATAGACTTATATGAGAACAATCTAAGTTAATGATTATGTCAATGCTATTACCTCTTCTAAAATTTAGACACTTGTTGTACAATCATCTAAGGAAAAAGGATCCAAGAAGTCTTCAAATAAACCTAAGGAAAAATTAGCTTCAATAAATGATCAATCATCTAAGCATAAGACTAATGTTGACACGTAAGCCACATATTCTTCAAAGTTAGAAAATAAAACTTCCAAGTATAAGAAAAAATAAAAGTCCAATATAATTATGTTGGATTACATAATCATGGTAGAAAAACTTATTCTAAGATAAGAGGATTGTAGCTATACAAGATGTTATAAATAAGCACAACATTGATCTTGCCAAGCCTACTAGGGGACATGGCCTTACAACTAGAGATTAGGATTCATCCAAGGATAGTTTTATTATTGACTTAGGAGCCTTTCATCACGTGACTCACTTACTGATCTTCTTGAGTCTATTTCTAATTGAGCTACTTCTCAAATTTTAGTGGGAATATAATCATAGATTCTATTTTTTAGGACATGCACAATAACATTGATAGAGGGTGGCATTGAGGATTCTTTATGTTCTTGAGCTTTCAACTAATCTTCTTTCAGTTTACCAGATTTGTCACACTAGTCATGGAAAGACAATTGATTTTTCACCACATGATGAGTTATTGGAGAACTTAATCATCTAGAGAGGATTTTTGTATTAGGTAGAGAAAATAATGGGTATTGGTTGTACAAGTTTCATGGTTTTGATTCACCTTGTGGAGAATTACTTATTACACATGCTAACTCTTTGAGTAGACTTTGGCATGAAAGGTTTGCACACCTTATTTATAGGTATCTTCAAAAGTTGTGTACACTCATGATATGGTACTTGGACTACCTAAGGTTACATTCATAGAGCATTTTGAACACCACAAGACTGAGAGGGGGGGTGAATTAGTTGAGACTCTAAATTTTCTTACCTTTAAGACCTTAAACTTCAAACCACAAGCATCTGTAAAGCGGAAAATCGCGGTCGAACCCTAGTTGTTCTCCCCTCTTCCAACTCCGAGGAGAGAGAAGGGAGGTTCGCTAGGATTCGATGGGTTTTCACTTAGGGGGAAGACTTTACATTCAAAAGAGGGGTTGAAACTCATGAGATCCAATCCCACGTAATGCAAGATTGGATGCTAAATGAATTTCAAGGGTTAGGAAAGCAAGGCTACCCTCTTTTGTAAAGAATGTTGATTAAGGAAATTAAGCTAAGGATGCATAGAAAGTCATAAAGATTCGCTTATAAACTGAGTTCGGGTTATAGGATGAAGCTGCGGACCTGGAATTAGCAGTAAAATGTCGATACGGCGCTGTCCTGCAAATTTGAGAAAAAGTTGTCGGGACGATGGCGCCCGGCGCCACGGTCCTCCGAAAAATCCGTGAAACGAAGGGGGATCTGTTCGTCTCTGCACAAGGATTCCAGATCTTCAATTTCAGCCGCGTACCTGCAACCTACACACAGAAAAGCGAAGACGATTGGGGGGTTAGGGATTAGGGGTTTGCCTTTAGGTCAAACCCCGGTTTTGGAATTAACCAAGAAATGAGCAAGTGCTGTAAATGTAAATGACTATAAAACAAGTACTAATACCTTGTTCTAAGGATGTTTGTATCCTTATGTGCAAAGGTTTAGATGTTGTATGTTGTAGTATGTAGCATGTAATAAGTGATCTCCTCTTCAATGGTTGAATCCTTGACTTGAATGCAACACTTAGCCTTGAATGGAGACTTGGAATGATCAATTACTTGAATGCTTGAATGTTTGAATGCTTGAGTGTTTGAATGCTTGAGTATAGTTTCCACGCCTTTTCCATCATATCGAATGAAAGAGGAAAATGTAGTTTATATACTTGTCATTTAGGGCTGATAGACTGATTTTCCCGACCTTAGGCCGACCAGGGAAGTATATTTCCAAATTGCAATAAAAAAGACCCGATATCACTTAGGAAACCGGGCCCAAAATAGGACCCAGGGACCAGGGCGCTGGGCACTCTAGTCCCACCTCTCGGGACATCAGGGTGCAAGGAGGTTCAGGCCAGGGTACTTGAAAAATGCAGTTTTTGGTGTCGTGAGCAAGTTTCGGGATCTCCATTCAGGTTGCGTGTTGCGTCGCCATCGTGAAGACTGAAATGCAGTCGAAATTGCAAGTGTCGCAATTTTAGGACGCTACATTTAGCCCCCACTTTAGCGGGAGTATAAGCGTACGCTCATACTTCCTGTAAAGTACAAGGAAACAACATTGAAAAACTTTCACCACGTCAAGGAGGCAAGATACACCAAGCCCCCAGTGGACTAAGGATCTTACGACTTTGATTGACAAAGTAAAAGGGAAGATCACGAGGGAGAACCATGATTGTCAGTAGTAAGGTTCCCTCACTATGAGTCATGCAAGAAAGATATCAAAAATTTTCAAGGCAAAGCTAAATTTGTCAAGAAATTTTCAAGTATCTTTGAAAGGATAGACAGGGTGTATGCCCCCCTATGTTAAAGCGATCGCACACGCCTCAACGGGGGTGATTGTTTTAACGTAGTGATACACATAAGAAATGAGAAAGGAAAAAGGAGCACGTTATCGCAAGGATTTAGCCCCCAAGTGTGAGATAAACCCAAGGATAATAAACACAAACACAAAGCACGAGGTGACTTCGCTTTCCTTGGGGTCAGTATGCTGTATGATAAGTCATGTATATATATCATATGTATGTATGCATAATTGTTCTTCATTCCCCAATCAAGGAAAGTCACCTAGAAGAAGGGAACACATGTGTCTTTTGAGTCAACATGAGAGAGATCGAGAGATCTCAATGCTTTGCATCGTCCTCAAGTAGACAACACTAAGGATGACAAATAGAAGAATGAGAATAACATATAGAAGAAGTAACAAAAGAGAGGGGGAGAGAGTCTACTATGCTAATGTAACTAGTCTAGCATGTCATCTACCCCCCGATCTTGCTGATCAATGTTTCGGGAAGGCAGGGAACACGCTAGAGGAGGAACATCCAACACAGCAGATGGAGCTATCACAAGATCCAAACAAGGGCTATGTTCATGTTCCAAGCCACATTGTTCTTGTCTAGGAGCTAGGATAAGTGCTTTAGAAAATTCATTAGATAAATGGTTATCAACATCAACAAGTTCATATTCACTATCAGAAGCAAGAGGAGTAACATTTTCATCATGAATAACATTTTCATCTATATCATCATCAAGATTTATAAAAATAGGATCTTTAACTCGCACAGGATCAAGACCATCATGCATCTTATGTTTAGGAGATTTAGGCTCAATATCCGGCTGAGGAGAAAATGGAATAATGCTTGTTGAAGGTGTTTTTGGAGATTGCAAAGTTTGAGAAGCAGCTGCTTGAGCCCTAAGACGACGCTTTCATCGGCGTTCCCGTGCAGAACGATTACGTCTAGTCTTAGTAGGAAGTGTAGAAGATAGAGGAGGAGGAATGTTCTCATCCCTATCACTTGGATGTTTAGGTTGTGGTCTTTTAGGCTGGATAATAGGAGAAGAAGAAGGTCTCTTCTCTCTATAGAAGGCAGGAGGAGGAACTGCTCCATATAAAGAAGGAGTTTTTGGTTTAGGAAGAAGACCAAGTCCATCATGACGAGGAGGTATAGGTCTACTTTTAGAAGATTTATTAGGCATAGACATAGTCGCATCCATAGGGACGGGTTGGGAATCTTCTTGAGGAAAGACATTAGTTTTGTCTTTCAAAGGAAGGATTTCCTTCTCAAGAATGATAGGAATGTCAAGTTTAGGTGCTCTAGGTTCACTTAGAGATAGGATCATATCTGTTTTCCACTTTTGATAAGATTTGAAAAGATGATCACTTCGCGGAGGAAGAGATTGGAATTGTTTAGGCCAAAAGTAATCAATAGGAACACTAGAGGTTCTTTCAGCTGGTTTAAAGAGACTATGATTGACAGTAACAACTTCACCATTATGGGGAAATTTAAAACACTTATGAATAGGAGAAGCAATAGCTTTCATGGAAGATAGCCAAGGATAGCCAAGCTTCACACGAAATTGTTCGGAAGAAGGAATAATAGCAAAGTTCACATCAAGGGATTTGTTATGGACCTCAATAGGCAATGTAATAGAACCAATTGCAGGAGAAGAAAATGCATCAAATAATTTCACAATCACATTTGTTTTGTCATAGATCACTTGATTCAATTGCAAAGTAAAAAGAAATTCTTCAGTAATAACATTAACCATGCACGAAGGATCAATAAGCACTCCACGGCAAGGCATATTCTTGACTTTTGCAACTATGTATAAAGGACCATCAGGTGCCCTAATGGTTTCACTAGAATCAAATGTGATGGAAGGTTCTTTAGGGTTTTCTTGCTGCTCTACAAAGTTAATCACATTCGAAGTCATAGACACAAGACCATCAGATGAGAAAGAGGAATCATTAGCCTCAATCACATTAGAAGTATGAGAAGTATGAGAAGGTAATGGATCAGTAAAAATCTGAAGATTTTGGTTAGGAGGAGCTACAGATGTGTTGCCTTTATCATTCACTCCAGAAACAGAAATAGTATTATTATCAATCAAATCTTGAATTTTACCCTTTAGAGAAAAACATTTTTCAGTATCATGCCCAGGCTGACGATGAAAGTGACAAAAAGATTTGTGATCAAAATAAGGTGAAGTAATCTTTGCAGGATCAATTTGTCTTATAGCAGGAAGGGTAAGCACATTTTGTCCCAATAACTTATTCATAATATCATGCAATGATTCATTCAAAGGAGTATACTTTCTTTCTTTCTTGAAAAATTTAGAAATAGGAGGCACACCTGATGCTGCATTCACATTGTTGTTGATGATGTTTTCATTGAATTTGATGGAATCTCTGTTCGGTTTAAACTTCCCAAATGGTTGTTGACTGCTATCACCCTTATCACTCGGAGCCATAGGATGTGATTGTTCCATTTGACTCACAGTCAGTTGATAATTGTGAAGAGTGGCGCACAACTGTTGGAAAGAAGTAAACTCAGAAAACAGAAGTTTGTCTCGAATATCTTTTTGCAAATTAGAAATAAAGATTCTTTGAATATCATTATCAGGCACTGGAAAAGAAATTTGAGCATACAAATGCTTATATCTACCAATGAAATCAGTCACTTTTTCTTTAACACCTTGTTTACAATGCATTAAATCAATCAAAGTAACTTTAGGACTTATGTTGTTTTGAAATTGTTGAATGAAAGCATTTGCAAGTTGTTCGAAAGAAGTAATAGAATAAGAAGGCAACGAGCAATACCATTGTAGGGCTTTGTCTCTTAATGTTCTAGTAAATAGTTTTGCAAGCAACCTTTGGTCATAAGCAAAATCAGTACATATTGTTTGAAAAGTCTTAACATGTGTGAGAGGATCTCCTTTACCATTATAAAGTTCCAAATGCGGGATTTCAACATGTTTAGGAGGAATAGCTTGAACAATGTCAAGAGAAAGTGGGCTCGCAACATCAAATGTGGGCACACTAAACTTAGATTGATTCATAGAGGCAATTTGTTGCTGTAAAGAAGAGACAGTTTGTGCAAGATTATTAATGGTCGCTTCAGTCGAAGAGTTCATATTAGGTGTGTTAGATTGAGATGGAGGTGTGATGTTATTGAAAGATGGTAAAGAGTAAGGTGGTGGGACCCTATGATAGTCAACCATAGGGGATGATTGGATAGGAGGAACACTACAAGGAGGAATGGAATGGTTAAATGAATTGCCCCCTTGTGTGATGTTCATTGGTGGAGATATAAGAGGAACACTCACTGAAGGAATGAATGAAGGAGTTGGATTGAATGAAGGAAGAGGGTTGATTGAAGAAGGAGGATTGCCGCCATGACTAGTGATCACAGGAGGAATGTCTTGTATAGAGGTAGCCATGATGTTTGATGTAAAGGTAGGTATACTAGCAATAGAAGTGGTCAAAGGAATAGAATGATTGACTTGTGTAGGAGGTTGTGTATAACCTAAAGATTCAGCACAACTCTTCATAGGCATCACATTCGAATCCACAATGTGTGCGATACCACGTAAAACATCAATTCCATTCTTATCACTTTGAAGCATACATTTTAGACCCTCAATTAAAGGAAGAGCTTGACTATCGGGATACTCATGAGACATCCATTGGTGAAAATCGTCAAATTGGTTATCCAATTTGGAAAGTTGTTCAACAGAAACTTCATGGGGAGCTTCTTCATCATTAGGAGGATTAGAGGAATTACCCATGTCCTCGTTAAAAAGACTACTCAAATTAGGTTCCATCTCCTCAGTAGTTAAACCTCGGAAAGACTTAATTCTACGACTTCGTCTAACGGGAATAGTGTAAGTAGGGCTTATTGTTGTAAAACTCATGCACTAGAGAGAGAGAAAAGATTTTGATCTTAGAGGTAGCAATTTTCAGTAAAACCAGCCAATCTTCCAGATTTAAGCTATTAAATGCAATCACAACAGTCTCCCGAAATTTCAGAAAAAATGTTCGGGACCGTGGCGCTCGGAGTGCAACACGGTCCTTGCAACTTTTTTCGAAATTTGCAGGGATGAAAGGTATGATGATTTTAGAGCTAATCTGAAAAAATTGAGGGATTTTACGATCTGTAGATAGGCCAAATTAAAGTTGCAAATTCAAAATTGAACCCTATCAAGATTGTCGAAAAATGCAAAATTTGAATTTTGAAAAAGAGAGGGAGACTGAAATTTTGAATTTTATGATTTTAGAGGGAATGTCAAGAGCAATGCAAATTTTGAAATTTGAAAACTGACTCAATTTCACGCAAAATTCAATTTTGAAAGCGGAAATCAAAGTTGTTGTAATTAGGCACTTAATTTCAAAAGTCACAAAATGCGAATATTTGAATAAAGCATTGAAATTTCGAATGAATGCAAATACAATTTTCAGATCTAAGACAGTAAGAACACAATTTTGACACAAAATTTCAGTTTCGATAATTTTTGAATGATTAGGAGCCTTAGACCACGCAATCACAAGACCAACTTTGACTGTAATTTTGAAAGTGTTATAATTGACAAAATCAGCCAAAATTCTGGATTTTAGCAGGAAAATACAGCAAGATCTCGCTCCCGAAATTTTGGAAAAAATGTCGGGGACGATGGCGCTCGGAGTGTAACACGGTCCTCGCAACTTTTTTCCAAATTTTCAGGGATGAAAGATATTGTGATTTTATTGCGGAATCCAAAGTTACAGCTGATTTGGAGATGTTTTGATCGGTCAAATTGTCGGACAAAGGTTGAATCAAGAGGGTTTCAAAAATTAGGGTTTTGACTTTTAACCACTTAATCTTTAGAATTAAAGCACAAATATGAATTGATAATTTGTAATAGAAGGACAGATCTGAAACAAGCATTAACATTTAGACATTTCACAAGTTTAATTACTAAAAAGAAATTTTAGGGTTTTAATGCAATCACCTCTAAAACTTTGCAAAAGATCAAACATGGAAATGTAATCAATTTTTTCAGATCTAAGCATGAAAAATCAGAAAGGATGTTCACGTCGGGTTCACCAAAATGTAAAGCAGAAAATCGCGGTCGAACCCTAGTTGTTCTCCCCTCTTCCAACTCCGAGGAGAGAGAAGGGAGGTTCGCTAGGATTCGATGGGTTTTCACTTAGGGGGAAGACTTTACATTCAAAAGAGGGGTTGAAACTCATGAGATCCAATCCCACGTAATGCAAGATTGGATGCTAAATGAATTTCAAGGGTTAGGAAAGCAAGGCTACCCTCTTTTGTAAAGAATGTTGATTAAGGAAATTAAGCTAAGGATGCATAGAAAGTCATAAAGATTCGCTTATAAACTGAGTTCGGGTTATAGGATGAAGCTGCGGACCTGGAATTAGCAGTAAAATGTCGATACGGCGCTGTCCTGCAAATTTGAGCAAAAGTTGTCGGGACGATGGCGCCCGGCGCCACGGTCCTCCGAAAAATCCGCGAAACGAAGGGGGATCTGTTCGTCTCTGCACAAGGATTCCAGATCTTCAATTTCAGCCGCATACCTGCAACCTACACACAGAAAAGCGAAGACGATTGGGGGGTTAGGGATTAGGGGTTTGCCTTTAGGTCAAACCCCGGTTTTGGAATTAACCAAGAAATGAGCAAGTGCTGTAAATGTAAATGACTATAAAACAAGTACTAATACCTTGTTCTAAGGATGTTTGTATCCTTATGTGCAAAGGTTTAGATGTTGTATGTTGTAGTATGTAGCATGTAATAAGTGATCTCCTCTTCAATGGTTGAATCCTTGACTTGAATGCAACACTTAGCCTTGAATGGAGACTTGGAATGATCAATTGCTTGAATGCTTGAATGCTTGAATGCTTGAGTGTTTGAATGCTTGAGTATAGTTTCCACGCCTTTTCCATCATATCGAATGAAAGAGGAAAATGTAGTTTATATACTTGTCATTTAGGGCTGATAGACTGATTTTCCCGACCTTAGGCCGACCAGGGAAGTATATTTCCAAATTGCAATCAAAAAGACCCGATATCACTTAGGAAACCGGGCCCAAAATAGGACCCAGGGACCAGGGCGCTGGGCGCTCTGGTCCCACCTCCCGGGACATCAAGGTGCAAGGAGGTTCAGGCCAGGGTACTTGAAAAATGCAGTTTTTGGTGTCGTGAGCAAGTTTCGGGATCTCCATTCAGGTTGCGTGTTGCGTCGCCATCGTGAAGACCGATATGCAGTCGAAATTGCAAGTGTCACAATTTTAGGACGCTACAGCATCTTATCTCTATAATAATGTATCATGAAACCACAAAACATAATACACAAGAAAACAACAGATTTATGTGGCAAACCCTAAGCAGGGAAGAAATACAGTGAGAATCACTCCCACAATATGAATGATTGATTACAATGTTTTATGCTCAAGGCAAAGGAATCTCATTTCTCCTGATTTGGACTTGCAAGAATAAGGCACACAACCTTAAGTAAAGATAAAATAGAATTGCATTAATAAGGTGCACAATCCAAGGGCAGAATATAATGGAATTGTATTGCTAAATTTCACTGCTCTAGGGCAAGATACAAATCTACACAAGCTACCAAAAGGACACACTGTCTTTTGGAAGTTATACAGAAAAAATGAATTGAAATAAACAAGATATCTTGATCATGTACCTTCCCTTGAGCTATTGTGTCAAGAAAACAATATCATTTCAAACACAACTCACACATTCATTATCTCAATACTCTATCACACTTAAGGAATTGGCCATCAGAGTTCATTAAAAATTAAAATTTACACTTTTTCTTCTCCACATATGCTTGCACATCATTCAAAATCAATCCACATTAATCCATGCCAATACATTGCTTAATTCACACATTCAAACACCTTTATACACTAGCATATTGATTGAAAACCTCAACTAGGTTGACCACATACATAATATGCAATAACTACACAAGGTTGGCCACCATGATCAACTGTGCTAAATGTAGTCCACTGTAGGAGATAAAGCGGACCCAAATACATCATAAAAATTATTTCAAAGTCAATTCGAACAACCCACACACACACTAGCGCACCCTCCAAAGTTGGCATCAAATACAACATGTATATAACCAATAAAGGACATTAACTAGTTAGCCAAAAAGAATCACCCAATGCAAATTACTTAATGTGGATCTTCACATTTCATGGTAAAACCCATAACAATACTCTAGCTTAGCCTCCAAAGTATATTCAAACCAAAAGAGTATTATCCAAATAAGATAAATCAACTAAGTTAACCGGAGACCAACACAACTAACCACGTCGAACAAAATAACAACATAACTTCACTTGATGAGGAACCCAACACGTGAAATATGAACTAGAACATTGAACAAACTACTTGAACATGTCCTCCCAACCACAACACTATAACCAACACTCCAGAGAAATGCAAGACTTTCTCTTGACCAATCCTGATAGACAACCTCACTATCAGAAAATAGCAATAACCAACTTCATCATTTGAGAAAATTAGGACCTAAAAATATGATAGTGTAACATCCATTGAACATAGAAATTATTTATAGAACCACAAGGCATCATCTTGAAAAATCAAAGGAATGTAGAGAATTCTTCCATAAGGTATTTAAATATTTATTCCTACATATAGTAACTTCCAAAACCATCACCTTCTAAAAAAAACCTCATACTCACTCAACATCACCTCTAGATAACATGACAACATCCAAATACTTGTTTCTAAACCATATAAAAAAACCTCACAATTGTAACTTCCTCTTCATGATTTTCATCACTACACACAATCATATACAACACAAACTCATCTTCACTTGTGATGTCAATGACAACACCAAACAAGTTTGACACTAATGACAACAAACCCATATTTGCAACAATCTTCCTCTGTCATTGATGATAGCACTTGTACCATCAAAGTGAAATTTACTCCCCCTTTGATATCAAGGACACATGGCACAACATTACAAGCCTAATCTATGTAACTCTAATAGGGATATTTCTCTTCTACAGTTACCATTTTCTCACAAATGGGAAATCACAACCTTTATTGCTCCCCTCGAGAGTAGCCGCCACATCAATCTAGAAGATAAAGGATAAACTTTGATTCTTCCCTTGGAATGATGGACCACTTCTATGCATCTAGTTTGAAGAAGTTGGGGCAATAACCCCTAATTTCTATTGGAGATACTCAAAGGGATCTTTTGACACTTTCTATGGTGAAAATATTTGCAAACTGTTCGTTTGTAGGCACATATTCCAATCTGACTTCCTTCACTGGAACCTTCTCTCTTAAGAAATGATATCGGATAGAAATGTGTTTAGTCCTTGAATGCATCACTACATTATTTGAAATTTTAATTGCACTTGTATTATAACACGTATTACGAATTGTCTCATCATACATCACCTTGATATCTTTAAGAGTTTGCTTCATCCCCATGACTTGAGTGCAACAAGATGTTGTTGCAATATATTCTTCTTCTTCTATAGATAATGACACTGAATCTTTCTTCTTTCTCAACCAAGAGACCAATCTATCTCCTAAAATAATGCACCACCATTTGTACTTCTTCTATCATCTACACACCTAGCCCAATCAAATAGTAGTGTAAGCTTTCAAAAAAAAATCTTCATCCTTATTATAACACAAATTAAAATCGAGAGTACCTTTTAGGTATTCTAATATCTTTTTTACTGCTTTATCATGAGATTTCTTTGGATTAGCTTGATATTTGACAACCCTTGAGATAGTCAAATACAACAATCCACCAATCATAGATCTATACTATTTTTGATCAACTTCTGAAGATCCATCATCCTTGCTTAAATGTCAACTAGTAACCATAGTGGTTCCAGCTGGTTTACAATTTTCCATACCAAATTTCTCCAACATCTCCTTGGTATACCTTGTATGAGAAATGAAAATACCATCTTCTGACTGTGTTACTTGAAAACCAAGGAAAATTGACAACTCACCAATCATTGACATCTCAAATTCTTTCTACATTTCTTCTACAAGCTTCTTTCAGACATCTTCATCTCCACCAAAAATGATATCATCAACATATACAACCACTATTAATAGTTTCCCCTTTTAAAATTTGAAATATAGATTTTTATCTATTGTACCTTCTTGAAATTATGCTACAAAAAGACTATCCAACCCTGCATACCAAGCTCTAGGAGCTTGCTTGAGTCCATAAAGTGCCTTCTTGAGTCTACAAATAATATCTAGATCTTTTGACAATTGAAACCCATCTAGTTTTTCAATATACACCCCTTATTTAATTTCTCCATTCAATAATGTTTACATGCCATCCATCTAATATACCTTAAAGTTATTATAACAACAAATGCAAGAAACATCCTTGTAGCTTCCATCCTAGCCTTTGGAGCAAAAGTATCCTCAAAATCTATACCTTCAACTTGTCAGAATCCTTTACAAACTAGTCTTGCCTTGTTCCTTCTAAATTCACCATCTTCATTCAACTTTTTTTATAACACCCACTTTGTTCCTATCACATTCTTGTCCACCAGGTCTAGGTACCGGTTCCTATGTTTGATTCTTTTGTATCTGATTTAGCTCTTCTTACATTTCCTTCATCCATCCATCATCTTTTCTAGCATTGACAAAAGTATTTGGCTCCACTTTATCTAAGAAACAAAAAATTACTTGTTCATTGGTCTTAGCAAGTCTTCTTCTAGTTTGAACTCCTTTATTTTTGTCTCCAATGATCCGATCTTCTGAATGATTATTCTGTACATACTTTGCAGGTGTCTTAGGTTCTTGTCTATGTTCCTCTTCTTCTACATTTGACTTTTCTTTATCTTTTGGAACACCATTCTCTTCTATAAAAATGAGGGCACCTTCTATCTCGATCTCACATTTAAGTGCAATTAGATTCCATTCTTCACTTACTTTGATATATGTATGCTCCATAATCTTCTTCACTCTTTTGTTGTAAAATCTGTATGCCTTTCTCTTTGTACAATATCCCAAAAATATTTAACCGTAGGTGATCTTCCATGCCATATTTCATAAGGTGTCTTTGTGTGATTTACTCTTACTTGTACCGTGTTAAGAATATATACCACAATATGCACAACTTGTTTCCATTACACATTAGGCAAGTTAGCATCTTTCAACATAGTTCTAGAAATTTCAACTATAGTGTTATTCTTCCTTTCAACTTCTCCATTTTATTGTGGAGTCCTAGGTGCAGATAATTGCATCCTAATATCACACTATTCACAAAATCTATCAAATTCATTTGATGTAAATTAACCTTCTCTATTAGAACTTAAACATTTGATCTTAGCTTCTATTTGATTTTCAATAATATATTTGAGTACCTTAAATCTATCTAGTGTTTTTGTTTTTTCTCTTAAGAAAGTAACCCATGTCATTCTAGAATAATTATCAATGAGAAACATAAAATACCTTTCACCATTTAATCCTCTTATCTTTTTAGGTTAGCATAGGCCATGATGAATCAACTCCAAAGGTCTTGTGGTAGAATATTCCATGTTCTTGGATCTACTCCTTGTCTGTTTTCCCATTTGACTTTCCTTGGACACTATATTGGCAGGTTTGATAATATTTGAAAAATCTCTCACAACATGAGGAGAAAAAATCTTCACCATGTTTTTAAAATTAATATGTCTCATACTTTTGTGCCACAATCGACATTCATTGTTCTATGCCAACATACAAGTACTTCTTTTGTTTTCTTCTGCATAATAGACATTACCATCTGTTCTTGTACCTTTTGAAACTAACCTTTTAGAACCTCCTTTTCTGATCTCACATTTGGACCCATGAAATATGAGCTTGTAGCCTTTACTGCAGATCTAACTCACACTTGAAATATTATGTCTCAATACTTTATCATAATAAAAATCATCTATCTTATGCTTGCCATCAATAGATACAGTTCCTTTACCATAGATAGGTACAACCTCCTAACCAGAAAATTTCACTAATCTACCATTATATTTTTCAAAGTCTATGAACTTCCTCTTGTCAAATATTATATTGAACATCCAAAATCAATTATCCAATATTCAGGTTCTACTTTTGCATGCAATGCAGTCTTCATGTCTTTGACCTTTCATTGTCTTCTCATCATATAAAGTACTAGACCTTTCACTATCCTTTTCATTTATAGAAAATAATAATGATTTATCATTTGAGCCATCATAAGCTTCTTCTTCAGAGGAATAGGTCTCCATTGAACAAAAAAATATTTTTAGGCTTATCTTTGTCATCTATTCTTTTGTTTCTGTAATCTATCCTACAATTATCCCTTCTCTTGTTATCATCATCTCATCTCTTATAGTTATCTTCCCTTAAAGTACATCTAGTAGCATAATGACCAATTCTTCTATAATTAAAATATTTGAAGGGCAACTTACTTTTGTGTTTTGTGTATCCTTTCTTTAGTCTCCTCACAAATCTCACTTCAATATCATCCCAATCATTGTTTGTTTTAGGTACATCTCCAATCTTCTTGGTAGCTTTGGATATAGCTTTTTTCATGGCATTGTAGAGCTCCTTAAACTTTGATATCTCAAAGGAAGAGAGCGATCCATACAACTAATCCAAGGTATATGTATCCATGTTCTGGCTTTCTTAAATAGCATACAACTTAGGTTTATAAGATCTAGGTAGAGTCTTCATTACTTTTCTCACAAATTCATTCAATTATCCACTAATTCCTTTGATTCCATTTACTACCTCATTGACTCAGTGTATATAACATTAAATGTTCTCATATTCATATATCCTCAGTGTCTCAAATCTATACTTAAGATTCTGCATCTTGACTTGCTTGGTCTTTTGATCTGCTTCATAAATGCTACTCAACTTATTCCAATTTTTCTTTGTAGTTTTGCATCACATGACCTTCATTCAAGGACTCAGAGTCACTCAAACTATCTTCTGGTAGGCATAGAAAAATAATGGATTGAAATGAGAAAGATCTCTTGATCATGAAACTTCCCTTGAACCACTGTGTCAAGCAAATAATATGGTGGCAAATGCAACTCACACATTCACTATCTCAAAACTATATCACATTGAAAGATAAGATCATCAAAGATCATCACAAATTAAAATTCACACTTTTTCTTCTACACATATTCTTGTACATCATTCACAATAAATCCATATAAATCTATGCCATTACATTACTTAATTCACACATTGACACACTTTTATTACTAGCTTATTCATTGAAACCCTCAAATAGGTTTGCCACATACAAAATATACATAAATTACACAAGGTTGGCCAAAATGATCAATTGTGCTAAATGAGGTACACTCAAGGAGATAAAGCGGACCAAAATACATCATAAAAAGTCTTCCAAAGTTGATTCCAATGAACTACACACAATAAAACATCATATAATATTGGTCTCAAATATAACTTGTAGATAACCAATAAAACATGCTAACCATTCATCCCAAAAACATTTCCCAATGAAAATTACTCAATGTGGATCTTCACATGCCATGGTAAGACCCACAAAAAAACTCTAACTCAACCTCCACTATATATCTAGACCAAGAGAGTATGATCAAAATAAGATAAATGAATTGAGTTGGTCAGAGACCAACACAACTAACCACACCGAATAATAGAACACCATAAATTCACTTGCCCAACAACCCAACAGATGAAATTTGAACTAGAACACTGCATAAACTATATGAACATGTCCTCCATGCTGTAACATGATAACCGAAACTACATAGAAATGCAAGGCATTCTCCGGACCAGTCGTGATAGACAACCTCACTATCAAAAAACAAAAATAACCAACTTCATCATCTGAGCAACCAAGGACCTTTAAAAAACATGATAGTATAATATCCAGAGAACATAGACATTATTTCTAGAACCACAAGCCATCATCTTAAAAAACCAGAATGCAAATCATTCTTCCACAAGGGCTTTAAATACTCTTTCCTACATATTGTAAGTTCCAATACTTTCACCTTCCTAAAAATCTCATACTCACTCAAGATCACCTCCAAACAACATAACAACATCTAAACACTTATTTATGGACCATATACTACAACTGTACAACTAAGCAACAGGAGCAGGAGCAGTTGTAGGAGCAGGAGTTTTGGCTCATTTAGGTTTGAATTTTAATAGACCTGGTGCGGATTTACCACGTGTTGGGGGTCCAGGGGTTTCCCCCATGACTCGCCCCTCTTCCGAATTGGATCCTGATCCCACAGATGGGGCACCAAAAGATACTTGGGATGGTGGTACCCTGTCGAATAATAGCAATGGTAAACCTGTCATCTCCAACAATCCTGGTGGTGTTGAGGGCCCCAATAATGCGGAGGTCTTTTTTAAGATTCCATCTGTAGAGTGCAATAGGAAATGGGCTTCTTTGTTTGGGTCTAAGCTTAAGGGTAAGGCCATTTTGCCGGTTTCGCATAAAGTTGACCTAGAGTTTGGTGCTTGCTCCATCTCTATCCTAGACTATATTGTGGATCAGAATATGGCTCACATGAACTTAGTCTTGGTGGGTAAGTTTGTTGGACCACATCCCAATATTGAGGCTGTTAGAGACTTGGTGTCTAGAAAATGGAAGGGTAAGGATCAAATTGATGTTGTTGGTATGGCTGGTAGTTTGTTCTCTTTTTCATTTTCTTGTGAGGAAGATCTTCAATTTGTTTTGGCGGGTGGCCCCTGGATGCTGGGAAAAGCCTCGTTGGCCCTCAAAAAGTGGGAACCAGGATTTAATCCCAAAGATTGGGAATTTAATGAAGCTCCAATCTGGGTCAGATTGCCAGGTTTACCCATGGAGTTCTAGGGAGAAAAGATTTTTGTGGGAATTGCAGCTTGTTTTGGTGAGCTAATTTATGTTGACCCAATGACTGCAGCTAAAAGGCGCCTTGTGTATGCCAGATTGTGTGTCAATATCAAATAGTCTATAAATCTACCAGGAGAGATTGATCTTTTCTTTGAGTTGGGCAGATGGGTGCAGAAAGTGGAGTATGAATCCATCCCTTTTGTGTGTTTCCATTGCAAAAAAGTGGGTCATTGGGCCAGACAGTGTTTGTCTAAGCCAAAGAAGGAATGGAGAAAGAGGAATGACAAGGCACTCTTAGAGAAGAGGGATGCCTTGCCCTCTGATCCTCCTCTTGAAGGATTATGCAATAATTCAAATTGATCTATTGATCCCTCTATCCCTCCCCCGATAGTGGATGATGGGGTCTTGCCTAGAGCTGCTTCATATGTACCTGTGGCCCCTTCTCCTAACCCTCCGCTTTTGGAGGAGAATGTTTGGGAATCCCCTGTTTTGAATGCTCCTTGTGAAAAAGGGAATACTATTAATGCTAATGGGTCCGTCCCAGATATTTCCATTCAGCTGGTCATTGATATGGGTAACTATTGTGGAGAAACCCTAGGTTTCTCTCACTCTGGAATCATCCCAAGAGGACTCATGTCCTTTTAATGAGGTCAAACCCCAAAAAAGAAGATGAAACTCCCCTACTGGCCAATCTACTCTGGTCTCTAGGGGGGTTTTAACCAAAAATAGACAAAAAGAGGACTGTGGGTTGGATTCAAGGGGGGTGGGGAGGCCACCCAATGTAGTTAGTAGAGATAGGAAGAGTCAAGCTTCCATTGTGGACGGAGCCCAGAGAACGTTACCAGAAATGGGGATGGGATACCCCTCTCTTGCTAAATGAAAATTATTTCATGAAATATAAGGTGATTGAATCATCTCCATAAGCATGATCTGCTATCCAACTTGGTTATGGATCATAAGTCAGATATTTTCCTTGTTCAAGAGACTAAAATGCATGGTAATAAAGTGGAAAAGATTAAATTTGCGGTTTTTGGAGATTGTGGTGTTCATTGTGTTGATGTTGATGGTGCCTTAGGCATCATCGCCACTCTTTGGAATCATAGATTTTTATGTGGTAAGGTGGTTCTCTCTTCTCCTAATTACATTGCTACTAGGCTCTATAATCTTAAAGATGGATCCTCCTGGATATTTCCAACATCTATGCTCCTAATGGGAGAACTGCTAGGAAATTTATCTGGTCTTCCATTTGCCATGCTAGATCACTTTTCCCTAATGAGAAATGGATTCTTCTGGATGACTTCAACACACCTCTCTCAAACTTGGAGAAATCTAGGGGCATGCCTATTTCTATTGATAGTAGACAAGACTTGGCTGACATGATTAGTTCTTTGAGCCTGTTGGACTTGGATCTTATTGGGGCTAAATTCACTTGGTCTAACAAACATAGTGGGGATGATCTTATTCAAGTTAAGATGGATAGGGGCCTTGTCTCTCCTGATTGGATTCAAAATTCTTCATGTAAACTCAATGATTTGACCTGATTAGGATATGATCACTTCCCTATTTATCTTTTGGTGACTCCGTTGTCTAGAAAAAATGCGCACCCCTTCAGATTTGAGAAAACGTGGCTGATGGCCCCTGATATCCACGATAAAATTATGGAGTGGTGGAATATTGATATATAGGGTACGAACATGTTTCATATTGCCAAGAAGTTATCCAATGTCAAGTCCAATATTCAACATTGGAACAAGTCCTCTTTTGGCAATATTTCCAAAATTAAAGACAAGCTCAAGCTAGATCTTGAGGAGGTTCAAAATCATATCCAAGATTTTGGGTTTGATCATGATGTCTCGAACAAAGAAATTAAGATTTTAACTAAACTGCATGATATTATTTCCAAAAAGGAGGAATACTGGAAGAAGAGATCTAGAGCCTTATGGCTTAAAAGTGGTGAGAAAAATACTGTTTTTCATATGACGAACCTCAAGCATTGGGTTGCTAATAGAATCAGTAAAATTTAGGCTGGTCAGAGATGGATTAATAAGCATGAAGAGGTTTTCTAGGAAGACATCAACTACTTCACTAATCTCTTATCAGTTGAAGATCCTCTTAATTATTTCGCCCAAGATGAGATCTTGTAGGAAATGCCCAACATTATCAGGATATGAACTTGGAGCTAACCAGAATCCCCACTCATGATGAAGTTCACAATGCGGTCTTCTCTTTTGAAGGTAACAAAGTCCCTGGCCCTGATGGCTTCCCTTTGTTCTTTTTTCAAAACTTTTGGCAGATCTTAAGCTCTAATATGGTCAATGTTGCGCAAGAGTTTTTTGGGTCCCGCTCTCTTCTAAAGGAGTTGAATGCCACCTTCTTTGTCTTCATTCCCAAGAAACCCGATGCCTTTTCTTTTCAATATTTAAGACCTATTAGTCTTTGAAATTCTATCTATAAAATTTTCACCAAGATCCTAGTGCTCAGGGTTAAGAAATACCTCCCCTCTTTTATTTCAGAACACCAGAATGGGTTTGTTCCTGGGAGGCAAATTTTGGATTCCATTATTGTTGTGCATGAGAACATTCACTCCTTATCTATCAATAAAAAACCAGGTTTTTTTTTCTTCTGAAATTGGATCTGTTGAAAGCTTTTGATAGAGTCAATTGGAGTTTTCTTCTTATGATTCTTAGGGCGTTTGGATTTGGAAATAACTTCATCCAGATTATTGATCAATGTGTGTCCACTCCAAAATTTTCTATCTTGATCAATGGAGCTGCCTTTAGTTTCTTCTCTGCATCAAGGGGCATTCAACAGGGGGATCCTTTATCTCCTTTTCTCTTCATTTTGATGAAAGAAGCTCTCAGTAAAATTATCCAAAGGGAAGTTAGAAAAGGTAATCTTTTGGGCTTATGACCCTCTTCTCAGGTCTCCACCTACTCTCACCAACAATTTGTGGATGATACTTTGTTGATGGGGGAAAGTTTGGTTAAAGAAGCTAAGAATTTAAAAAAGACTCTGGATACTTATGAGCAAGGCACTGCAAAAAATTAGCCTAGCTAAAATCTCAATTTTTTTCTTTAACACCCCGTAGCACAGGAAAATGAAGATTGCCATGATTCTAGGGTGTAAAGTTGGGGTTCTGCCTGACTCTTATTTAGGTCTACCCCTCTACCATGGTCCGACCCTTGATTCATTCTGGGCGAATCTTATTGATAGATTCTAGAATAAGTTGGCTGGGTGGAAAGGTACTTTGTTAAGCTAAGCTGGTAAGATACAGTTGCTCAAGCCACACTTCAGAGCCTCCCAGTGTATGCTACGAGTTTATTCAAAATTACCACCAAAATTGCTGATAGACTGGAAAGAATTCAATTTTTTTTTTTGTGGATTGGGACTAAAATTAAGAATAGGTTGCAACTTGTGGCTTGGAAACAAGTTTACCTTCCCAAGTCCATGGGGGGGCTGGACATTAGAAATCTAAGAGATTTCAATAAAGCTTTGATGGCCAAGGAACTGTGTAGATGTCTTTAAGAGAACAATGAATGGATTGACATTTTCAAACATAAATACCACATCCAGGGTATCCAAAACATGCTGGAATCTTATGACCTTCCCAACTCTGTCTCTGATTTATGGAGCAATTTCTTTGGTTCCACCAATATTATTTTGCATGGTTGTAGATAGGTGCTAGGGAATGGTACTCAAGTTAGATTTTGCGAGGACTGGTGGATTGGTGATGGCTCGCTTTTAGATTCTATTTGGACTCCTCCTTTAAAAGAATTATGTCTCAGAAAAATTGGCTCCTGGGTGGTTGATTATATTAGAGATGGAGCTTGGTTAGATCTCAATTCTGTGGATAATTTTTTGATACATTTGCAACCTTGGTTAAAATGTATTCATATCCCTTGCTCCCATGTGGAGGATGAAGTGTTCTGGAATTTCTCCTCTTCAGGGAAATTCAAGGTTGCTGATGCCTACAAGTTGATCTCCATAATTTTTTTTCCCTCCCCCTTTTGGGCTGGTATTTGGAATAAGCTTTTAATTCCGAAAATTAACATCTTTTTTTGGCTTTTCATGCAGGGTAATATTTCTACCATTGACAACCTCTATAAAAGAGGTCTCCCTATTACTAACAGATGCTTCTTATGCAAAGAAGCAGAGGAAAATGCTGGTCATCTGTTGTTGCACTACTCTTTTTCCATGGATATTTGGAGTTTCTTCCTTGATATCTAGAACACTAATTGTGTCTTCCCTGATTCTGTTCAAAGGTTGTGGTTTTAATGGAAGTGCCCCTTTGACAATCAGGTTCTGGGAGTCCTCTGGAACATGTATCTTCCTCATATTTCTTGGGGCATTTAGAAAGAAAGAAACAATAGAGTTTTTAGAGATTTAGAATCTCCTGCGCTTGTTGTGGCTATTAGAATAAAAAATGCTATCAAGGAGAATTTTCTTCACTCCTGCCCCAGTAGAAAGAACAACCATCCCCTCCCTACTCTCCAAGAGGAGTGGGATACTATCAAATGATGGCAAATTG
Source organism: Cryptomeria japonica (assembly GCF_030272615.1). NCBI lineage: Eukaryota > Viridiplantae > Streptophyta > Pinopsida > Cupressales > Cupressaceae > Cryptomeria > Cryptomeria japonica. The sequence continues at coordinate 157,404,019 of NC_081412.1, forward strand.
GCTAGAATATATCCATTCCTATGCACAAAGTTAAACAGTGCAGATAAAATGTTCTATGGCATCCCCCCTGTGGGATGAATAAAAATCAATGTGGACAGGGCGGCTAAAAGGTAATCCTAGGCCGGCTGGGTGTGGGGGATTGGCTAGGAATCATATGGGTCTGCTAGTTTTTGCGGTGGCACTCCCTTTGGGTACCTAGTCTAACCATTTTGTGGAGGCTAGCACAGCCCATTTTGGGTTACACATGGCTAAAAGGGAAGGTTTTAGAAAGGTTTGACTAGAATCTGGCTCACTCAACATTATCAATTGTTTGAATGGGTGTATAGATCCTAGTTGGATTATCGCCAACTTGATCAAAGATTGCTGTGATATGATTAAAGAGTTGGATGAATTCAAAATTTCTCACATTTTTCAGGAAGGTAATAAAGTGGCAGATTTATTGGCCAATATGGCGGTGAGCTACGTGGCGGAAAAATGGTGGAGCAATCAAGATTCTTTCCCAAAAAGATTTTGCGACTTGGCTTATGATGATACCATCCACTTGCGATAACCAATGAAGAACAATCATTGCTTGATTAAGTTGTTGCGGAAATGGTTTCCTTTCGATTTCCCTATCCAAAGATCTAGAAACTTCCCTTGTGCCTGGATTTTCTGTCTTCTTGTGTGGCCCTTGTCTTGCTTTTGTTTGGAGACTTGTCTGGTGTGGCCCATTTCCTATTTCTATTTGGCAACCCAGACCATTATGGGTGGGGACAAGAATAGGCAAGAACCATCCACTTTTGATAAATGGAAGAAAAATAAGGAAGTGTGGCAGTAAATTGTTGATGGGGGAATGATTCCCTTCTTGGAAAGACTTCATTGCCCTTCTCCTCTGCTCATAGAAACGTTTGTCAATAGGTGGAAGAAAAGGGTTTTGAGGGCCTATGGTGTTGATTATCAGCTGGATGAAACCCTGGTGGTTACGCTTATGGGTTTGGTTATGAATGGCAGAAGGTTTCATAGAGACAGAGAAACAGGGGAGGAAGACATGACAATTTTTTTTGATAAAGATAAGGAGCGTTCAAGAGTTAATAAAATGGCAGATGGTGGCTACAACATAAAGGATCTTATGGCTCCCTGGGAAGACATGACTGAGTTCATCATGAGGTACATTATGCTTGATGGCAGATATGCCAGTATCTTTTCTTATCATTTTATCATCTTGAATCCCTTTAGGCATGGCAAAGTTATTTCGATTCCTTTCTATCTGGTTTCTTCTTTGGAGAATAGTCTTGAAAAACATGCTGATAATCCCAATAATCCGGTCCTGCAAGAAGGGCTTATTGTGCTCATTATGGAGTATGCCAAAGCCCTTGAAGTTGTGCCCTTTCTCTATGAGAAAGGCCAAATCCCTAATACTAATGTTCAAGATGTCTCTGATTCAAATATGGAGATGGAGGATAGTGGGAGCGCCAAAACCCTTGTTGACTCTGATTATAAGCTGGTTGAAGAGGGTGAGATGCTAGTCACTCCTGGAACCCATAGCAGCAAGAACCCCCCCAGATGGGCTGCAAGTAAATATAAATCGACCAGCAAGATGATTTCTAAAACTGAGCCTTATTCCAAAAAGAAGAAGTTGGTTGCTAAAGACTATGCTCCCAAGACCTTGGAGCAGGAAATCAAATTGGACATTCCTCTTAATGTCCTGAAGGAGAAGCAGGGGACTCTGCAGGAGCAGAAATAAGGGTACCTCAAGGTTCATTATGGAGGAATTGGAGGCAATCAACAAGGATACCACCCAGAAGAACAAGGAGTTGGTGCAATCACTTAACTAAGTGTTTGTCTGTGTTTTGTTTTGTTGGCTGTTGTTTCTTTTTTCTTTTGTGTTCGGTCTAGGGTGTTCCCCTGTTTTGCTGTTGGTTTCTATTTTATTGGCTAATGGCTAGGTTTTGTAAAACTTTTGGTTTCAGGTCCATGTAAAACCCGTTTATCTTTATCAAAAATTGCAACTTCCTCTTTACCTTTTTCACCACTACACACGATCACATACAAAACAAACCCACCTTCACTTGTGACATCAATGGCAACCAAAAAAGTTTTACATCAATGACAACACAACTATATTTGCAATAGAGAATGTTTTTCAAGGTTGTGTACTTGGAAAACATCATTAAAAACCCTTTCCAAATGATAAGGCCCATTGTTCTACTACCTTACTTGAGTTTTCTCATAGTGACCTCATTTCATTTACAACTCTATTTTAAGGAGTGATGAATGTACACACCTTCTTTGCTGATTTCTCTTGTTGCACTTGGGTGTACTTCCTTAAGTACACAAGCGATGTATTCAATACCTTTAGGACCTTCAAGATGCTTATGAAGAAGTAGATAGGTTATTTTTGGTAGATACACACAAATAATGGGAGAATATGTAAACAATTCCTTCATTGAATTTTTTGTTTAGAATGAGATTAAACATCATTATTTAGTTCCCTAAGCTCCTTAGTATAATTATGTTTCCAAAAGAAAGAACAAATCAATAAGAAAGATGGAAAATTGTATGCTTCAAATGAGGTCTGTGCCACCATCATTTTGGGATTAATCTATTTGTGTGCAAAAATTATAGTGATTAATCCATTAATAAACATAGAAAACACACATACACAATGAAACATTAAATTGAGGAAAATGAAAAGAAACAATTTAAAACACTCCCCAATGTCGTCTCATCGCTTGCTTGTCTTGAGGACTTTGCCGGTTCATTTGGTGGCTCTCAGATACATGATTTTTAATAAAGTGACAACCCAATAAACGAGAATTGATATGCAAGCTAAGATGAAAAGAGCTAATCTATTTCTATGCAAATCTACATTATAATGATTAAGCTATCATGAAAACCATTATTACAATGATACCATGCTATTCTAATCCTATGATAACTATGCTATGATTGCTGAAAATGCTAATATAATGCTGACAAAATGTTGATAATGATACTAAGGTCCCCTCTCATAGCCAAAAGAGGGGGTATTTATAGGATTTTCATGACCAGAGGTGAGGTGGCAAGAATCAACAACGCAGATCTAGTTTGGATAAATCGACGGTTGAGAATGAATAATTTGGAAGGAGGTTGAGGAGATGGACATTTGTCATTCCTAAGGAGACAAGTGGAAAATAATCTCTAACCATATGCCAACAAAGGGGCAAGTGGCATGGAGATAAGAGACATGTGGCATAAGTGCCACGTGTCTCCAAGAGAGGGTGGACACTCCAAAAATGGTTAGGATAAGAGGTTGGAGAGGATAGGATTAGTTAACCTGTGGTTAGGCTAGGGGTTGGTTAGAAGAAGGTTAGGCTAGGGAGTGGTTAGGAGTTAGGACACATGTGCTTAAATTTGAATTTAAAATTTAAATTTAATGTGGAGAGAATAATTAAATAAACAAATTAAACAAATTCATTTATTTAATTAGGAAATAGAAGAAATTGATTTTGGTGGGATGAATTAAAAAAATGAGCCATATAAACAAATTATTTAATTCATTTATATAGTAGAAGAATAAAAGTCATTAATTAAATATTTTTTGTATTTAATTAACTAGATTTTCCAGACCGATTTTTAGTGTATACACTATTAATTATGACAACTATATTCAAAACCACAATCCCCACAAGGAAGTTTAGAATATTTATCTAGATGAGGATTCATCTAGCATCAATATTTGTGTGTCCTTCTTCAAGTTATTTGGTAGTGAGGCTTAGGCATTCATACTAGATGGTGCATAAGTTAATGGAGAAGAAGAGCCAATAATACATTATTCTGGTTATTGTGAGGATGTTAATGCCTATAGTTTGTTTAATCCTACCACTAGTGATGCCTAATTTGATGAGTCTTTCACACATATTGATCGTCTAGCTAATTATTATTCCTAACTACATAGTTCCACCTTCTTAATTTCATGATGATACCTTAGTACTTGAGGATCTACTTTAGATGATGGTCTAGATCCGCCACCACCTACTCCACTTTTGCCTCCTCCCACTCATGTTGTTTCCAAGTGCACTAGGGGTGTTGTTGAGGAGTTTCTTTACCTAGTGATTATATATCCTCTTTATACACTCACTCACAAACTTTCAACAATAGTCTTTTGTCCCACACTATATCTCCACATATATAGAGTTTTTTAGAGGCTTCCACTATTCAAAGTGGTACACCACTATAGAAAATAAGTATTCTTTATTGATGAAGAATGATACATAGGACTTAGATTCTCTTGCTAAGGGAAGAAATATTGTTCAACACAACTGTGTCAGCCACATCAAGTATGCAACTAATGGCTTGTTTGAGAGATATAAGACATGTATTGTAGATAGGGAGTTTTTTATATGTTGAGAATATTGACTACTCAAAGATATTTGCCTTTGTAGCCAAGATGGATTTAGTTTTCCTTATTTTTTATATTTTGTCATCTCAAAGATGGCCAATGTATCAGATGGATGTAAAGGGTGCCTTTCTACATGGTGATCTTCATGAGGAGATATATATGGAGAAACCTCTAGGATTTATCCAGGACTCCTCACTTGTTTATTGGTTATGTTATTCTTTGTATGGTCTCGAAAAATCCCCTTGGGATTAGTATGATAAGATTGATGATTTGTTGCTTTCATTTGGTTTACAGGTTGCCACTTCAATTACATAGTCTACATCTAGATACATGTATCAAGATGATATTTTTATACTAGTCTTGTATGTTGGTGACTTGATTCTCACTAGTAGTTTATAATCCATCCTTTAGGATATTCAATAGATTTTGATGGTATATTTTGAGATTTTGCATTACTTTCTAGGTCTTCAAGTCCTTGAGTCCATTGAGGGGGTTTCCATATATCAATAAAAGTATACCATTGACTTGATTCGTAGGTTTCATATGAGTGATTATTTTTCTATGGCTACACCATTTCAGTCTGGTGTTACTTTGACTACCTTTCAAGCACAACACTTAGTGTTAATGCAACATTATGAAATATAGTGAAATGAGATCCTAGCCTAGGAATGTAAACGAAGATCTTAAATCTTCATGGAATATCATTTGGGAATATTAAACTAAATTCTGCTATAGTCCTTATAGGAGAGATAAATACTAAATGAATTTATGACTCCTTTTTTAATTTATAATTGGATTTGAGATTGTGAAAATTATGTAAATGAAAAACATTATATAATAAGAAATTGATAACTTTAAACAATGATAATGAAATACAAAACTATAAGTGAACATAATAGCTTAGAACTAGAAAGATGAGATAAATGTAAGGAAGTTAAGTAGCAGAACAACTTCCTACAGTAACCTTGAGAGGAGGGTAATTGAAATACTTTTACAGGTCCTCAAAATAGTTACATAAAACAAAAATAGATATAATAACATTCAAACCATAACACAATGATTTACGTGGGGAAAACCCTTTCGGGAGAAAAACCCCACACTCCAAAAGCCACCCAATATATTATTCCACAATAAAAAATAGATTACAATATACTTGCAGAGCAAGCTCTTCATAGAAGTACCACTAATCAGAGATTCAGAGGTAACTCAATAGCTATAATACTTTTCACACAACCTCTATCTCACACACCTCATATATAGGAGATTCAATACAAGAAACCGTCAAATGGTATTACAAAACCATGGGCTAAAACCACCCAATAAGGTGTATCCAACCTTATCTCTCTTCTAGATTCCCTATGATGCGTGCCTCCCTTTTTTACAACTCATTTATGTGTCCGATGTATTTTATATTTTCTATTTCAAGAGTACAAACTTTTGAATGCCATAACTTGAGAATCGTGTGTCCTATTGACGAACTGTTTGAAGTGCCAGAAAGATCACAAAGTTCTCTATTATGTCTATGCCATTTACACCCATTTTTCAAGGAATTTTGGCACCTCTAAAGTCGTCTTTCATTGGAACCCTCCAAAACGAAAAATTTAATATTTTCAAAACTAGCTGTGATCTTGCGACGTAACTTTACGAGAATACTTATCTAGCCAACCACAAGCTTCGGGGAGAATTTCACACCATTTCGTACTCAAATGAAAACTTACTATAAATAGTAACCTCATGTAAATACAAGGTTGAGACACCATTTTCCCAACAACAAAGAGGAAATTATGTTTGCAATTTGGACCCAAAGATGTAGGATTGGTATATTGGGTGCCCTAGTTTGAGGGTGTCTTTATCAACAAAATATTCTAGATACCAGATTAGAAGATCTGTATAGATACATGTCTCTCCAAAACTTAGTGAAAAGTGCTAGACACGGTTAAAGGGCATCCTACTCTAAGGGTTTTTTTCTGTTTGAAGTTTGAGACAATCTATCATTATCTACTCTATGCACCTATAACCTTGTCTATAGTCTAACCTACACCTACATACATAAAAAATGGGAAAAAATATTGTGTTATATAGATGATTGGATAAGTCAAACCTCATGTTGATGTTTCTATCTCTAATGCAACAATAAATTGATGAAAATAGATCTTGTCCTTAGAAAGGACAAAGGCTAAAACCTTAATGGAAATGCTTGAAATGGTAAATGTTACCATTGATATGAAACCCTTGGCTTGAAGTCTCACACAAAGCTTGATTTTTCTTAATTGATGTTAATGCATTCCTTCATTATGGAGGAAAATATAAAACTTGATATGGATGTTGGAATCCTTGATTGCAGATTTGTGCTCAAATTCCTTGAAGATGCTAGATTGAATGCTCATAAAAATTAATGCTTGACATGTATCAAAGCTAAAATGAGAGATGGAGTTGTACTTATATGCAACTGACACCTTTTTAGACTTAATTTTCAAGGAAGGATGACTTTGGGAAGCACTTTCCTACTACTGGAAAAACTAACTGTTACAATTTCAAATTTGGGGCCAAATTGCCTAAATAGGGGCATTGGGATCCATAGTCCACTAGGATAGAGGCACTAGGTGCCATAGTCCCAATAGTTTAGGCTGGAACATATTTAACTAAGTAGGGGACTGCGTCAAGCTCCCAAAATTGAGCACAATCAGACATGGGACAACCAAAAAAGTGAACCCAAAGCGAGTTTAATTTTTTTTAGGTATACACACTACACTACACTTTGTATAGATAGTTAGTTGGTCAACTTTTATATTTGACCCACACTCATCCTGGTATCACCTTCACTATTGGGCTTGTCTACCATTTTTCACATGACACTTATGAGAGTCATTGGAAGGAATCCAAGAATATTTTGAGGTATATTTTTGGCACCACTCATTTTGGCATTCAATACAATATTTTTCCCCCATATTCATGTGAATGTGAATTACCATGAAAATCAACATCTCTTGCCCAATTTAGAAATATAATGGTGAAAACTACATATCCATGTTCTTTTCCCTTTTGTTTTGAGCCTTCTTTGAGTAGATTATTATTTTTAAATAATAAAAGGTATACAAGTGATATATTATTGTGTGAATTTAACTTGTGATATTAACTTATCTTCATCCCAATATCGCTCATCCCTAGAGACTACTCCCAATATCTAGATTCCCATTCTCTATATTAGAATTGATTGACTTATATGAAATTGAATCATAATTTGGGTAATCACATATTTGAATTTTTAACTTATATTTCAAATTAAAATTAAAATCTTGTTGACCCTCTCAAACTAACCATTGTTGGTAGACCTAGTGCATGATTGTCTTAATTTGTGTGTTATGTTGTATTTTAAAGACATTTCTTCATTCATTCTAAAACCATCAAGGAATAATAAGTAAACTATTATGACATCTAGATCTATCAAAAGAGAATTAACATTAAGAGAATTGTAGCATCAATTTTTAGGTCATACATCAACATACATAATCTAATGCATATTGTGCAATTTCTTTCTATATTTGATAATTCTTTAAAAGTTGTTGAATTAGTTAACTTACAGTATGACAAAGGAGAACAAGACCCTAACAAATCACTAGATTCATAAAAAAATTATTTCAAAATTAAGTAGTTCCTTACTAATATTCAGAGTAGACACATAGAGGTGAGAAAATTTCATGTCTTAGATTTCTAACAATTCATTCTTGTAGATATATATTAAGGTTTATGACCTTATTCACTTCCATATGGATAGATCTAGACCACAACAAAGCACAAACAATTTCTCAAATAAGATCTAAAATTATAATATCTTAATTAATCAATTTCCAAGATTCTTAATATTTCTCCCTTTTTGAAATTTTAATAAACATTATTTAACTTCCACAATTAATTTTTATATCAATCCCAACTTATTATTACAATTTAAATTTCTTTATCATTATAATTGATTTAAATATCATAAAATATTTGATGTGAAATATACCTCAAAATAACAAGATGTCACTGATGCCCTTCTCCTCCATTTATTCATACAATTTTTAAGCCGATAGGCTTTTAGTGGACGAAAGCGACTAGAAAATTGCAAGACATTCTGGCGGCCGCTAGAATGTCTTGCTACTGGCATTCTCCCTCCGGTTGCTGATGTACTCATGCCTTGCTGTCGTCTCCGTGCGTGAGCTCTGTTTCCCAAGCGACGGTGTCTTTAATGATGCCTTTAATTATTTTGTCCTCGAGACTGTGCACGAATGTCGACGTTCTTTATGGGTGCTTACAACCCTAAAATCTAATTTGTTTTGTTGTTGTCGGCAATATTTCGCTTTGGAAATGTTTGCATAGATTGTTGGGTTTTGTTCTTGTTGTGACTATTTTGCTGGTCAGGTTTTGTTCTCGGTGTGACTATTTTAGTGGACTTCCTTGTGAGCTTGACAACATTAATGGTTTGAAGTTGCAAGGTAAGGTTCCATTTTATTTAAATATGTTTTTCTTTTCTATTGAATTTTGTTTATAGTCTGTTTATTTTCTCCTTCCGTGTGCTTGCAGGGTTACTGCTTTGTTTATGTTGCTTAACTGTTTGTGGGCATCACTACTTCCAGTTTGCAAGAAATTTGCTCCTGTGTGCTTGCGGGATTCTGGATTTGTTTATGTTCTTTAACTATTTGTGGGCGTGGCTACTTCCACTTTCGAAGCCATTTTCGAGGCTGCTTTGTGAGTTTCACGACATGCATGCTTTGAATTTGCAACATAAGTTCCGCCGTCTCCGTGCGTGCGCTCTGTTTCCCAAGCGACGCTGTCTTTAATGATGTCTTTAATGATTTTGTCCTGGAGGCTATGCACGAATGTCGACGTTTTTTATGGGTGCTTGCAACCCTAAAATCTAATTTGTTTTGTTGTTGTCGGTAATATTTCGCTCTAGAAATGTTCGCATAGATTGTTGGGTTTTGTTCTCGTTGTGACTGTTTTGCTGGTTAGGTTTGGTTCTCGGTGTGACTATTTTAGTGGACTTCCTTGTGAGCTCAACAATGTTAATGGTTTGAAGTTGCAAGGTAAGGTTCCATTTTATTTAAATATGTTTTGCTTTTCTATTGCATTTTGTTTATAGTTTGTTTATTTTCTCCTTCCGTGTGATTGCAGGGTTGCTACTTTGTTTCTGTTGCTTAACTGTTTGTGGGCGTCACTACTTCCAGTTTGCAAGCAATTTTCTCCTGTGTGCTTGCAGGATTTTGGATTTGTTTATGTTCTTTAACTGTTTGTGGGTGTGGCTACTTCCACTTTGGAAGCCATTTTTGAGGCTGCTTTGTGAGTTTCACGACGTGCATGCTTTGAATTTGCAAGGTAAGTTCTGCCACTTGCAACTGTAAAATTTAATTTGTTTTATTGTTGTAAGCAATATTTTGGTCTGCAAATTTTTGCATGGGTTTATATATAGTCGTGCAGTTAGGTTTTGTTCACATTGTATGAGCTTCATGTCTTGAATGCTTTGATGTCCTTGCAGGGTTGTTTGTTTGTTTATGTTGTTTAACTATTTGTGGGCATGACTATTGAAATTGCAAGGTAAGTTCCCATTTTATTTAGATTCTTTATGCTCGCTTGGAACCCTAAAATCTAATTTGTTTTGTTGTTGTCGGCAATATTTCGATCTGCAAATTACTTTGTCTATGTTATTTAACTGTTTGTGGCCGTGACTACTTCCAATTTGCTAGGCAATTTCACATTGCTTTGGATATAGTTGTTGACTTAGGTTTTGTTGTCGCTTTGAGTGAATGGTTTGAATTTGTAAGGTAAGTTCTGGTTTTAGTTAGATTGGTTTTGGTTTTGTAATGCATTTTTGTATACTCTGCTTATTTCTCGGTTTGGTGTAGTTGCAAGGTTGGTACTTTGTGCATTTTGTTGTATGTTAAAAGGTAAGCTTGGATTTTATTTAATTTTTTTTGGGTTTTTTAATGCTTTTTTTTAATAATCTTCTTATTTTCTCCTTTCATCTTCTTGCAAGGTTGTTACTTTGTCTACGTTATTTAACTATTTGTGGTCGTGACTACTTCTAGTTTGGTAGGCAATTTCGCATTACTTTGGATATAGTTGTTGACTTAGGTTGTGTTGTCACTCTGAGTGAATGGTTTGAATTTGCAAGGTAAGTTCTAGTTTTAGTTAGATTCTTTTTGGGTTTGTAATGCATTTTTGTATACTCTGCTTATTTTTGGGTTTGGTGTAGTTGCAAGGTTGGTAATTTGTGCATTTTGTTGTAGGTTAAAAGGGTTTTAGTTCGGTTTTACTATTTATAGATATTTATTGATTTAAGTTTATTTCTTTGTTTTAATCTTTTCGATATTTATTGATTTAATTTTATTACTTTGTTTTAATCTTTTTGTACTCTATGTTGTAGTCTGAAAGTAGTCACGTCCACAAATAGTTAAATAACATTAACAAAGTAGCAAGCCTGCAAGCATAAAGGAATTTTTACAGTGCCAATACTTCTATATAAATCTATATATATATACATGTATGTATGTCTATAAAAATGTAACTATATATATACATGTTCATATATATACACATGATGTACATATATATATCAATTTATCTTACTAAATAAAAGCCTTCGTGTGCACACAACAGTAAACACTCATAGCAAAAACAAAACCTAAATCGACAACTAAATCGAAAGTTACAAGAAAATTTACAGAGCAAAATAGTTACAACAACAACAAAACAAATTACATTTTAGAGTTTCAAGCGCCCATAACAAATAAGAGCCCTGCGAAAGCAGGACGCAAAAAAAAAGCACACTATAAAAAAAGGCATAATAAATGCAAGAAACTTTAAGATGAACATTTGTCTTCCAGACTGAAAGTAGTCACATCCACAAACAATTAAACAACCAGGGTGGAAAATACCTCGCAAAGGGGAAGTACTTAGCTGCACAAAGAGTTAAACAAAGTGACAACCTTGCAAGCCAACGAAAGGAGAAAATAAGCAGACTATAAAAAAAATGCATTACAAAACAAAATAGAATTTAAATAAAACCAAAACTTACCTTGCAAATTCAAACCATTCATGGCGTGAAGCTCACAAAGAAACCCAATAAAACTATCACAACCAGAACAAAACCTAACTCCATGACTATATACAACCTCATGTGAAAATTTGTAGAGAAAAATATTGCCTACAACAATTAAACTTGAAGTAGCCACGACCACAAACAGTTAAACAACATAAACAAACCTGCAACCCTACAAGCACATGCAAGGAGAAAAATAAGTAGAATATAAAAAAACTGCATTACAAAACAAAACACAATTTAAATAAAATGAAAGGGAAAAATGCATTACAAAATGAAAATTGCTTGCAAACTGGAAGTACCGATGCCCACAAACAGTTAAGCAACAGAAACAAGCAGCAACCCTACAAGCACATGGAAGGAGAAAATAAACAGACTATAAGCAAAATGCATTACAAAAGAAAAACATATTTAAATAAAACAGAACCTTACCTTGCAACTTCAAACAATTAACGTTGTCAAGCTCATAACAAAGCCTAGTAAAATAGTCACAACAAAAACCAAAATTAAATAAAACAAAAGCTATTTCCAAAAATTTGTACAGCAGATTTGCAAAAAATGCATTACAAAATGAAAAAGAATATAAATATAACCAGAATTTACCTTGCAAATTCAAACCATCCACGACTTGAAACTGACAGAGCAACCTCCAAAATGCTTTGCCATTACAAAACAAAAACACATTTAAATAAAATGAACCCTTACCTTGCAAATTTGAACCATTCATGCTGTCAAAGTCACAAACAACCCCCGTAAAATAGTCACAATGAGAACAAAAGTTAACAACCTTATGTGAAAATTTCCAGACCGAAAATTGTAGAGCGAAATATTGCTGACAACAAAAAAAAAAATAGTATTAAGGGTTGCAAGCAACCATAAAGAACGTCAACATTTGTGCACAACCTTGGGGATGAAATCATTAAAGACAACATCGATTTGCAAACATTAAACATAACGTTGCTCCACAAAATATTTAGTTAGAGTAACACAAATCACATAACTGACTTTGTGCACATGAAGGCTTTTAATCTCAAAGATAAATATCCACTAACAAATGTTCCATATTTAGAACATTAATATATTGTAATTGATGTCTATAACTATGATTTTGTGACAACTATAAAATTGAATACTTACCTTGCAGAGTGAAAGCATTCATGCCCATACTTAAATATGTATCCATGTATACATATAGATAGATATGTATATATATTAGATGTATATGTATACATGTATGTACACTGATATAGACATGTATACCTATATATATACACATGGATATATATATACACATACTATAAAATAAATGCAACTAAGCACTTCTCTTGCAGACTGAAAGCTTTGTAAGTTGACTCATTAGTCAATTTACAAAACTTAAGGTATTGGCCTAATTATTACAAGTTTTTATAGTTAGTTAATAGTAAATTCATTATGATTCACAAAAAAAAATGTGATCTACTTAAATATTTGTTGTATTATTCTTGTATATTCACTTTTTTTAGTAATGCATTTCCACTCTGTCATTCAAACAGAAAAAAACCACACTAACACAATCAAATTTCAACAATGGATAGAAGATTGAAAGCAACAGAGAACATGAACAATGTAATTGAAAGCATGTTGCAAGAAAGCAACAAGTTAAAGAGAAACCTCAGAAAGATAATTGACCACTACCAACATAAATCACCAAAGCAAACAACAATTAACCTCTCAACATCTTGTAGTGCTATAACAACCATACATAGTATTGAATTAGCACCTTTACCAATGCCAAGTACTGAACAATTAGTTGATGCAATGATTATTTTCACATTGGGAGACAAAGTATTTAAATGGACTGATAATGAGCTTGGATGGGTTGCTTGGGTTGATCCTATGTTGTTGTAATTATTCAATCTTTGAAAAGTTACAATCACATTTTGGTTAATATTCGAAATAGACAGAAGCATCCCATATTTTCAAAGATCTTTGATGAGATGAACTCATATTTTGTTAATATGCTCTCAAATATGTAAATCATGATGTCATATTTAATGGTTTTTAAGCTTATCAACATATGACCAATTATCATTTTCAATGCATATTTCAATCACATTATGATCAATTTATTACCATTTGAAACAAAAAATAAACTGTAACAACGTTACTCTATACTCAGTTAATTTTGCTCTGCTTGTGCATATATACCTTTGATAATCTTACATCATGTTGTGATTGTATTCTGATATAAGAACTACAATTCATCATGCTTATAATTTAATTTTAATTCTCAAAAGGTCTATATGCATAATGGCATCTTCAATAGATACCTCTGAATCGATAGAGCACTCCACTATTGATAATTTGGTAAGCTAAATTATCAAAGCTTTTCAATATATAAAGCTTTTATGCTCTCTTTTTGGATAGTTCATCACTCTTTTCCATACCACCCTTTTCATTACCACATGCATCCTTTTTTCATAGCATAGTGGAAAAGTAGATGCATACTCTATAGACAACATAGCTTGATTACATAGTTTACTAACACAAGCTTTACATTAAAAGGTTAGGAAATATATGAATTGCTTGTCGTTAAAATTAAATCCTATTTATTCATATTATTTTTTGTAGGAAAAAACCCAAGAGTATGCCCCTACCCCTTTTGCAATTCAATCTATCAATGCTAGGGATGACCTTCCTTTAGCATTGCTACAAGTTTTGTCATTTCAGAAAATGCAGAACACAACAGATGATACTGACAGACATAAATTAGTGTTATCTGGTGGCACATATATGTAGTTGGCAATCTGGCCTTCTAAATATGCTACTTTGATAGATTCGAATATTCTAAAAATAGGCACAATAGTCCAGTTATTGAGTTATACATGCCAATACATATGGAACACAAGGTAGGAAATCAACTATGGTTATTAAATACAATATATTTCATCTTTTTTTAATTTCGTTTTTGTATAATTAACAGTAATTTAAAAAGAAGTTTTTGTTTTCACAGGACTATTGTAATACTTAGTCTAGAAGTGAAACAAACTGATTGCCCGTTCTTTGGTAAACCAGTATACCTGTTCAAAGACCAAGAACCAAAAAAAAAGTCTGAGGATAGACCATCAACATCTAAACAATCTCTTCAGTTTGCAACTGAATTGCCATCCCCACAAACAACAACTTCTGAAAATATAAGCCCTATCAAAACTTTGAATCCATATCAAAATAAATGGATAATCAAAGGGAGAGTTACTCATAAACTCCCTATTAAGGCATATAGCACAACCACCAAAAATGGCCATGTGTTTAGCTTTGACATTGTTGATTGTGAGGGTTCTAAAATTAGAATTACATGTTTTGATGAGATAACTAAGTTACACTCTAACCGTGTGGACATAGGTTCACATTATATTATTTCAAAGGGATCTGTTAAGGAGGCAAATGCAAGGTACAACAAACTAAACAGTCATTTAGAAATCATCTTGTTTGATGCATCCATATTGAAATGCTGCATCAACAAAGAACAAGTAGATCAACAAGGTCCTCCTTTCACACCCATTACTGAATTGTTTCATCTAACAAATAACATGTTGGTTGACATAATTGGTCTTGTTCTATATGTTGGAGATATAATTCCTATACATAGGAAAGATGGCAGTCAAACACAAAAACATGTTGTGAAAATTAATGATCTGTCTAGTTCAACAATTGACATTAACTTATGGGGTCCAATGGCAGAACAAAAGGGCCTAGAATTGAAAAATATGTTGACCAATGATAGTGTGGTTATCCTTGCTTTGCATAATGCTCGTGTTGGGTATTTCAATGGGAAGCTTATAAACATAACAACTACAACGACATTACATATCAGCCCAACTTTTCCAGAAGCAGAGCTTCTAACATTAAGAGGAAAGGACCCTTTGCTTGATGTACCCTTTGTTGCAGAAACTATCCACATAGATGGCAAATATACAAGAATGACAATTTCTTCAATCCATGAGTCGATGAGCATCAAACCAGAAATAATTCAGACAACTTTGCTAGCTGTTCTACGCTTTGTGAATGTAAATGACCAAAATTTCTATTACGCAGCCTGTCCATTAATAGTCAATGGAAGGCCTTGCAAGAAAAAATGTACACAACAAGTTGATGATTCTTGGTTTTTCTCTAGATGTCAAATCACTATGCAAGACTGTAATTATAGTTACCTCTTGCCACTAAAGTTACAAGATACCATAGGTACTCTATGGGCCACTGCATTTGATGAGGGTAGCATTCACTTGCTACACAAAAATGCAAGAACAATAGAGACACCTTCCTCAGTGATTAAGAGACTACTGTCACATTACTATTCATTCACACTATTGGTTTCTACTGAGACATATAATTCAGAATCAAAAATGAAAGTGGCAGTCAATAAAGTTGCTCCTGTTGACTTCAAAGCTGAGTGCCATGCACTACTTGCAGAAATTGGCTGCCTAAGTATAGAGACTTAGAATTATAACGCATCTTTTCTGATTATTAAACTTTGCAGTTTACAATAAAATTATTCTATTAGCTAATTTACATATTTAATAGTTTTACATATACAAACAATTACGTTTTACGAAGACAAGGCTGCTTCTATAAATATCTATATGGACATTTCTTACATCTACTGATTATCTCTTTGAAAGTTTTACCTCTTGACATAAGTTATTTGCAGTCATACTCATTACTTTTAAATGTCTCGACACTATGTTGTTTGCAAAAAAATTACACATATATGCACGTATATCATTGTTTTTTTGGTCTAATATCTATCTATGTAACAATACAACACCACAATTATTCATACTTATTGAATTCCACAGATGTACAACAATACTTATATATGTACATAACTATATATAAGTATTCATAGTTATAGTCTTTTTGATATACACATGTGTAGTTATATATGTGCATATGTTCATATACAAAACTTTGAATTTTTAAATGATATGTATATGTACATGTGTATATAGGTGCATACATCTGTATGTATCAGAATTTACTATAGTTGTGCATACCTATATTAGAATCATGCTTTTAAAAACATGAAACAACTAAGAACAACAAAAAATTATACATATATACACTGATATATATATATATATATATATACCATTATTATTCATAGTGTTAGTTTTTCTGATATATACATGTGTAGTTATATATGTGCATATGTTTGTATGTAAAACTTTGAATATTTAATTCATATGTATATATATATATACATACATGTGTATGTATCAAAAATTACTATATCTATGCATACCTATATTACAATGCTACCTTTTGAAAAGCCAACTTGCTAACAACAACATGTCTACGCAGTCCAACACTACAAAGTCAATTTATGACTTTCCAAAACCCATACATTTCAAGTAAAGTAATTTACAAGTATATAAAAAGGTGTACATATAATTTGAGTGAACGAGAGTAACAAAATAATAGAACAAATCAATAGAGATACAAATAAACACAACAAAAGCGGTTTACATACAGAACAAATCGTCTGCAATCACATAACCATAGATGAAGCAATTTTCAATTCTCATACATTCTTGATACATACTTCAAAGTTAACTACCTTCAATTATGAAAAATTTGACATACCTCTACTCTCTTTCAAATATTAGATATCTATCCAGCCTTGCCCTCAAGAAATTGATGCTATCAAATTGAAGAGAAGCCAGACCAATAGAACTTATTATGCAACGAATAGAGCCGATATCTCCAAGAAATGACAACTGAAGCGTCATGCACTACATACACCTTCCAATAACTCATGAAATTTATTAGAAACATAAAACAATGATGTTGAGCAAATTAATCTCAATCAAACATTTTATACTGCTCCTGAACTTGCTATGAAGACTGTTTTGTTTCAAAATACGTTGTCTAATTTCCGCAAAAAGATTGATATGTTGGAGGTCACAGAGCCATGTTCTGTTTGCAAAGAAATGTATGTGGGCATGACTATTAAAAAAGTCAATCACATAGTTATGTGCATGAGATGTTATGGTGAAAAAGGCCTGCATCGCTTCTTATTATCAAACAATATGAACCCAGGTGAGCAACCTTCTATTTTAATGTCTCTCTCTCAAGTAGAAGAAATGCTCATATCAAGAATTGCCCCTGTTTTACAAGTAACACATGCAAGGGGAGGGCAATACAAATATTCTGGCCATACAATAAACTTCCCACAAGATATTTTTGAAATTGCAATAACATTGCCTCGCCATATTAACCAATTAGAAATTCTAATTATCCATAGAACCAATTTGCAAGGATTAACATATGACTGTTACGTGAATAGATTTCACATCATGAATGCATTGTCTTACAAAATGAAACATGATCAATACTACAAGGATGTAGTTATTGATCCAGATGCAGTGCATCTATTGCCAGAGCAAACCACTAACATTACAGAGCTACTACATTCAGTACATTCCCTACAAGAAGGTGGTGTTGAAGATACTTCTACTTTGCTGAATATTAACAATGAAGAACAAATCGGGGAGAATAGTTCCTCATTTATCCCACAACTACCATCGTCTATACTAGAACTTGATGCAATCAAAAACATCCTCCATCTAGATAACAACAACAACAACATTATTCCTTGGCCACAAATTAGTACATCACCTATCAATGAGTACAATACTGAGGGCCTCCTTTCCATGGCATTCCCAACGGTTTTCCCTTCTGGAATAGCTTTACCACTACAACAAAGAACAAAGCAAGTACATTTACATGAATATGCTTTGCACTTGATCAAGTACTATGATCAAAGATTTGGGCAACATGTTCTCTTTAGATATTATATCTACAATCTTATGATGAGACATCGATCCCAACAATTAGCTTCTATCTTCATTAAGACTAATCTACAAGATAGTCTTCCACAAAATCTTTATGGCCTAAAGGAATACTTGCAAAACACACTATCAAGTGAATTACCAAATCATATCATGCAATATGCAGCCTCATTGTGTGGTACACGAGCATTTTGGAGCAAGTCCCAGTGTGACCTTACATCAATGATAGATCAGTTAGGTGCACCTACATTGTTTTTCACCTTAAGTTCAGCTGATACAAAATGGCCAGACTTGCATAAGTTATTGCCAAAATCAAAGTCAGCTACTACACCCAACAATAGAAGACAATTTATTGAAATTTAGTCAATAATCCCCACATTACAACTTTATACTTGCACTTAAGATTTCAAATCTTTCGTGATGAAGTCATTGTCAAAGAACTGAAAACTATTGACCATTGGTACATATATGAATGGCAACACCTAGGATCTGCACATATACATGGCTTTCTTTGGTTGCCAGAAGCACCAAATGTTGATAACCTTGACTGGTCAGATCATGCAAGTATCCAATTAGTTAAATACTTCTTTGACCAGTACATCACAACATGGAATCCACATCCTGAAGAAGCTCTCTTGAATAGGCAATATATGCCTGCAATTTCATATCCATGTCTTGTAGATACAGAGATCATATCCAAATCAGATCCTTGCATTGATTACATTGAGCTACTCAACGTTGTTCAATGCCATACAAAGTGTTCAGAGTATACCTGCTTGAGGAAAAAAAACTCAATCCTTCAATGTCGGTACAAAGCTCCCTAGCTTGAACAACTTGAATCCTCACTAATATTAGACCACAACAATAACCCATCATACAAACCAGCAAGGAATGATAACCGCCTAAATGTACACAACCCAACAATGCTCGCCATATGGAGGGATAATGTTGTCTGTTAGCTTGTCTGCCCCCAAAAAATAGTTCTACAATATATTTTGAAATACGCATCCAAAACTGAACAAAAGTTAGAAAGTTATATTAATATCTTGAAACGTATAGTTGAATCAACAAATTCAGATGATACAATCCTCTTATTATACCAAAGGCTACTCATGGGAATTGTTGCTGATAGGGACATTAGCGCACAAGAAACTTGTCACATGTTGCTTAAACTCCCATTGATATCTTGCACACGCCAATTTGTAACACTGAATGTTGGTAAAAGAATCTTCCAACGCATAGCTAATTGTGATGAAGAATCTCAAACCTCAATATCTTACATCTCAAACTACATGAAACGACCATTAGAATTAGCAATCCTGACTCTGCTTCGTTCAGCCCAGCTATATACATACTCTGAGCACCGTAAATCATGTAAATGGATGAAAAGAAAGGTACCCACTGTAGACATCTAAAATTGTCATGTCTAATTAAATAAATATCTTTATTTATTTAATTATCTAAGTCTAATTCTCCTATTAATTAAATGAATATTTATTTATTTAATTAATTCATTTATCCTCTTCTAGCCTTATTTCTTATTTAAATAAATACATTTATTTATTTAAATTATCATTCTCCGAAATTAAATAAATATTTTATTTATTTAATTAATCCCACTTCTTCTATTAATCAAATAAGTCTTTATTTATTTAATTAATTCATTAACCTTTTCTATCCATGACACATGTCATTCATCTCTTAATTCATACACTACCTACCCTTTCATTATTTCATTATTTCTTCTACCTACCCTCTAATCATAACCAACCATTTATCTTTTACACTTCTCAATCTTATCCCTCCATTTCATATAGTGTCTTCTATATAAGGAGATGATTCCTTCATTATCAAACCCTAACTAACTGACTAACTCACTATGAATTCAGCCCCGACTACGCTTTTGAACTTGCATATGCAATCAAGCCTACTTGCAACCACATTTCTGTTCTTTGTTGAGCTCTTGTGCACATATAAAATCTAAGAGCAAATATATCAAGCAAGATCAATGAAGATCAGAAGAATGGAGATTCAAACCCTATTGGACATGTGATGGTATAATCTTTGTGATTTCATTTGATTTGCATTGTCTTAGGTAATATTCATATGTTATGGTGGATCTTTATTGTTGTTAGGCTAGGGTTTTGTGGTTGAATTCATTTAGTCTTTCAACATTGTTGTTATCCATTCTCATCATATACATTTTGGCATGCTCGGTGGGACCCTTGTCCCTTTTGCATTTAGCATCTTTTGTTGCATAATTTGTTTTGAGGTTGCAGATCTGACATCTCTGACAACATTTTGATATTTCATGTCTACACACTTTCGGATTGCGTTTTTGATTTTCTGCCACGTCTGTGACATCTGGAACCGCGTCTACGTCTTCAACAATGTTTTTTTTTTTGCAGATTTCGGGAAACGCGTCTGTGTTCCTCAGTCACGTTTGTGCAGTTTTCAACCACGTCTATGTTTGGGAGCCACGTCTGTGTTAGATCTAGGCGCGTCTGTGTGTTCTAGTAGCGTTTATGTCTGTGACAACTGCGTTTGTGTTTGGTTGTTGCGATTTTGGTTTCATTGATTCAGTTTTTCATCATTCAGATTTAGATCTGGTTTATTTTGAGCTAACATTTTCAGATCTAGCTAACGAAATTGGTGCAGCTTGTCTTGAAAGCAAAATTGTTTTGTTGAAGGACCCTATTTCACAAAGTATTTTGGATTTAAAAATTTACCTAACTTGTGTGCTTGCAGGAAGGGTGATTATTTCAAACAATCCAAACTACTAATAGATCTTTGTTGTAGGACTTTGGCAAGGGTTTTTGATATTTATTGTGTGCCTTGTTTTCATAGATTAGCAAACACTTCAATTGGTGCACTAAAATTGAACCATTGTCTTTTGTGTCTTGAGCAATAGGCTCTTTTTGTTTCATCTTTAGAGGGCCTGTCTCCCTGTGTGGTCATTAGGACTACTAGTGAGGAGAGAATGACCCAAGTGGTAGCAAAAGAAAAACCATCTTCTTCCAAACCACTATAAATAACTGTATCCATGGTGAAAACTATGGATAACATGTACTGATTAGTTCATATCGACACTATGTCTCCCCATAAACCCGTTTGATCAAATTTATTTGATCAGTTGTAGGGCGTAACCCCTACCGGCTGGGAGCCTTTTGTATTTACAGAGCTGAAAGTGCCACATGTATGGCCACATGAGCGGATGCCCTTACTAGCACCTTTTTGTTTTAGAAGCCAAAATCCTTCTAGTTGTTGGGGCAGGAGGTCGGACCTCTGGTAGCGGCCCACACACATACGATTCTTAGTAGAGATACAAAGTTCACCACGAGGAGTTTTTGTGGGGATTGATGCTTGGCTGCCTCGAGAAGTGAGTGCCGAGGGTGGAGCCAATGGGGTCAAGCATCTAAGTATCTGCTCTGAATAGCGTAGCCTCAGGGGAAACTCCATGTGGGATTAACATCTATTATCTTGGTCAGCCATAAGAATTATGCTTGACTTATTTTGAACAATCAAACATTCAAGACCAAACATCAAAACATTGTGTCTTTTGTGTCTTCAAGTGTATGCAAAATAATTTTACATCAAACAACACACTTTTCTTGGAGTCTTTGAGTCTAAACACTTGCAAACATTGAGTCCTCATCAACACTGTGTCCTCTTGTCACGAAAAACAGTCAAATATTCAGATTTGGTCACAACAAAACAACTTCACAGATTGGAAAAATTACACAAAGTTTGCAGAAATGCATCTATGTCTGATAGAATAGCGTCTGTGTCATCTAAACATGTCTGTGAAGGGCATAAATGCATCTGTGTCTTTTGAGCAACATTGCAACATCTCAAAAATGCGTCTGTGTATGGTAGAACCATGTCTGTGTCATTTAAGCACGTTTGTGTCTGACAGAATAGCATTTGTGTCATTTAAGCACGTCTGTGAAGTATACAGGCATGTCTGTGTTCAGGATTGAAAACTTTCATAATTCAGCAAACAAGAACAGTCAGTTTCAGACTTATTGAGCTTCCTAGGTTATCTCTCTGGGTTTTTCATCTAGCATTTAGCCTGTCTTTGAGTCTCACAAAGTCCATCATTGCTTTACACCTTACATTACATTCACATTTGTCTAAACTTGAGTCAAAAGGTCACTTGCTTGTTCTCATCATACTTTGTCAACACACTACATACAACAACACTTTGCTAAGTGGTCCCTCATCAAGGTCTATCACCTTTGGGTCTCATTTGGTCTTACTTAGAGTCAAGGTCAACTTACCTCATCAAGAGAAACTATCATCTCTTTGGAAGCCACACCTACTCTACTACATACATACTTGGTCTTACACTTTGGACATTGCAAGTACACCTCAGATTCATTTACATTCCATCCAAACTCTTGGTCTTCCATACTCCTTTCATATTCATCTAGTCTCACACATCTTGGTCAATACCTAGTTCATGGTTGAAACTCGTTCCCAAAAATATAGGAGAGAAACTAGAGAGGCTCAAGAGTCCACAAACATGAGTTCCTATGAGTATGACAATGATATCTTTTTCAATTTTGATCATACTACATTACCTGATATGGATGCTTATAGAAACATTCCAAATGTTGAGAACATGGACACTATAAACAACAATGATACACACAATGACAATATGGACAACTTTTCCATACATTCAGCAGAAGTGGAAGACACCATTATGAATACCCATTTCAATTGATTGGTTGAGGAAATAATGAGGAGAGATAGACAATACTTTCTACAAGTGATGGTACAAAGTGGAGCCAAGATTCCTCATGATTTTGACATGTCTCAAATAATGGAAAATCAACCTTTGCAATAACCTCACCTAAACATGGATCAAAGGAGGCCTAATAGTGGAGGAAATAGAGGACCACATCTTGTGCTTGAATCACCATCATCTTTGTTTCAAAAACCAGAGGTCCCATACACACATGGTCAAGCATATGATACTCACCTTCACAGACCATTATGGAAGTCTTATGCAGAAAAATATACTCAATCACATACCAATGCTAAGGATCAACCACCAAAGCAATTGGATGTTCAAAGACATGCTCAAAATTTGGACATAAGGAAACCCTGCGTCAAATTTGGGGGCAACACACTCGAACAAACTCATGACATGCCTATAGAGTATGGTATACATGGACAAAGCAGATATTCTATTCCTCATCATGACTCTATACCAAGTGGTCCATATATGCAGCATTATTATAGACCTCCTCCATATGAGCATGTGTATGATCAATATCATCCATATATGCAACATGCTCCTCCTCCATTCAGTGGTTCAAGCATGGGGTTTGGTCCAAGAAGTCGGTCTCCACCTAAGAACAATTTAGAACAACAAATCAAGGACTTACAAAAGAAAATGGAGGACATAAATACACCGAAGCCAACCTACACAATGAGAGACATATGTCCCTATCCATTTGACAAAATCATTCCAATTCCTCCATTTCCTACACATTTTGTGACACCTAAGTTTGATAAGTACAGAGGAAAAGGGGATCCTAAGGCACACATAAGATAGTTTTTAACAGCTGCATTGAGGTAGCAGCAGAAGAGACATATTTGATGAGATTATTCCCACAAAGCTTAGGTGATCAAGCTATGGAATGGTTCTCCCAACTTCCACCTGGTATTAAGTAATGGGGTGACTTAGCAGAGGCCTTTATCCAACATTTCTTATACAACATAGAGACAGACATATCAATCACTAATTTGTGCAACACCAAACAAAAGGATGGAGAATCTTTTTCATCATTTTTACAAAGATGGAGGAATCTAGCCAACAAATGCTCTTGTGAAATTCCACAAAAACAAATGGTAGAAATGTTCTCCCAAAATGTTAACAAAGACATTGGTTATGACTTAGAAAAAGCTTGTTTGTCCACCTTCAAGGACGTCATTGAAAAAGGCTTAGCGACAGAAAAGGTCCTAATTGAGCAAGGAGTCATCAAAATATTCAAAGAAAACAAAGAGGACTTTAAAGGAAAAGACAAGCCAATATTTTGGAATAAAAACAAGAACACAGTCAATGATGGTGTTGTTGATGCTAATACAGTACGACCCAAAATCATTTTTTCTGGATCAAGCTCTACAAACAATCAAGTGAACTCTCAAGCAACTTCCAGATCACAAAGGAAGTACACCCCATTGGGAGAACCACTTGAGTCAGTTTTCAAAGAGCTAGTGGCAAACAAGATAATCACAATTCCAGATTTGCCTCCATATGAGCCAAAGGTCAAACCAAATTGGTGGAATGATGATGAATATTGTGAATTTCATAAAAGCAAAGGACATAAGACAGGAAATTGTCATCGACTAAAGAACATCATACAAGATCTTATTGATAGAGGTGACATTGAGATTGAAGGACACTCATCAAATCAAGAACACGAGATGTTTAAGGAACCATTCCCAAAACATGACAAGGGAAAAGCTACAGCCACAAATGACCAAACCATTTATACCAGAGCATCTTATAACTATGATTCAACTATCAATCACATCTTGATGGACAATTATGTCTCTACCATTATCATCAAGGACAAAACGCCTGAGAATTCTACCCAAAGACCCAAGATTGTCCTAAAAGGCATTGGATCTTCTTCTGAACCTACCTCTGATTGTCATGTTACAACCCATCGAGGTAAATTCACTTTGCAAGGTGCTCTAGTTAAAAACACCGCTTCCTCATCAACCAAACCTGAGTATGACCTTGTAGAATAGTTAGGGAAGACACCTGCGCATATCTCAATCCTTGAGCTCTTACACATATCCCCCACACATAAAGCCATTCTTGACAAAATCTTGAGAGACACTGTTGTCCCCACTGATCTGAACGTGGACCAGTTTCAAGCCATGGTGGGATACCTTTCCATTCCACACTCCCTTACATTCATAGAAGCCGATGACACCTCTGTAAGTCAGCCACATAATGCACCTTTACACATTGAAGCCTTCATACACAAACATCAAATAAAATGAGTCCTGGTAGATGGAGGAGCAGGTCTAAACATTTGTATATTGAGCACTATTAAACAATTGGGATATTCTGATAAAGTTGTGAATTCTACAAACAAAATTACCATCAAGGCATATGATGATGAAGAGCGTTCATCCAAAATCACAGTCACCTTACCTCTCAGAGTTGGGCCAGTTACAAAGGATGTGGTTTGTCAGGTCCTAGACCTCGATCTCACATACAACATACTCTTGGGACGTCCTTAGATTCATGAAATGAGGGCAGTCCCATCTACATATTACCAATGCATCAAGTTTCCTCACAATGGAGTTGAAATAACAGTTAATGGAGATCCTAATCCATTCATATACTGCAATAACTTGAGACCGAAAACTGAAATGATCATTCCAAGTAATAGGGAAGCTATTCCTTCTTCTGCATACATTGATCTCGAATCATTAAAACCTTTGGCCTCAAAACAAGGTGAGCTTAAAGGCAAATTCTAGGACAAGGGCATGGGTGAATACACTTTGAATCAAACCATGTACTTACGACAAGTCATGAGTTCACTAAACGAATATGGAAGACCACATCCTAATAAGAAGGTATCTATCATTATACTCAAATGGGACCCTACTATCTTTCAAAAATGGGGTGAACTAGAAGAGGAAGACCTATACAAAATGCTCTACAAAGACCTTGAAAATGATACACAAGATCACATCAGCATACCATGTATGGAAAAGGGTTCAAGATTCTACAAAAATTTGGTTATGATGGCAAAAGCCCTCTTGGCTTAAGAAAAGAAGGCATCATTGAACCTTTACAACCTGAATTGACATTCAAAAAGGAACGCTCGAAGGGACTTGGTTTCATGACTTCCAAGGTCCACACTCAAAGGGCAGAAGAAGCATTACAAATCAAAGCTGCCAAAATTCAACAAGAGAATCACTATTCCATAGACTCCAACGAATGGAAATGGGGTTCAGACAAATCTGCCAGTGACTATGAGCTCATCGAGACATTCAGAGAGCCAGATGAACCCACATAAGAAGAGGAATTTTATGAAAAATTCAAAGTTGGTCAAGAAACAACCCCGAAGGATCCCATATAGTCCTTATCTCTAGGTCCTAGGTTGAAATCACATAGAATGAGAACACCTGTCTCAGAATGCGCTACTAGTGAGGATAATTTGGATTCATTCACAATCGAGATTGATGAGGAGAGTGCCAATGATGACCTTGATAACTACCTCGACATACTTGAATAAAACTGCATCTTCACTCTTAGCCCTGCTAACTTTGAAGACATCAAAGGCC
This sequence comes from Cryptomeria japonica, assembly GCF_030272615.1. Taxonomy (NCBI): domain Eukaryota; kingdom Viridiplantae; phylum Streptophyta; class Pinopsida; order Cupressales; family Cupressaceae; genus Cryptomeria; species Cryptomeria japonica. Next base: position 157,430,609 of record NC_081412.1, read on the forward strand.
TTCCCCTTGTTCACCACCAACTTATTGACTGGGACCATGAAGGACCTGCACAGTTTGACACATTCCAGAATGATGAAGCTTTTATTGACTATCTTGGCATACGAGATGATCTTCCCCCTGGGGACCATAAACCAGGATACACTATAGAACTTAATAGCATGGCATATTTTGGTGAGGGTGTTGGGCCTTCTACTCGCAAAAATATAAAAATAAAACCAAATCAAGGGTCTTATGGTGAAAACTACACTGTAGCATTGTCTGACCCCAAAAAAGTAAAAAGAAAGGATGCATCTGCAGGCAAAAACCTCTCTGAGGCACCCGATGGTGGAAGGCTCGACATTCTCCCAGCATCATATGAAGAAAAGCCATCCATGTTGGTAGAGGAGACTATCAAAACAAACATTGGCATAGAAGAAGTTCCACACAACATATTCCTGGCTCAATCTTTGACAGAGTCAGAAAGGTCAAAATTCATAAGTTTCTTCACAGAATGACAAATCAACTTTGTATGGTCATACGCTGATATGCCTGGATTGGATCTGGATTTGGTAATGCATCATTTGACAGTTAAACCGGGGGCAAAACCAGTGAATCAGAAATTAAGAAAGATGCATCCACAAGTCGCATTATTAGTCAAAGCAGAGCTTGAGAAATTATTGGATGTCAGATTTATACGCCCAATTGATTATCCTGAATGGATCTCCAACTTAGTGCCTGTCATTAAACTAGATCACAGTATCAGAATATGTACAGATTTCAGAGACATCAACAAAGCTTGTCCTAAGGATGATTTTCCATTACCAAATATTGACTTGATTGTCGATCTCACAGTAGGTCATGCGATGTTATCTTTCATGGATGGATTCTCTGGTTACAATCAAATAAAAATCACTTCTGAGGACTAGCACAAAACAACATTCACTTGTCCTTGGGGAACTTTCTGTTGGAATGTTATGCCCTTTGGGCTAAAAAATGCAGGCGCTACATATCAAAGAGCCATGACTACTATCTTTCATGATCTCATGCACGTGACTGTGGAAGATTATGTTGATGACCTCTTGAGCAAATTAATAGATAGAGATACACATTTGGACATACTTTCAGTCATCTTTGATCGGTTGGAAAAATATAAAGTAAGATTAAATCCCAAGAAATGTGTCTTTGGAGTAACCTCCAGGAAGCTCCTTAGATTTATTGTCTCAAAAAGAGGAATCAAAGCCGATCCAACAATAGTCAAGGCCATCCTAGAGATGCAACCACCAAGAAATATTAGTCAACTTTGATCTTTGTAAGGGAGACTCCAGTCCATATGAAGATTCATAGCATAACTTGCAGATAAGTGTAATCCTTTTCAACACTTACTACATAAAAACATCAAACTCAAATGGGATGATAATTGCCAACAAGCTTTCCAGACACTCAAAGATTATCTTCTGAATCCACCAATTTTGATGCCACCAATTCCAGATCAACCTCTATTACTATACATATCAGCTACTTCAACAACAATGGGGGCACTCTTAACACAACAAGTTGCTGAGGGCAAAGAAAAGGCAGTATACTATATCAGTCGCACATTGGTGGGATATGAGCTAAACTACACACCAATTGAGCGTGCATGTCTCGCTGTGGTCTTTGCTTTGCAAAAACTATGACATTACATGCTAACTCATAAGACTAAGTTGGTTGCAAGGATCGATCCATTGAAATACCTTCTCAATAAAGCAACACTTACTGGGCGACTAGCCAAATGGGTGATGCTCCTGAGTGAATTTGACATCGAGTATGTGGACAGAAAAGCAATAAAAGGACAAGCTATCGCATATCAATTAGTAGATGCTCCTATGATAGATGATGTTCCTCTAATTTTAGAATTTCCAGATGAATCCATTTTAACAGTGTCACATGCAAAGCCTTGGCAACTATACTTTGATGACTCATACACACAGCATGGGTCAGGAGCTGGCATCCTCTTCATAACTCCTTAAGGAGATTCTATACCAAAATCATATCGATTATCATTTCCCCGCACTAATAACATAGCGGAATATGAGGCATTAGCAACTGGATTATAGATTGCAGTTTAGTGGAAGATCCAGGAACTTTGTGTTTTTGGGGACTCTCAACTTGTAATTCGTCAGGCAACTAATGACTACCAAACAAAAGATGAGAAATTAATGCCCTATAAAAGAATGGTGGATGACTTGAAACAACAGTTCACGAAGATAGACTTTGAGTAGATACCCAGAGAGCAGAATCGAGCCGCGGTTTCCATGGCTACAATTGCTTCACTAATTGATCTACCACCGCATGAGACCCGCTATGAGTTCTTGGTGGATAACCTTTTGGTTCCCTCATATGAAATTACTCCTACTAAGATGATATGTGTTGTTGGTCCTGAGTCCCAGTTATACGGTTCTATTTTTGCATACCTTCATGACAATACCCTACCTCTTGATCTATCCAATAACCAACGTCGCACTTTCATTCGCCAATCTTCTCAATACGTCATTTTAGCCGATATCCTATACCGTCAAGGTCTAGATGGCACTCTTCTTAGATGTTTAGAAAGCGACTAAGCTCAGATTGCGTTACATGAAGTACATGAAGGGATATGTGGTCCACATTCTAGTGGTCCTACCTTAGCCAAGAAACTCATCAGGACTAGATATTACTGGCCCTACCTTAGCCAAGAAACTCATCAGGACTAGATATTACTGGCCCAATATAGAAAAAGATTCATATCAGTTTGTCAAGAAATGTAAGCAGTGTCAACTTCATGGAGACCTCATCCATGTGGCATCGCAATAACTTCAACCAATTACGACTCCTTGGCCAATCTTTCAATGGGGACTCAATCTCATAGGCAAGATTCACCCTCCATCTTCCAACAGTCATAAATTCATCATCACTGCCACAGAGTATTTCACAAAATGGATCAAAGCCGTGCCTCTCACACGTCACTAGAAAACAAATTGCTACATTCATTCTCAACCATATCATTTGTTGATACGGTATTCCTATTTCCATCATCACTGATAACGGGCGTCCCTTCAAAAATCAAGATGTTTGTGAACTCTGTGACCGCTTCCATATTACCCATCGTTTTTCCACACCTTATTATCCCCAAGGTAATGGTCAAGCTGAGGCGTCTAATAAAACAATCCTCAAAATCTTGAAAAAGACAGTCGACGACACTGGCCGTAATTAGCATATCCAACTTAATCCACACTTTGGGCTTACCGCACAAGTATCCACACACCTACAAGAGCTACACCCTATTCACTTGTCTACGAAACTGAAGCTATCTTGCCTATTGAGGTCAAGTTACCCTTTTTATGAGTCTCTTTGCAAAACATTATCAGTGATGAAGACTACAGGGTCTCTTGTTACAAGAACTTGAATTATTGGATGAACGAAGATAAAATGCTTTTAATCATCTCAAGGCTTATCAACAACGAATGAGTCATAGCTACAATCATAAATTGAAGCCTCGAACATTTGAGGCGGGTGACCTAGTTCTCAGAGAAAATCCTAAAAATCAGCAAGACAAAGAAAAGAAGGGCAAGTTTGAACCAAATTGGCTTGGTCCTTACATCATCACAACAACATATGGATCTGGTGCATATCAGCTCTCAACTATAGAGGGTGAACCTTTGGAGGATCCTATCAATAGCATGCACCTTCGCAGGTTTTACACATAGCTCTTCAGAGTATCCCAATTCAATAAATACAAAAAAAAATTCAAAAAATTCAAAAATACAAAAAAATCATAAAAATTAAAAAATCGTTACTTGGTGAAAACCTGGCAAACAGGCGCTTTGTGACACAAAAAAATTGAAAAACAGAAAAACATTTCGTCCAATGGTGAAAACCACTTTAGTGGTGCCCTGGGCAAGTACCATGGTGAAAACTGGGTTACCAATGCCATGCGTAGAGACATTGCTCCTCCCTCCTTCTGGATTCCATTTCAACCTTCACTTTGCACACACTCACAACCTATTCATCCATAATAAACTTACCCACTCCCATCATGGCTTGTTATTGATCTACCCAAGATTGGTTAGCCATTCATAATAACCCCCTTTTCACACCTTTCCATCCATAATAAATCAACTCCTATCTGTGGCTAAGGCAAATCCTACATCTAGTAATGGGTGTGGAACTAAGAACATCACATGTTTTGAGGAGTACAATTTCTTCCAGTTTTCTTCAGTCTATATGTGCACAATCCGCAATAAAGCAACATCTGCATCCCCACTCCACAATAAAGTTCCATCTTCTCTGCAATACGGTATCATTTGCATGGATTCAGTCAGTTTTAGATGAGATACATCAGCAACAATGGACTTCAACAAATCAAATCTTTCAACAGACTTAGACAATATTATGGTTCAGTGCTATCTATCCTTTTTGTGAAAGTAAACATTGTGACCACAATCAAATAAGACTTATAAAAATGACAAGAGACACTAACTTTGAGGACTACAGTGGATGTTGGTGTCAAGTCTTGGTTTTCTTTTGATTTTAATTTTTTGGTGACATGTCTTTTAGCTTTTCCAGGATGTCTCTAACTAGAGATTCTATCTCCAGGATGTCTTTGACTAGAAAGGCGAGGATGGGATATCGTCACCTATTTTTCTTTGTTGTCTGTGGATTGTCTCTTAGTAATGCTATGACTTGTCCAAGGATATGAGGACACTGAGAGTCTAGTATGAACTGGGGCATTCCTTGTTTGTGACTATCTTATCTCCATGCAAATAGGTACAATGACTTTCTAGGTCGAACATATGCCTCGATTGTCATAACCTACTTGCCATAATAAAGCTCAATGATGATAATGCACAAGAAGCTCTTTCACTTTCATATCTTCTATCTTCCATCCCCCTTTCTTGATTGCCTTCCATCGTCCTTCTTGAGTCCATGTAGCCTGCTATCACATGACTGAGTATAATGACACGCCAAAAATATTCGCATCTCATGTAGTTGCACCTGCATTATCACATATTAAGCATTTCATACATATGTATAGATATCACAATTACATCACATCTTGCACACGACACATGTTAGCACATTCTACATTTTCATCATGCATCTCATCATTTACATTATCATATTCATCTGCATTTCATACATTCACATTTGCATTTACATAACATATTAAAAACATAAAAGAACAAAAATATTGTATTTCATCATGTACATATTTGCATCACATAGCAACATACATCATGAAACATCTCATCACATAGGTACACATGCATATAGTTGCTGCAAAGATGAATAATCTCATATATATATATATAATCAAAAGTGTCATGATACAATGATGTCAAAATACATATGGCTACAAAATCACCCGAAGGTGTCTACATCATCATACAAAAATGGTACAAAACTGATACATAGGGAGCCCTCTATGGCTATGATGAACTCCCTCCCTCAAAGCCACCTGGCCTCAATGGAGTCTGAGCCCTAGAAGGACCCACCCTAGGATCATCTCTCTTGCCCCCTCTATCTGGTGGTTGTGGAGGACCCATAACCCCACCACTAGATGCCTATCTCCTTTGACTTCCTCCTATGGCCGTCGCTATCCGTGATGGTCTATGGAAGCTCCTAGCCCACTGCTTTGGTGGCACTGTCCTATAGTATAGGTCTTGCCAATAGCCTATCTCCTCCCCTGCCCGTAGAACATAGGCATATCCATCCCCTGTGTCCTCTACTGCCTGCCTCCCAGCCCTCAGTGCTATCTCAGCCTCAGTATAGCGCTAGATAACCTGATCCCGCTCTTGCTCTGTATCCCTCAGCTATCTCCTAATCCTAGCTATTTCCCTCTCCAGGTCCTGGATCTCATCTTCCTATCCCTAGCAGATCTCCCTCAGCTCAAACAGCTTATCCTCCTCCTCCTCAGCCCCCTGTACCTCTGGCCGTGGCTCTACCAGTGGCTCCCCCTATACTGGTGGCTATGCCTGTGCCTGTGCTTGTACCTACCTCTGTCCCTGTCCCTGCACCTATCTAGGACCTTGTGCTACTGGCACCTGTAGTGGCAATCCATCGTGACCCCTCACCACCTGAGCCTGCCTCTCCTCTCCACCCTCTCTCTGTGGAACCACTCTCCTCTCTCCAACAGCACCTCGCCTCCTCCGTCGGCCTCTCCCCCCACCATCTCCATCATCATTCCCATCCCCACCACCATCTCCATCTATCGGCTCCCCTAGGTTTGTCAGTTGTGGAAAGGGATGCTCAGGCCAATATGCAATGTACTCTGCATCCATGCTTGCATCCTCAATCTCCAGCCACATATCCCATGGCATAGGCACCATCTCTACCAGCTGCATCATGACCTGATCATACGACAGCAGTGGCCTAAAGTGTGCCTGGTCTTGCACTGTCCGCGTATACATACCAGAACCCCGTGGCATCTGTTGGATCCTGCCAAACTATCTGCATACCCTATCAACCAGCTTTCTCTCCAATACATAGGGCATCCGCCCAATCAGATATCTGCTCCAGAAAGTATAGGGTAGATCCATTGCGTCATCCTACCACTGCTCGCACTCATGGTACAACCTCCATATCACAGTGTCAATCTCATCCAGGACTTGACACCAATGCTCCAACCTGCCAATCCGTGGCTGTGATGTAATCATATCTTACAAATGCACAAAGCTTCTTCCATGATCCTTGCCCCTGAAATGTATCGGTCAAGTAACCGGCAAATGCTCATATGCCCACACCTGCAATAATGTAACTCTGTAGCCCAATCCTACAAATCCATGATAAACAAACTGATGAAGCTCATAATATAAGTGTACTAGCATGCACGACCCCCAAGCATATCTAGTATGCTGTGTAACCAGTGTCTCCAAGGTGCTCCCCTAGCCCACAACCAACCCCCGTGTCACCTTGTCTGGACACAGGAACCCACTGTTCACTCCTAGTACTACTGGTAGTGCTAGTCCTGTCATGATCATCGTGTCCCATGCCATGTGTCCAGCCCTCATCTCTAGTCCTCGATCCTAAAACACTCATTTCAGGGCCTCCCTATCTCCATCTTGATCATAGGGTATTAGCTCCCCATCGATCGGTATCCTCAAAATCTTGTAAATATCCTCCAAGGTGACTGTCATCTCACCCATTGGAAAATGAAAAGTGCATGTCTCAGAATGCCATCTCTCAGCCAAAGCAGTCATCAACCCCATGTTCGCTCGAAACTCAGGCACATACAGAATGTATCTTAGACCCATAACCTTAATGGCAGCCCTATCCTTGAATGTCAGCTCTGGTCATAACCTCTGCGTCAATGGGAATCTCTTCTATGACTCCAGCATAGGCAAATACTCCTGCAGTCAAGCAAATCAATCATGTTAGTCAAAGTGACACTCACTGTTCATCACAAAGTGTTGCTTCTATCCTAGTGACACTCACTGTTCATCACAAAGTGTTGCTTCTATCCTAGTGACACTCACTGTTCATCACAAAGTGTTGCTATCTATCCTAGTGACACTCACTGTTTATCACAAAGTGTTGCTATCTATCCTAGTGACACTCACTGTTCATCACAAAGTGTTGCTATTTATCCTAGTGGTACTCATTGTTCATCACAAAGTACTACATTTTAGCACTCCCTGTTCATCACAAAGTGCTGCTCATATTTGCACTCCTTGTTCATCACAAAGCGCTACTCTTATTTTAGCACTCCCTGTTCATCACAAAGTGCTGCTCATATTTGCACTCCCTGTTCATCACAAAGCGCTACTCTTATTTTAATACTCCCTATTCATCACAAAGTGCTGCTCTTATTTTAGTACTCCCTGTTCATCACAAAGTACTATGTCTTGGTACTCACTGTTCATCACAAAGTGCCTCGATCTATCCTAGTCTTCCCTAGAGGACCTGCTTGAGTGTATCCTCTCAGCAGCTTATCCAATTGACAACGTATGTTCACCACAGAACTACCGATTTGGCCATGAAGACATAAACGCGCCTTCATGACATAAACGCGCTTACAGACTGCACAAACACGCCTGCTCTGCATAGACGCAGCTAAAATACACAGATGTGCCTATGCTCTGCATAGACGCGCTTGTCCTGCATAGACGTGCCCATATAGGACAGATGCACCTGCACAATGCAAATGCGCTCGCATTTTGCACAGATGCTTTTCCCAACATAGACGCGTCTGGCATAAATGCAGACACGCCTAGCCAACATAGACGTGCCTGGCACCAACACAGACACGCCTACACGTTTTTGACATTTTTTGACATTATCCTAAAGTGCATTTATTGCACTACCTAGCATGCAATTATGACAACAATTAATGCGACAAAGTACAAGGAGGTTTTGTGGTACTCACCGATTCTCCTGCATCTGTTGGCCTCTGAAATCGGCAAACATGATTGAATCTATGAACCAATGCCATCGCTGCTGACTGCTGCTACTTTCTTCTCACTCTGCACTCTGATCTCTTGGATGTGTGGATGACAATGAGGATGTTTTCCCCTTGTAGTTTATTTTATAGACTACCCTAGCTCTCATTTCCCGAGTCAGTCTTCATTATCTTGTGACTGTGTCACTCTATCCTATTTGGTTAGTCCATTCTAGCCTTTCTTTCTTATCAAGAGATTGTCTGCGATCTTTCCAGACATTTTCATCTAATCCCTCGAGGGGCATATCATTCCCATCTTGGGGCAACTTTGTATCAGTTCATCTTATCTTCTTTGAAACAACACGACAAGCTACATTGTTGCAAAGAGGGGCAAAATGTAGAGACCTAAAATTGTCATGTCTAATTAAATAAATATCTTTATTTACTTAATTATCTAAGCCTAATTCTCCTATTAATTAAATGAATATTTATTTATTTAATTAATTCATTTATCCTCTTCTAGCCTTATTTCTCATTTAAATAAATACATTTATTTATTTAAATTATCATTCTCCTAAATTAAATAAATATTTTATTTATTTAGTTAATCCCACTTCTTCTATTAATTAAATAAATCTTTATTTATTTAATTAATTCATTAACCTTTTCTATCCATGACACATGTCATTCATCTCTTAATTCATACACTACCTACCCTTTCATTATTTCATTATTTCTTCTACCTACCCTCTAATCATAGCCGACCATTTATCTTTTACACCTCTCAATCTTATCCCTCCATTTCATATAGTGTCTTCTATATAAGGAGATGCTTCCTTCATTATCAACCCCTAACTAACTAACTAACTCACTATGCATTTAGCCCTGACTACACTTTTGAACTTGCATATGCAATCAAGCCTACTTGCAACCACATTTTCGTACTTTGTTGAGCTCTTGTGCACATATAAAATCTGAGAGCAAATATATCAAGCAAGATCAATGGAGATAGGAAGAATGGAGATTCAAACCCTATTGGACATGTGATGGTATAATCCTTGTGATTTCATTTGATTTGCATTGTCTTAGGTAATCTTCATATGTTATGGTGGATCTTTGTTGTTGTTAGGCTAGGGTTTTGTGGTTGAATTCATTTAGTCTTTCAACATTGCTGTTATCCATTCTCACCGTATACACCCACAATTGTAAATGTCTACCCACAACATAAATCTTTACCTTTAGAAGAGGACAACAATTTTGAAAGTTTTTGTTGGAGTGAATTGCTTCTTTACAAACCATTTCGAATTATTCCTCTGCATATAAGGAGCTCAGCTGAAGAAATTATCATAAATTGGAAAGCTCTTCAAAGTACAAATTACATCTAGTGGCATGTAAATGGTTTTGAAGAACACATTACAACAGAAAATGGTGAAGAGCTACAACTAGAAGATATTCGCCAATCAACTCATGAAGATCTGTACGAATGAGAGTTTTTGTCACAAATTGGAGCATCAAACAACTTTGACGTCGCTGCTCTTCAAATGCTGGAAAATGTGATTTTGATCTACAATTTGATTGGACTGCTTCTATACCTGATGAACCACTGCATTCAAAAGCATCTAACTTTTTTTTAATAGAGAAAAGCCAAGCACCCCACAATCTTGCCAACCCGCATTTAAATGCACCTACTAACTATGAGCTTGCATGAAACCAAATGATTGCACTTGATATTATTAAAACTCATGCTGAACAGAACCTGCATTCTTCACCTTTATGATTAATCATTCAAGGTACATCAGGTACTAGAAAATCATTTCTTATTGACTGCATATGCAGACAGTTAAATTCAAATACAGAACATGCACAATACCCTTTGCTTGTACTAGCACCAACAGGTGTCTCCGCATATAATATCCAAGCAACCACAATCCATGCTGCCCTCCATATACCCATTCAAGAATACAAACCCTTAATAGGCCATTCCCTATTAATGTTTCAAGAGCAATGCAAATACTTAAGTTACATTTTAATAGATGAAATGAGCTTTGTTGGCCCTCAATTACTCATTAAGATTGATAAAAGATTGCGAGAAGCTTTTCCCAGCAGACAACATGAATCATTTGCAGGTATCTCAGTCATTTTGGTTGGTGATCTTGCACAACTTCCCCTAGTTATGGATAGACCATTATATGCATCTCACTCAATGGCACTGGCTCTATGGCACACATTCAATACTGTTATCACCTTGGATATTCCATTTCATCAACAAGGCACAAGTTCTTCACACATAAGATTCTATGAAATATTTCTTAATATCCGCAACTCAACACCATTGCAAATAGATCGGGAATCCCTCTAGTTGCGGTCAACCCATGCTTTGACACTTGCTGAGAATAATCACTTCAGCCAACAAAAGCATTTGTTTGCAACAAATGCAGCTTCAAGTGCACACAACAAAAAAATGTTAACACAATTTCACTCGCCCATTGCACATGCAACAACAATCATTGCACATCAAAGAGATAAGCAGGCACACCAAGAAGAACAACTAGCATTTGAAATTCTTCTTTCTATAGACCAGGAAATTATGCTTATTGCAAATTTATGGATAGAAGTTGGCCTTGTAAATGGTGCTTTGGGTCAAATCAAACAAATTGTCTACGATGCAGTTTCCAAACCACCTGATTTGCCAAAATATGTTGTTCTTTTCAAACATTACACTGGGCCTTCATGGGATCCACATAATGCAAAACATGTCCCAATTCCACCAATTACTAGAGGAAACCGAACACAAATTCCATTAGCAATGGCATGGGGCATTACTATTCAGAAATCATAGGGGTTGACATTAGACTTTGCCACAGTTGACATCGGTAAAACAGAGAAACAAGGCCAAACATTCACAACACTTTCAAGAGTAAAAGCAATTGAACACCTACGTATACACCCAGGCTTCACCTACAAAAGGTACTCCTGATTGAAAGGTGCAACATCAAAAGTACTTCGAAAGGCAGAGGAAGCCCGCTTGCTAAAGCTTTCACACAACACAAAACAAGCATACCTACAGAACAAACACAATCAAGTATGCAAATCACATCTTCATTATATTTTCATGTATTGTATATCTTGTATTCAATGTATCAACACAAAACAATATTTATACTTTTCAGGATGGACAACACAATTAATGTCTATGTAAGTGAAGAGCCCTTTTACATGGCCTAGGTCTGCAACAAAAAGGTACACACCTAACACCTACTTCCTATTCAACAATTTTGTAACTTTCAACAAAATTTTCCCCTCCTATTTGCCAAAAATTGTTTCTCATACATTCTTATTTATCACAGCTTCCAATACACTTTCAGTTTGCAACGCACCTATTCACTTTTGCACATATAATGGTTTGTGATGCTATTTACTCATTGCAACACTATTTACAATAGGTAAGTATTATACTATTTATCATTGCCTACCTTTTCTCATTAACATTCCTTTACACCTTCAACTAAACAATAGCATCATATGAATATAACAATTACTATTTTTTGCCACTTGTTCAATATAATATTAACTAATGATGTACTAATACAAGATTTTTCCTTTGTTTATCTTCTTTTACTGCACCTCTTCCATTTCACAGGTATTATACTTTGTGAAGGTTAGCTTTCAAAAAGAACAACATCCAATGCACCAAGTTCGGTAATTTGAAGGTATGTAACACTCTTCAGATTTTCTGTCCTCTACTTTCAGGTTTCTTGCTTTGTTTATGTTCTTTAACTATTCATAGTTTTCACCGCATTTATTTGTGATGATGTTTCCTCACTCCGCCTCTCTTTACAATTACTAAGTATTCTACTATGTACTAATACAAGATTCTCTCTTCCATTTCACAAGTATTATACTTTGTGAAGGTTATCTTTCAAAAAGAACAACATCCAACACACCAAGTTCACTAATTTGAAAGTATGTAACACTCTTCATATTTTTTGTCCTCTACTTTTAGGTTTATTCCTTTGTTTATGTTCTTTAACTGTTCGTAGTTTTCACCACTTCCAGTGTGCAATGGACCTGTTCACTCTTACAAATTTATTTGTGATGATGTTTCCTCACTCTGCCTCTCTTTACAATTAGTAAGTATTATACTATTTATCATCACCTATCTTGTCAAAATTAACAATCCTTTACACTTTCAAGTTGTTTTGATCGAATAATTTAAATTTCAGTAAAAAATAACATCATATGAATATAACAATTAAAAACTGTAACCACTTGTTCAATGCATTTAATTTTCAATAATGATGTACTAATACAAGGTTCTCACTTTGTTTATGTTCTTTAACTGTTTGTGGACCTCAACACCTCAACACTTTCACTCTGCAATCTCAAGAATTTCAAGGTATGTAATAGTCTTCAGATTTGCTCCATTGTACTTCCAGGTTCCTTGCTTTGTTTATGTTCTTTAACTGTTTCTACATTTGACCAATTTCAGTCTGCAAGGTACCTGTTGACTTGTACGCATATAATGATTTCTGATGGTATTTACTCACTGTCCCTCTCTTTACAATTCATAAGTATTGTACTATTTATCATTACCTACCTTTTCCCATTAACATTCCTTTACACCTTCAAGTTATTTTCATTCGATAATTAAGCTTTCAGTAAAGAAAACCATCAAATGCAGCTAGCTCATTGGTTTAACGGTATGTAAACCTTGCATACTTGTTCAATTTATTGAATTTCCAAACTCTGCTTGCAGGTTCCCTACTTTGTTTAGGATGTTCAACTATCTGTCCACATGCTAACTTTTACACGTATTATGCTTTCTCAAGGTTTTGAATTTGTACCTATTATTCAATTCAACATTAACTACCTTCTCTCTTTAACACCCATTCCCACTTTCAGGTTCTCTTTACTAAACAAATCAGCTTTCCACAAAGAACAACAGGTAAATCTTTTCAGATTACAAAAATACTCTTAGGTAGATAACAATATCATAACCACTTGAAAAAATTAACTTCCTTTCACATCTTAAACCAAAGTTAATTTTTATTTTCAGAAAGTTCAGTATAGAAAAGCTCCCTCACAACAAACAAATACTCACATGAATCATACAAGAGATTCCAATTCTGTAATTACACATCCATCAGGTATTATATTACTAAAAACTACTAACTTTCAAATTTTCAACATTTTCAAAGTTTTTAACTTCAGTAAATTTATATGTTGTCCAAATCTAACATATATAAATGAAACAATGATGGAGGTCTTTCATCATATACATCACATGGAATTCAACAAAAAGCTATATAACATGTTGCTCTTACTAGGATGGGGGATGGAGGGTGGATAACAACAATACTCTGGGTCCAACAAAAAAAATTGGTTGGGAATAATATAGCCTACAAAAAAAAATGTAAAACTATATTCACGACATATTCTTCAAGTACATCATGCTACATACACCAACATGGGGGATGGTAGGTGGAAAATTTTCAAATTTGGGAACAACCATTGGTTGGGATAAGTACAAAAAAAATGTCTTACTGTACAATTAACTCTTTGACTTTAATTAAAATTTCTTATTCAGTTATACAATATAATATACTACTCAATATCACAACTGTTAATATTTATAACTCTACAACATAGATCACCTGATGTCCCCTTTTTTCTTAATTTTGTAGTCATTCTCATTTATTGGGGAACCTTAGTTTATAAATGTGAAGAACTAAGTAATTCAGGAGGACGGGACAGTCACGTGTATTTGTATAATAGGAGTATTCATTACTCATTTGGTTTATTCAAGCCTTTTACTGTTAACTAATTTGTATAACTCATTCATGTTCCTCCAAACATACTACCTTAAAAATCAGACCTATCGGCCTCCTTGGTGTAGGAGCACCCTTTTAAGGTCTTCCTCCATTTGCATTTTGTTGGGATTTTTCTTCTTTAAGAAGCCATGTAAATGTAATAAGAGCCAAGAGCTCATTAGTCTTGTCTAGGTCCTAGTTTAGGTCCCAAGTTCACAAGTCTAGGTTGAGTTTTCTTTTGGAGTAGAGGGTATGTGTGCCCATTGATGAAATTGGGGTCCTTTTAGAATGGTTGTCTCCATAGGATAGCCCAATGTAGGCCTAAAAGTCAAGAAAAGCAACATTGCAAAAGTTGCTCAAAAGTTGCAAAAAGTTGCATGACAACTTTTCAAAGTTGTCATGCGACTTTTCCACCTAAAAGGTCATAACCTTAGCTTGGCATGGAGAACCCTAAAATTGGCACACAAAACAAGGCAAAGAAATTATATATTGTTGCAAACCCTAAAATGAGGGCTTGGATGTCAGATTGTACGACCAAAGGGAAAAGACCTTGACTGTGACTATGTTTTGTTGCCAGTCGACACAAATGGAGCATTAAAAGATTGACAATGGATTGTTTTGTAGACTAAAATATGTTGAGAGTCTTGTATTGTGTTTATACTTTCATTTTGAGCATTTAGGTTAGGTTTATTGTGTAGGTTTTGTGTGCTTTGTAAGTATTTTGTGAGTTACTCTTTCACTGTCCAGTTTTGGACTGTTTTGTGTAAATGGGTTGACAACTCCTAAACCCATTTTGGAAACACCATGAAACCATGGGGAATAGGAGTGCAGACCCCGTACAATATCTCAGAGGAAGCAGGGCCCTTGAAGATGCAAGAAAGCCTTTCAAAGACCCACTCCTAGGCGAGACTAGACTGTGCCCGACTAGGAAGGGTTAAGGTTGCAGAGGTCCGTGAGAGCAAGGAAGGACAAGGAAGGAGGAACCCTTTGGAGGAGTTGAAGAGGGGTGTGTGGAGAAACATTGGTGAGAAGGAGGAGCTTCCAACAATCCATACAAGGTGGTGAAGACAGCAAACCATCACTGTGACCCTGGTAGGCCTAAAACCCCTCATAAAAACCCTCAAAAAACCCCTAAATTCACCTAGGGCAGTGTACGGACACTTGGAGGCCCAAAACTAGGAAAATATTTGAGACTTTGCCAAATGAATAGCAGTCTCTTTGGGAAGTTTCATAAATTTGGGCATCGTTTGCAAGAGGGAGCCCTAAAAGTCCAGAATGGAGGCCTAATTGGGCACATTCCTTGTAGCCCTATTTTGTAGGAAAGAAGCAAAATAGAGAGATTGGTAACAAATAGGAAGGTCAAAACCTCTTGGGGGCACATAAATGGATGGAGAACTATGTCAAAGACCTTTCCTATCCTTGCTAGGACCTAAGAAGGTGTAGGAAGAGTTAAACCCTTATTAGCCTATGTGAGGGTTTTTGAAGCTTGTGAGTAGGTGAGACCTTAGGAGAAGCATCACATGTTGTTGGTGGGTGGATTGGGAAAGGTCAGGGGATTCCATAAGAAAGGGAAGTCTTAGAGACCCTAGGGTGTGGTTGGAACACCTGGTGATCCAAGGAGAGGATCAAAGAGCATAGACTAGGCTAGTCTATCCCATACCCATTCCCATCAAATTGGTATCAGAGCCAGGTTAAAGGTTTGGTGGACCGTGCATGTCTCTATATTCTGGTGAATCAGTAGGAGAGAACATAATGGTCACTAATGCAGAGCTAGATAGGGAGGTAGAAGAACAAAAGGAGAAAAATAGACTCCTTGAAGATGCTATGAGTGAGATAAGGAACAAGCTGCAAGAAGTGGTTGATCAGAGAGCACAAGAACTCTGGGGTGTAGACACTAGTGATAGAGTAAATAAAGCTATTGATCTAGATGACATCATACCTAAACCAAACCCCTTAATCAATGAAGAACCTTTTGTGAAGGCCATCAAGGCTTTGAATACAAAAGCTTTTGAAGGATTGCCACATTTCAGTGGAAGGATGGACATTGACACCATCATGGAATGGATTGAGGGTAAGGAGAACCAGTTTGAGTGTGAAGGTGTGATAGAAGCTCAAAAGGTTAAGGTTTCCAAATCAAGACTAAGGGGAGCAACCTTGACATGGTGGAAGTAATTGCAAGAGGAGAGAATTAGCATGGGGAAGCTACCTATTGCAAACTGGAAGGCCATGGTGAGTAAGATCAAGGAGAACTACTTGCCAGAGGATTATGAAGTCCAACTTCATAAGAAGAGATAGGGATTGAAGCAGAAAGATCTTGATGTGGCCTCCTACATAAAGGATTTTCAAAAGCTTTGTCTTAGATCCAAAGTCCAAGAGGAGGAATCTATCAAGGTGGCTAGGTATCTAAGTGGCCTAAAGTGGAACATCCAAGAGGAGATAAGGCTATGGACTCCTACCACTATCCAAAAGTGTCATCAACTTGCTACTAAGGTGGAAGAGAGGAGAAAAAGGAAGGGAGACTCCAACAACAGGGGTAGAGGGAGAGGTAGAGATCAAATGAGTCACTGAGGTGGTTACCAAAGCAAGGCAAGTGAGCAAAGGAATCAAGGAGAGTCCAAGTTGACTGAGCATAACAATGAAACCACTCTTAGAGGAGGCCATTCTTGAGGAAGAGGTGCCCAAGGGGGCCCAAATAGGAGTAGAGGTACTAGCAGGGGTAATTCCTACTTTGCAACTATGAAATGCTACAATTGTGGTCAATTGGGACACCCGACCTATAGATGCCCTGACAAGCTTACCTTATCAAATAGTGGAAAGAGGGTTTCTTATGCCCATGAAGACACATCAAGCAACAAAACACCTGAGGTGGACCATATTGAATCACAGATTGGAGAAAATCTGATGTTCAATAGAGTCTTGATAAGACAGCTGGTTAAGGATGAACCTAAGCATAGGAGAGCATTGTTTAGGGTGAGATGCAAAATCCTTGGTAAGGTTTGCAAGGTGATAGTTGATTCAGGGTCAACTAATAACATCATATCAGATGAGGCAGCCAAGAAGTTGAAACTCACAAAGATACCCCACACTAGCCCTTACAAGGTGACATGGTTGAATCAAGGACAGAGTGTGCTTGTCAATGAACAGACTTGGGTAGAGTTCTCTATTGGAGGATACAAGGATAAGATCCTTTGTGATGTGTTACCCATGGATGCTTGTCATCTACTGCTAGGTAGACCTTGACAATTTGATATGAAGATGATCTATGATGGAGAGGAGAACTCCATTTCCTTCAAGAAGGATAGCAGAACCTATAAGATTCAGTCTCTGATAGAGAATGATGAGGGAACCTCAAGAACACCTAGTGTCTTACTTAATACTAGTAAAGAGTTCTTACACCTACTACATGAAGAGGAGATAGTGGGATGTGCCATCTTTGTGAAGCCAAAGGAGGAGGAAGATAAGTTGTAGAGAGAGGTACCTAAGGAGGTAAAGCAAATGTTGCAAGAATATAAAGACATAGTGAGTGATGGAGCACCTGCAACACTTCCACAAAGAAGGTCTATAAGCCATCAAATAGACTTTGTCCCTGGTGCATCCCTGCCCAGTAAAGCAGCATATAAGCTCACACCTGATCAAAACAAGGAGGTGACAAGGCAAGTGAAGGAGTTATTGGATCAAGGACTGATCAAGGAGAGCATCAGCCCATGTGCAGTCCTGGTAGTACTAGCAACAAAGAAGGGAGGCAAGTGGAGACTTTGCACTGATTCAAGGGCAATCAATAGGATCACCATAAGGTACAGATTTCCTATTCCTAGAATAGAGGATTTGATGGACTGTTTAGGAGGTGCCATGTATTTTACTAAGTTGGACCTTAAAAGTGGTTATCATCAGATTAGGATTAAGGAGGGTGATGAGTGGAAGACCGCTTTTAAGACTATAGAAGGGTTGTATGAATGGCTTGTGATGCCATTTGGACTTACCAATGCCCCAAGCACCTTCATGAGGTTGATGACTGAGGTGTTGAAGGACTTCATAGGGAGATTTGTGGTGGTGTACTTAGATGACATACTCATCTATATCAGAACCAAAGAGGAGCACCTAGAACATTTGAGGTTAGTCCTAGAGAGGTTGCATGAAGAGAAGTTGGCAATCAACTTAGAGAAGTGTGACTTTTTGAAGCAAGAGTTAGTCTACTTGGGGTTTGTGGTGTCTAAGGGAACCTTGAAGATGGATCCAAGCAAAGTGGAGGCAATCTTGAATTGGCCTGCCCCTAAAACAGGAACTGAAGTTAGGAGTTTCCATGGTTTAGCCCAATTCTATAGAAAGTTTGTGAGGAACTTTAGTGGCATATGTGCACTAGTACTTGACACCATAAAAGGAGGCCTTAAAACTAAGTTCAAATGGACTGAACAAGCTGATGAAGCATTCCAATTATTGAAGCAAGAAGTAGCCACAAAACCCATCCCACTCTTACCTACTTTTGACAAGCTATTCACATTGGAATTGCAGTAGGGGGTGTATTGAGTCAAGAGGGAAGGCCTATGGCATTTTTCAGTGAGAAGCTTAATGAGGAAAAGAAGAGGTATTCAACATATGATCTAGAGTTGTATGCACTAGTTTAGTCTCTCAAGAAGTGGAGGCATTACCTACTCCCAAAAGAATTTTTGGTGTTCACTGATAACCAGGCTTTGAGTTACATTAACACTCAAGAGAAGCTTAGCAATAGAAATTTGAAGTGGATGGAGTACCTCCAATCCTTTACCTTTACCATCAAGCATAAAAAGGGGCAGCTTAACAAGGTGGAAAATGCTTTAACCCAGAAGTTGTTGACTATCCAAGAATTACAATTGCAGAGCATAGGGATAGAAGGTTTCAAGGATCTCTATGAAGAAGATGAGGACTTCTCATCAGCCTACAAGGTCTGCAAGGAGTTTGAGAATCATTTTCATGGTGAGTATGCAGATTGCACTCTTCAAAATGGTCTCTTGTTCAAAGGCAATCAGTTATGTGTGCCTAGAGGATCCATGAGGGAAAATCTCATACAAGAGAAACACAATGGAAATCTAAGTGGACACTTTGGAATCAATAAAACTTTGGATCTAGTACAGAGGTACTACCATTGGCCTAGGTTGCCAAGGGATGTGAGAAGATATGTGGAGCAATGTGGTGTGTGTCAAAGGGCAAAAGGAGGATCAAGCAATGCAGGTCTCTATCGGCCATTACCGGTCCCAAATAGGCCTTGGGAGTGTGTGAGCATGGACTTTGTGGTAGGACTCCCCAAGACAAAGATAGGTATGGATAGCATCTATGTGGTGGTAGACAGATTTTCTAAGATGAGCCATTTTATTCCATGTAGAACTACTCATGATGCTAGTTATATTGCACATCTCTTCTTTAAGGAGATTGTAAGGATTCATGGACTCCCATTAAGTATTGTTTCAGATAGGGATAGCAAGTTCATGGGCAATTTTTGGCAAACCTTATGGAGAAGACTAGGGACTAATTTATCATTAAGCTCAGCTTACCATCCACAAACAGATAGTCAAATTGAAGTCATTAATAGGGTGTTAGGCAACTTATTGAGGTGTCTAACCAAGGAGTATGGGCAGACTTGGGATCTAGTTATTCCACAAGCTGAGTATGCCTACAATGACAGTGTAAATAGGACCACTGGAAGGAGTCCTTTTGAGGTTGTCTATGGTAGAAATCCAAGAGGGGTGTATGAACTAAGAGAACTTGGTTCCATGGAGATGAAGAGTGGGCAAGTAGTGGACTTCACTCAAACCATCAAGAAAGTCCAAGAATAGGTCAAGAGAGCCATCCTAGAGTCTACTCAAAAATTGAAAGCTAAAGTGGATGAAAAAAGGAGAGAGGTTCAGTTCAAAGTGGGTGACTATGTGATGGTCCATCTAAGTAAAGCTAGAATGCAAAGCGGCAAGCCTACTAAGCTATAAATGAAGAGGGTAGGACCTTGTAGAATTATGTCCGAATATGGTGAGAATGCCTACAAGGTGGATCTTCCTTCAGATTTGGCTATATCACAAGTCTTCAATGTTGCTGATCTGATATTATATAAAGGGGAAATAGTAGGGCAAATTGAGAATCAAGCCAAGGTGCTACAGGACTTGGATGTGAATACCTTACCTCAAATGAAGTAGCCCTTAGCAGAGGAGATCTTGGAGTCAAGGGTGAATAAGTCTACTAGACACCAGGTCTACATGGAACATTTGGTGAAGTGGGCAGGTCAACCTGAGTCTAAAGCCACTTGGGTTGAAGAGGGCAGGTTCAAGAAACTTGGTATTGACCTGGCTCTCATCTCTCCCCTAGTTCCTTAATTATATGTAGAGGGGGAGTATGGTGTAGGAGCACCCTTCTATGGTCTTCCTCCATTTGTATTTTGTTGGGATTTTGTTTCTTTAAGAAGCCATGTAAATGTAATAAGAGCCAAGAGCTCATTGGTCTTGTCTAGGTCCTAGTTTAGGTCCTAGGTTCACAAGTCTAGGTTGAGTTTTATTTTGGAGTAGAGGGTATGTGTTCCCATTGATGATTTTTGGGTCCTTTTATCATGTTTGTCTCCATAGGATATCCCAATGTAGGCCTAAAAGTCAAGAAAAGCAACATTGCAAAAGTTGCTCAAAAGTTGTAAAAAGTTGCATGATAACTTTTCAAAGTTGTCATGCAACTTTTCCACCTAATAGGTCATAACCTTAGCTTGGCATGGAGAACCCTAACCTTGGCACACAAACCAAGGCAAAGAAATTATATATTGTTGCAAACCCTAAAATGAGGGGTTGGATGTCAGATTATACGACCAAAGGGAAAAGACCTTGACTGTGACTATGTTTTGTTGCCAGTCGGCAGAAATGGAGCATTAAAAGATTGACAATGGATTGTTTTGCAGACTAAACTATTTTGAGAGTCTTTTATTATGTTTATACTTTCATTTTGAGATTTTAGGTTAGGTTTATTATGCAGGTTTTGTGTGCTTTGTAAGTATTTTGTGAGTTACTCTTTCACTATCCAGTTTTAGATTGTTTTGTGTAAATGGGTTGACAACTCCTATCCCCATTGTGGAAACATCATGAAACCATGGGGAATAGGAGTGAAAACCCTATAAAATATCTCAAAGGAAGAAATTCCCTTGAAGATGCAGGAAAGCCTTTCAAAGACCCACTCCTAGGTGAGACTAGACTGTGCTCGACTAGGAAGGGTTAAGGTTGCAGAGGTCCGTGAGAGCAAGGAAGGACAAGGAAGGAGGCACCCTTTATAGGAGTTAAAGAGGGGTGTGTGGAGCACCATTTTTGAGGAGGAGGAGCTTCCAACAATCTAGAGAAGGTGGTGAAGACAGCAAACCATCACTATGACCCTGGCAGGCCTAAAAGCCCTCATAAAAACCCCTAAATTCACCTAGGGTAGTGTACGGACACTTGGAGGCCCAAAACTAGGAAAATATTTGAGAATTTTCCAAATGAATAGCAGTCCCTTTGGGAAGTTTCACAAGTTTTGGCATCATTTGCAAGAGGGAGCCCTAAAAGTCCAGAATGGAGGCCTAATTGGGCACATTCCTTGTAGCCCTATTTTGTAGGAAAGAAGCAAAATAGTGAGATCGGTAACAAATAGGAAGGTCAAAACCTCTTGGGGGAACATAAATGGATGGAGAACTATGTCAAAGACCTATCCTATCCTTGCTAGGACCTAAGAAGGTGTAGGAAGAGTTAAACCCTTATTAGCCTATGTGAGGGTTTTTGAAGCTTGTGAGTAGGTGAGACCTTAGGAGAAGTATCACATGTTGTTTGTGGGTGGATTGGGAAAGGTCAGGGGATTCCATAAGAAAGGGAAGTCCTAGAGACCCTAGGGTGTGGTTGGAACACCTGGTGATCCAAGGAGAGGATCAAAGAGCATAGACTAGGCTAGTCTATCCCATACCCATTCCCATCACTCCTGTTGCAAGCACTTCCCCTGCAACTGCTAGTTATACAAAGAGTGATATATGAGAGAAAATTGGTAAGGAAAAATAAGAAGTCAAGTACAATAGCTTGACTTATTTAAAAGTAAACCATTAAATGCGTCGGTAGGTTGGTATGATTAAGATAGGAAATAACTATTCAAATTATTATTATTTTTTGATTAATTTTTCATAAGCTAATTTCTTATAATTATAAAATACATCACCATGAGTATGAAAGGAATCTTTATGTAGTTTGATAAGACAATATACCAAGCATACATCCTCGTGTAAATAGTGACCTTTGCTACGATCTATTGGTGTAGAATCAAATTTCTATTTATTATTATTGTTTTTTTATCAATTTCTCATTCTTATAAATTTTTAAGAGAATCAATTGTATTATATAGACAATCTTTTATTGCTTGATATTTAAAGCAAGACTATAACCTTATGAATAATAAATATATATTTAAATTAGCATATCTTTTTTAATATTAGAAATCGAGAGTAAACAGAGAGTACAAGGAGGTCAGGCCTTAGAACAAAAAAGTTGTCACCGACTTAGGACATCATAAAAAAGAAAGCAAGCGTAATTGATCATGTACAACTGTACAATACAGTATATCCATAACAACGTCTGACAATAACCATAAAAGCAAAAAGGAACCAAAAGAGAACACATCAGTGTAGGATATCATCATGGGCTCCAACCCATGCCATCCACCCACACGGGCCTTCCATCCACACAATGTTCTTACGGTTCTGAAACTAAGAAAGCATCTCCACCTGATCAAAATAAGGCTCCCTATTATCCTTGATCTCAATGGTTAGTATCTTGAGGGCATCTTCGAAGGAAGATAAATTCTCCACGTTTCGTCTCCACTCATAGCCATCTTTCATCTCATAAATGAACATATTAGCATGACCATCTCTGAGAAACCTTAGGAGCTTGTTCCTTTCCAAGTTCATATTAATGGAAACCTGCACGGTGATGTTAAAAAAGGACATCTTTCACTTAAATTGTTATCATTAAAGGATACTAGTCAATAAAAAATATTCAGAAATTTAATCTAATTCAATAATATTGTTAAAGATTGAGTTTTTTGTAAATACTATAATAACAAATGTATCATTATCTTCTTATCGTCAAATCTTGTTTACTAATATTCATATTATTTTTTTTTAATGTTAAAGTTTAAAATATAATGAACATATTTAGTATTCTTAAACACTATCACAACAACAAATCACATAAAGAAATATATTTAATGAACTTAAAAAAATTGTAATCAGTTTTTAAAATAACTTGAATGAGAGTTATCATGTTTTTCTTTCCATTAAAAGCAAGGAAAAATTATAAGTGTAAAAAATTAAAATTATTAGGGTAGCCTATTTTGAATATATCATATTGTTGGTGGGAATTTTTAGGGTTTCAATTTTAAAAATTTACTTCACTTACCTTTCTATTATCAATTAATTTATTGATAATTTCATAATAACACAAGGTTTAACATAATAAATATGTTCATTATCAAGTCAATCATTTAGTGCGTTTTATTTTAAATATTAAAATCAAGAAGTGAAAAGATTACAAAAGGATTTCTAAATAGTAACAATTGTCATTAAAATCAAAGGAATGAAAATTCATTAAAATCAAAGGAATGAAAATTCAAGGAAGTTTATTATTGAACCTTTGTATTTATGATCCAAAAGAAAACACAAAACTCCCAAATCAAATAATACTAATAATAAAATTTTAAACTATTTTATCTTAACTATCTAATTCACTAAAAGATAAACATGATTTCATTTAAATTTTTTATATTGATATCGAAAAAGACTTTAGATATTTTTAAATTTGAATTAATATTTCAATCTTAAATTTTAAGATTCAATGTTTTTGATATTGATAGAAGCAAAATAAGGGTGTTGACCCTATAACAAAACAATCCAAAGGTATCTTAAATAGAACATCAAGCCATTAAATTCACATTAATAGAACAATTAGTCTTAATATAAAAAATAGTCTATAGAGTGAAGAACTAGAAGTAATCAAGTTTCAAAATAAAAAACCAAAAGATCCATAAAACAACCAGCATTGGGATAAGAAAATGGGCCATCAAAATCTTCAATCTATAACTTGAATAGTTCCTTTGATTCTTGTCCTTGTCATCATCTTTACCAAGCTCCTCCTCCTACAACAAACAAAGCATATTGGATGATTATGGATTACCTTCGAGCTAAATCTGGAGACGATCACTAGCTTCTTTTCTAGGCTTGACACCATAACCTTAAACAATGAGAGTTTAACAATATTAGTATCATACTTAGCACATATGCATGGGAATCACAATCTTAGTAGGTATCTCCAGATAGGTCTACCAAGGCTACCTTGGTTTTTTTAGAGGCATGAGAGTTCTTTGACCAACTACTTATAGTATTTATTGAGCTTTCCTCGTCCTCAATTTCTTTGTAATCCTCTTTCATCTCACACTTCTCCTAATTACCATCAAAATTCACCATCTCCTTATCTTTAGCCATGGGCTAGCCCACAAATGTATTTAATCTCCTATGGTTAGAACCACTAGTGTCCTTTGTTTCTTCATCCTTTTTATCTTAAGCCACTTCTTCCTCAGTATCAATATCCTCAATCCTCAATAGGGTCAAATTTTTCTTCACCTTTTTAGTAGAGAAATAATTTCTATCTTAATAAGAGACGCAAGATAAGATTTCATTCAAAATAATTGGTTGTGGGAAAAAGAACAAGGGAATTGTACAATCTACCAACAACCACCCAAAATAGACCTTTAAATTTGGCACAACCATAGGACAACCCTTGTAGAGATCCAACCATGTTCAAATGGGGAATAATTTTAGAGGACCTTAGGGGGAAGGGCTATAGATACCCCACCTCATATCGGCCAATAGAGGGCATACTTGGACCATTGTTCTTGACACCCAAAGAAGCACCTCCAATGATAAAAGCCACCTCAAAACTACCTGCAACCATTAAATCATAAATAAATATTTATTATTTATCTAGTTATGTTACTGTTAATTTTCTCTATTAAATAAAATAAATATTTTTATTTATTTAATTAATTCATTGGCCTTTTCTTTCTAAATAAATAAATAAATAAATATTTTTTTCATTTAATTATCCTAACTCCACCTTTTCTCTCTATTAATTAAATAAATAATTTTATTTATTTTAATTAATTCATTATCCTCTTCTTTCTAATCCCAGCCTTCCAACTTGTTCACATGGATAACAATCTAAATTTTTAGGCATGTGACAAGCATCTTATTTCTCTTCATTATGTTTTATCTCTTCTCTCTTCGTGTGACAACACACATATCTAATCCTTAACTACCACTCAATATTAGCCTTTCATTCAAATTAATCTCTTAATCTTATTCATTCCACTCATTCTTGTCCCTCCATCTCATTTTCACCTCTCAATCCTATTGATTCTCTTCTAGCTAGTGCAAACATGACCTTTCATATTTTAATCTCTTGAGATAAGCCCTTGATCCTCTTGTATATTTCTATAAAAGTGGCTTATTCTTCTGATTCTAGATGGATCAATCATTAGCCTAGTTGCATAATGATAAAATCTCCCCATCTTGCATCATCATCATCATCTTTATATCTTACATCATCAAGAAACCACATTACATTCCTTTCATGTCATCTTCTGCTAGTGCTTACGGTTGAGATCAATTACACCATTTTCACAAGGTCCTGAAGGATAGGAGAACAAGGGAGTCAATAATTTCATGAATGTGAGCTATAATTGTTCTTTTTTTCTTTTTAACATTTCATGACTTTGTATTCTATTTATGTTGTTGGATGTTAGGGGAGATTCTAGGCTTGTGGTTTTCCTAATAAGGGTTTACTATTAGGTTGAGTATTCCACATACACAAAAGTCATCTTATATACATATATACAAAATATAAAAGTATTACTTTATCTAGAGAAATTATGCCATAAAACACATTTGTTAGTTTATGATGAATTACAAAATCATTGCTAGGAATGTAGCAATAAATAATTTGTCTAGGAATATTGACAAATACATCTGATTGTAGACAATGAAATGACCTCCAATATTTTAGAAGCCAACTCTTCATTTTTTGAAAAGGGAAGGAATAGATACACTAAAGGAAATAAAACATGAAACTATAAATCTATCCTAAAGTGATGTGTCAAAAATTTAATGAGGTTTATCTTTAAAATGCATAGCATAGCTTGAGCTATTTAATCATTCACAAATATTTGAAAGACAAAAGGAATGATTCAAAACCTTGAATAATAACCATAGAGATAAATACTACAAAAGAAATACTTATAAATAATAAAGAGAAAATGATATCATAACATTGAACACAAAAGGTGACAACCCGTTCATTATTAGGGGAGAAAAAATTATGAAGGTTGTTCATGCATAATTTAAAATATTTAGTCCTTTGTTAGAAATACTTGATTGGTTGTCATTGATGTCAAACCTAGTGATCCAGATTGGTCCAACTAATGTATGTAGTGTACAAAGAAGTGGAAGTTAGGTATGTATGTAGCAGATATATTTTTTGGTAGGTTGTTGCTCTGGAAATGTCTATTGGCTCTATGTGGATATGTTTCCCTTGATGTCTAAGTTTTGGTGTTTGGTTTCATGCTTCAGATGTACATGTTGTAATAATAAGGCATGGTGATATTTAGTTGACCAATTCCAGGATTGCAATGCTCTGCATCTTTGTCTCATTGCAAATATGATAGTATAGTTTTGATATGATAGTAGTCATTTCTTAAGATTGTTGTATTCAAGTTTTGATGGTCTGAAACTTGTGCTCCAAAAATATATTCTGTTGTGCAGTGTTTGATAGTTCCGTGAGTTCTATTCTCTTCCTATTTTTTTGTTTCTAATGATAATATTTTGATGATCTATTGTTCACATCTTTAACTTCTTTATGTTGAGTTGGATTGTACTATATATGTTTCAGAATCGTGTTCTTGTGGAATTTCAAGGATATGTTCAATCCGGGTTAGGTTGGCCTTGAATTTTTTTATTGTTGTTTTGCTTTGGTGCTTGTAGCGTGTGATCTAACCATTGGATTATCATTTGGGAAAGTGTCTTTTAGGTTGACTTGATGTATATTTTTATTGATACACACACACATATACATACATATACATGTTTTGTCTTGAGTAGTTGCAAGAAGGTGATGAGCGATAGAGTGAGAGAGATGATATTTGTGGGTGAAGAAGAAAAGTAGATCTAGTGTGATATTGATTTTGTGTGATTGGAGGAGGTAGATAGTGGATGAGGTGCAAGGTTTCTTAACTGTATCTACTACAATTAGTTATTGTGATGTCTAGAAGCTTAACATTCATCTAAATTGATCCTATGCATATGTAGATGCAATATTCTCAATTCATACTTATTTTTCTTGGCAGTGAGCCTTCTAGTAGTAAGTTGTTCTAATCTGAGCAATGAGCCCTCTAATCATTGAGCCTTTGTAATCCCATATAACTAGTTATATTATCTTGAGAGTTAACCTGCTCTATAGTTTTTCCCATTTGGGTTTTAAACATATAAAAATTTGGTGTCTCTCTTATGGTTGTGTATGTCTTGCATTTCATTTCTATTGCATATATCCTTTTATGATAAGGTTAATTGAGATCAAATTAAATTTTAAAATTTCAGATTGTTTAGTTTATGAAATATTGATTCACCCCCCCCTCAATATTTTGGTTTGTTCAACAAATGCCATTATAGCTTGGTCCCTTGTTGCTAGCTTAACCGCTTGAGGGGTTTCTTGATTATTTGAATAGATGTCTTCTATGGATATGGCATGACAATATTATTTGGATGGAGAATTGAAGACAACCATTGAAGATTTGGAGACTGTGGAATCTGAGAATGAATATTTTACAGAGAATGTCAAGGTAGAAAATGAATGTGTCAAGAAGTTGAGAGATCAGATCCGAAAGTTCAAAGCAAGGCATTGAGAAGTTAACAAAGAGTTAAAACAAACAAATGAGACTATTGTGAGTCTAAAGGTGCAGATTGAAGAAAACAAGAAAGTGGAAGAAAGTCTAAATGATGTAATTGATCAAAAGACAAAAGAATGTGGGAAGTTGGAACAAGAGGGTAAGAGTTGAAAGTTGGGTCCCACTCCCGTGTTAGTGCGCAGGTTGGAAAAATTACCCACTAGAAACGGGTGCCAAATTTTTACAAATCGGGCACTCGTTTTGCTTCGGGGGCCCGAGTCATGAATAAAACATGTGTCCGTTTTGGTTCAGGCCTCTAAAGCAAAACGAGCTTGTGATTTTTACAAATTGGGTGCCTGATTTGTAAAAAGAAGGCGCCCGCTTTGTAAATGTATTTAATTTTTTTTTAGGCATTTTTTCCTCATTTTCACTGTTCAGAAAATGGGTAAGCGATTTTAGGAAGCACGAGTGCCCATTTCTCAGCTTGCCAGCCAACCCCTAGACCATTTTTTCCTCATTCTAGGTACGCACCTTTGTTTTTTTATTTTTTATTTTCATTTTTATTATTATTTTTCTAAAAACATATATTTTTTTAATTGTATTGAGTAGGTTAAAATTTTAAAGTTTGAAAAATGTTTTTGTTTAATAGTGTAAATTTTTTATTTAATTTTATGTTTAAAATAGTAGTTTTTAGTTTTAAAATATTGTAGAAAACATGAAAAAAAAATAGTTAAAACTTAAAACCCTAGGTAGAAAACAAAAACAAAGATTATATGAAATGCACATATTCTTCAATATCATATTCCATTCTAGAGGCTCGCACATGCACATGGTATGACATTATTAAAGATCAAAGATAAAACTACTAATTATGAAAAGACATTGTAATCTTAACTAGAAACATAGGTTGATGAAAAATATAATAATTTTATAGAAATAAAATAAAATTCAATTAACTATGAGTGGAGAAAATTTTTATCCTAGAACAATGTGATAGGTAGTTTTAAATCTTGCACGTTCACATAAATCTCATCAATTTCGTATAATAAAATAATAGAACAAACAATGCAATATAAACTATAAACTTATTAAAAGAGATGAGAATGATAATTGAAAATGTGATAGATAAGGAATACTCAACTATTTTAATAATTATTATTGACTTCTCCCTTTGGGTCAAATGATATGTTATGACTAGTGTTATAGTCTAGATCTAATATTGAAATGCTATACATATGGAAAATAAAACCTAAGAAAGATGTTTGTGATATTTGAGATGAATACATGTGCATATAGTCTTGTCCACTTGATGTGGTTACATCCTTTAAATCTAATGATTTCAATGAAATTAAACATATGCTTAAATGTGTGTCAAAGACAAATGGGACCGTACTAAAAACATATTGGGAATTTATTATGTGTAGAAAAATCATGACAATTACTGACATTAAGCCGAATCTGTTTTCTAATATACATATAAATCAAAGACACACATGAAATATATGTAAATGCTTATGATAATGTTGTATCTATTAAAAGCATAATTGGTTCATTCTTCTTTTCAATCTAATTCATAATTACCAATGACTTTTGAACTTGTCATTGAACACAAAATCTTAAATGCTAGATCTATATTGGTTTAGCATAAATAGTGATGGGAAACAATTAGCCTTTAATATTGACATTTTTGGGAGCAACAAAATTAGAATATGAAAATATAGGATGAAGTTGTTGAATAGTTCACCAAATGATGTAATTTAAAAAGAATATATATCCTAAATAATTGAATGGGTCATTTTTACAATTGAAATAATAATATTCAAAATGAGTACTATGGTGGACTTATAACATAGACTTGTTATCATTCATTATTTTGTACTTATTTGTTCATGTAATTGACAAGATGAATTGATTTTATGAGAACTAGATTAGAGTAGGACATATACATACATATATATAAGAAAACATCAACTTATTTATATTGAATGACACATCAATTGACATGAAAAAATAACTATCAACAACAAAAACTATCATCATCAATTAGTGAACATATGACCAATGTACATAGCTTATTTATTTAACAAAAGTGGACGAATACAATGTTGTTTATGAAACCAAAATTATATCAATGCACTTGTGCATTGTTGCACATAAATAATTCATGTGCATGTATGTTCTTCTAGGGGTCCTACAAAAAAATAATGAATGCTCAAATGTCATTAAAAATATATATTTAAAAGTAAAGTTCAATTTATGCTACAAAAAGTTAAATGTATTTTATTCAGTCTAATGTACTCACCAAGTTGTATCTATGTCATCTATGTTGTTAAGTTGTACTTGACATATCAATACCAAAATTTTATTTTACCTATGTATATAACAACAATATGTATGTTAAAGGGACAAAGACAAAAATTTATCATAATTAAATTGAATTCTAGGACCTCATCTTGTATTACCGTATAACAACAATCAAATAATTGCACTCACCTAGTATTACAACTTTGATTAGCCAAAAGTTGTAAAATGCACAAGTTCAGTGTCATCCTTGTTACATAAAGTTGTACTTTAAATGTGAACACCAAATTAATTAGCTACATATAAGAATAAAGAAGATGTATATACATATAGAAATTTACATATAAAAAGTTCACACAATCAACAGAAACTTACATGCATAAATTTGATTCAACCTAGTGTACCATCTGCATCCTCTCTCTTCTTCAATGCATCTATGATTGCCTCATGCTCTTCCATTGAAAGTGTCCATAATACCTTATTAGTAGGTCTCCCTTTGTATCTTTCTAATTTGATGCTTGTTGCCACCACCAAATGAGAATAGTGTATAATCTTCTTTTCTGATTGCTAGTCTTCATAAGATGGTAAGTCATTCCTTCTTGTTAGGTATTTGCGTAACCATGTGCCAACTACCACAACGAACCCAATTGGATACTGAAAACCATTATCATCTACTTGATGACATATCCACTTTTTCTTAGCCAATACTCAATCTGCTCATCATTATCCTCAAGTGCAACAACACCATACACATGTCCTGGAAAACAAAATTAAGTACATGTAGAAATAAAACTTGTTATAATTTATATTTAAAATACAATCATAAATTATATGACAATACATAAACAATATAATTTAAAGTTATAAACAAGAAATTGAATTAAAGTACGAGGTTGTATGAGGTCTGAAACATGATCATAATCTTTTGATTGCAAATGCATGATCTAGGTCTTCATTTCTTCTAACATCTTGATATTGTGTCTCACTAGCTGTTAAGGATTTTTGTTGCCATTCTTAAACCCATTATGTATTCTCGCATTCTTCCCATTCACCCGCAACACAAAATTGACAAAAATATTCAAGCTCCCTAGTCCATATAGTCCAAGTGTTAGAATTAGAACTCTTAAATGAATGCCATCTAG
The DNA here is from genome assembly GCF_030272615.1 of Cryptomeria japonica. Lineage (NCBI taxonomy): Eukaryota > Viridiplantae > Streptophyta > Pinopsida > Cupressales > Cupressaceae > Cryptomeria > Cryptomeria japonica. The sequence goes on from NC_081412.1 coordinate 157,462,177, forward strand.
CTGAACCATTGATTGTATCACAATCATATCTTGGAAGGATATTCTCCTCTTCAACTAGCTAGAAGAAATGTTTGATTGTAGAGTTCTGACTTGATCCTGTGGAAAAAGTTACACTACACAAATCCATAATTTTACTTGCATTTTTAAATTTAGCTTTTTCCTTGAATTTGAGTTGCTCTCTGCAAAGGCCTCTCTTAACACATGCACAGACAACATCATGTTCTCATGTCTCGTGTCTAGCCTCAAAAAAATTCCACATGTGTTTGATATTAGTTTGCTTGTATATCCTACTCAACTAATAAAACATTCTAGCATTCTTGAATTTCCCTATGCAATTATCTGACCATATTAGATGTTGTGTCATCTGAATTTCTCTCTCCCTCAAATTCGCATAAAAGGTCTTGAAGCAATACTAGACAAACTCTGATGAGTGTAATTTATTATCACTCATATACAAAAGGCACTCTATCAAAATTTTATGATCCTCTTCTGTACTAATCAGGTGCATGCCTATAGACAATATGAATAAAAATTGCTACTTGCACTAAATTGTAATATTGTGATTGGACCTCATCTTGTGGTGCAAGCATCTAGTTCTTTGCAAAGTCAACGACTGAAAGTATACTACCAATAGGAAATGTATTCTTACATATTTAAAGTTGACCATCGAGCCATCGAGCATTTTGAGAGTGTTTAACATATTTAGGTATGATCTTACTCTTAAATTCATTCATAAATGCATGAACACTAACTTTTTCAGTAATTAGATCGCACCATCTTCCAACCTTTCCATCCTTAAATGGATACTCAACAGTTTTAAATATTTTTACATCAACTAATTGTTGTCCAAAATCAATTGAAAGATTTTCATGCAAACATTCAACCAACAATGCAAGATTGCCATATATATCACATACACCAAAAACACATGCATTGAAAAGAAAATACTGCTCATTAGGTGGGTTGCAAAACAAACTTGATATAAACTCCTTTATAGTTTTAGGTGGTATATTTATACCACATTCTTGAGCCATTCCATTACTATGCATGGTAACATGCATATATCGAAATACATCATAATGGTAACGAAATTGAACATGAGTTTTGCAACAACATGTGACTCTTTCCTTGTTAATCCGAACATACCAAGGTTTACACTTTTGAAAAGACCTTTGACTAATGCTAATAGTTAACACCTTATCATCCAATTTTTTTTTGTACAATTCAGTTTGAGTCATGTCCAAAAGGTGTTTTGGATGTGGAACACAAATTTTTGATCCAAGTCTTAATTTAAGAACATCTCTAGCATTAGGTGATACTCTCATATTATCATGCCAAAATTTTTTGATCAAAGTTTTTACTTCACCAGTAAGTTTCATATCAGACCTTGGTAGTCTACTACTAAAATTCCATAAATTGTTTGCCGGATCACTTTTAAAGTTAACTCTCCTCTTTATAGCTCTTGACAAAGTTTTACGATTAATATTAAGGTATCCACTTATGTTAGTCATCATTCTTTTATCATAAATTGTTTTTCTTACTAAAGCTATTGTTATTTATCATTGTGCCACATTCCTATCTTTAGAATGACTTTTCTTTCCAATTGTATCAAAGGCTAGCAACTTGTTTTAAAGACTCATCCTTCTTCTTGGGTTTGACATAAAAGCCTAACTTCTTCATCAGTTTTCGCATTTTAGTCATTTTAATTAGTTGTGTGTGCGGGAAATGAGGGTGATAGAAATGTAAAAGTCTGATTCAAAAGGCCCACAAACCAATGAGACTCTTGGTGGAAGTTATAGGAACTATATTGAAATAGCTCAACTTCCCAAGGGGTGTGTAATGCCCCGCCAGGAACCCTAAAGGATCGCAACACAACAAGGCAACTAAAAGGCGCAATAATTTTTTTAAAGATTAAAGGAAATAATCATAACTTACACAATAATAACATAAGCGGAAGACTAACATTACATCCTAAAGGGTTACCAACGAAGATTACTTCAAATTAAAACCACATCACAATATTAATCCAATCATCCATTTAAATTAAGGAAAGCCAATAACGATTAAATAATTCATATTCATAAATTGATCTCCAAAAGATAGGCTTAAAGAATTACAACATACATACTTCCAAAGATTCATTTATACATAATAGGAAAGATAATTGAAACAATATACATCCCATGACTTAAATTACAATATTCCATAAATTACATGGCTTCCATAGAACAATAAAAAAACAAAGGTTACAAGTTGTTGATACAATGACCACACGGGCCTCAAGGTACAAAATCAAGAACATAAGTGCTACATGAAGCAAGAACCAAGATGCACCGGTGAAGCCAATCCTCGCGTGAAGGTAGGAACAAGATATCCGATGGGAAGTTGCACTACCACCCGACCATGTGATCCCATAGTGGAACCACCCCACCGTGCTAGGAGATAGCAGATGACCCTCAAGCAAGCAAGGAAAGTACAACAGTACATATGACTCCACAGTACACAAGTGACTCGACTCACAAAACACTAGCGACCCTAGAGAGAGAGTGTCATCACATGGCTTAACATGGTTACCCTAGGTAGGTCTCCATAGGTCCCGGCCCCCATCATGGGTTATCCTGGTAACCTCTCCCGAACCCCCGGCTCCATCTAAGCATCATGCGGACCCTACCATCCTTTCGTGAGGACAAGGTGGTAGGTTTGCCATTCCAGGCCTTCCCAAACACCTTGAGCCTATACAAGCACTCAACCGTGTACGGGGTACATTATCTTAATTAAATTAATAACTACCCACCCCCTAATCAAGTTATTAGGTTGTCACTTAATAGCTGACTTTCGAGGGGTTATCCTGCCATCCACTTTGGGTGCGGCCCCCACTCGAAAGCCACTCTCTCTACTAGGTCACTAACTGGATAAGACTATCTATGAGAACTCTATGGTGGACTAACAACCATAAATTATCCAGACATAACACAGGTGGAGGACTCACAGTCACAAACCCAGAGTTGACCATTAGGGACATAACACATAACAGCCCACTTCCTCAAGGTTTGAACATCGACACCTGACCAAGGGTAAACATCGACAACATAATGACAGTTTTAAACATAATGCGACGACATTAAAACAACTAGACTGCAATTATAAAAACACAAGATCCTACACAAGCAATCTTTCTTTGAGCAGTCAACATTTAAATCAAATTAAACAAATGTAAATATCGGCTAATATAAAATACTTCCAAATAACAACTATTTGTCGAATACAATCATCATACGATTATTTTTCAATACTTGGATAACAACACTAATATCAAATTTAACCTAAACTTTCCTTAATTCCAACATTAATACTAACCTCTAAATCGTTTAATTTATTTACACAATACCAGGCAAATATTCCTCATCACTAAATCAAAAAATTACCAATTAATCTTAACATCATTAGAAACTACAATTAACACATTATTATTATTTAATATTAAATAATAACATATTGTTATTATTGTTTAAATAACAATATATTATCACTTAACATCAAACACCAAATTAACACTTATTGAATTTATTTAAACCACGAACATAATATAATTCATTTTTTTTTTTAAAACTAAAAAAAAATATTAAAAAAAAACAATTTTTAAACCCCAACGTGGGGCCCCCAAGCACCCACGCAGCAAGCCTGCTGTTCCCAGACTGGGGAATGCAGCGCTTGCTGCATCCTCAGTCTGGGGAAAGCAGCGCTTGCTGCTAACCCCAAACTGGGGGAAATGCAGCGAGCTGCAAGGTAAAAAGGGGGGGTGCATGGCTGGGTCGAGCCCAGCTCCCCGCCACCGTCCCCAATGAATTGATTTCATAAATTAGTTAATTTTTTTGTTTTAAAAAAAACAATTTAAAACTCGTTTTTAAATAAAAACGACAGAGACCATAACAAAGACAAAAACTAAAAACAGAGACAGAGGTGAAAACCTCTGGTAAAACAAAACTAAAAATTAATTTCCCAGCCCCATCATTTTATCAAACATACAAACAAAAAGAAGAATGTAGAAGTCACTGGTAATGCCAAATTTTACCAGCAAACAAACAAAATCTTCTGAGACAAAACAGGGGCAATAAAATTTCATTCAAATCAGCCCAGTTTGCTCTAAAAATTTAATTAAATGGGAATAAACTTAATCCCCAAACTCCAATTGAATTTATCTGCTCCCAACAAGCATGAACAAGAAAATTTAACTCATGACCATCATTTTTAAACTGGAAATTACCAGGGAGAGGTATTTTATGAATGCTTGGCAAAATTTTGCCAGCATAACACTACTAAAACCCAACAAAATTTCCAATTACAAACAGCAAAATAAACTAAGAAATTTCTTGCACAAGCAAAGATGAAACAATATAAATTTAGTTAAGAAACTACATGGAGAAAGCTTAAGTTTGGAATTTTGATAACAAATTGATAGAATCCTTCTTCCACAAACCCATGACAACAAACACCCAACACCCAAAATTCACAATTCAAGATTTTAAACAAATAATAGAAAATGGGAAGAAAGCAAGGATTTTTTGTTGAAATAAGCAAGGATTCAACCAACCTCTATGATTTCCAAGCAGGAAAGGTATGCTTCAGCAGGAATCCCAGCTAGTTCAAACCCAAATCCACCCTTCAAGCAATTTTTCCAGAATTTCTTTCTCCTCCTCCAAAATAAGCATAACCCCCAAAATCTCCTCCAAAATAATTTAGTAAGACAATCTTTTAACCTAATTTTCTAGGTTGCAAAATTTCTATTTAAAAAAATATTAAAATCCCACAATTGACTTTCTTTTCTTTTCTTTTTTCTTTTTTTCATATTCCTCAAAACAAATAAATGAAAATTCCCTCTTTTTGAAAATTACATTTTTCATATATATCAATTAAATCAACTTTTCTACTAAATAGGAAAAACAATGAGTTAACTTTATTTGCATATATTAAAAACAATTAACTAATCTATTCTACTTCTTCCGTTGGATCTAAACACGATTACTTTTCCAGAATATGCAACTAAAAGTTAAAATCTAATAAACTAATCAATTAAGCTTGATTCAAGACATAAGGCATAATAAGAAATAAATCGCTCAAGCCGACAAATAATGACAACTTATACTTTAAATAAATAACCGAACCACTATGGCATGCAAATCGAGGAAAAGTAAAAAGACTCGAAATTCGAACAAAAGGGATGAACGACCGACTGATGGCACTCACAAATAAAGACTGAGGTAAGGACTAGGGTCAAAAGCTATCTCCTCCACTCCCATCGGACATATAAGGCATGCTCAGACCTGTGAAGCCAGGTGGAGACGATACCCCGTACCTACCCGGTACTTGTACCTGCAATATCCTGCATCACCGAAGCACACATACATGCATATAAATATAGAATACACGGCACACACACCGATGAAGGAGAATCGCGACGTTCCCTGTCTCATCGAAACGAGTGAAGGAAAATCGTCCCCTTGCATCCAATACAATCGCAAACACGCAACATATATATGACACATCGCCTAGATAAAGTAAGATGTCAGTACGAGCAATAATCCATGAAATACTAGAAATCACCAATACTGAAATACTGAAAATAACTCATGCATCCAATATCCAGATAAACATGAAGTAACATCAAATACGTCTGCAAAATGACGAGCAATAAAGTGTCAACTGAATAGTAAACTGCAACACAAAGACAGTCTAATAAGTCCGATCAAAACGGGGTACTACATTCTCCCCCACAAAACTAGGCTTACTCCTGGAAGCCTAAAACAGATAAGGATAGAGCTCTCTCATCTTTGCTGCATCCTCCCATGTCGCCGAGGTCTCATCATTTGGGTCCCATAGGACCCTTACCTGGTTGATGGTGCGTCCCTTGAGGGTCAAATCCTGACGCTGAAGAATGCGCACGGGCTCCATAGAAAGCTACCCGTCCTCGACCTGCAAAGCATTCCAATCAAGAACATGAGTCACATCTGGGTGATACGGTCGAAGAACTGAAACATGAAAGACATCGTGGATGCGGGATAGACTCGGTGGCAAGGCAAGACGGTAGGCAATAGGTCCTATCCTCTCAAGGATCTCAAACGGGCCAACAAAATGAGGCGCCAACTTAGAACCCTTTCCATAACGGATCGGACTCTTATGCGGACGCACTCTCAAGAATACACGGTCGCCAACAGAAAACTGACGATCTACCCTGTGAGCATCTGCATACTTCTTCTGCCTATCCTGTGCAGCTACCAAATGCTCACGAATCCGCTCTACCTGCTACTCCATCTCTCGAAGGATATCCGGGCCTATGAGCACCCTGTCCTCTAACCGATCCCAACTCAACGGAGTATGGCAAGGACGGCCATACAATGCCTGAAAGGGAGACATACCTATGGAGCTATGATAACCGTTGTTATAAGCAAAATCCACAAGATAAATATAATCCTCCCAACGCGACTGCTGGTCCATAACATACATGCGAAGCATGTCCTCTAAAACCTGATTCACACGCTCAATCTGATCATCCGTCTCTGGGTGATAAACTGAACTGAAGTTCAACTGAGTTCCCAAAGCATGCTGAAGTGAGGTCCATAATGCTGAGGTAAAGAATGGATCTCTATCAGAGATTATCCGCCTCAGAATCCCATGCAATCTCACCACATCTTCCAAGAATACACGAGCCACCACTGCTGCTGTATAGGAAGCTCAGATAGGAACAAAATGAGCAACCTTCGTCAACCTGTCAACAATGACCATGATGGCATCATGACGACGTGAAGAAACAGGCAACCCAACAATGAAATCCATGGAAATGATGTCCCATTTCCAATCCGGTACTAAATTAGGCTGTAAAAGCCCTGTTGGGTGTTGATGCTCTGCCTTCACTCGCTGACATTCCAAACACTTCGACACAAAATCGGCAATGTCACACTTCATACCAGCCCAATGATAAATCTGCCTAAGATCTGCATGCATCTTCTTGACACCTGGATGTGCCGAATAAGGTGCACGATGGGCCTCAGTCATGATCAAAGTGCGAAGACCCTCCAAAGGAGGTACGTAGATCCGACCAAGATGACGTAGAATGCCATCCGCCTCCAGACTATACCCAGTGAATCTACCCTCTAAGGGCCTTCCGGACTCCAACACGGCTCTAACATCCTGATACCAAGAGTCCTGAGGAAGAACTCCAAGAATTCTCTGTCTCAAGTCCACTCCAACGGACAATGCTGAAACTTCATGCCGCCTACGACTCAAGGCATCAGCCACTACATTCTCCTTCCCCTGAATATATCGAACCTCAAAATCATACTCGCAGAGGAATTCCATCCACCTTCGCTGTCGAGCATTCAAGTTCGGCTGCGTGAAGATATATTGCAAACTGCGGTGATCACTATGCAGCTCAAACCGACGCCCTAACAGAAAGTGACGCCACCTAACCAATGCATGCACTACAGCTGCCAACTCCAAATCATGAACTGGATAGTTCAACTCGTGGTCCTTGAGTTTGCGAGACTCATAGGCAACCACACGTCCATCCTGCATAAGCACCACACCTATACCTTCTAAAGAGGCATCTGTGCATACCATAAACTCTCTGGATGGATCAGGGACTGCCAAAATCGGAGCACTGACAAGGAGTTCCTTCAAGGCATGAAACGCTGACTCACACTGCTCTGACCAAACAAACTTCTTCCCTTTCCTCTGAAGAGAAGTAATCGGGTGACCTATATGGGAAAAATCCTTAACAAAGCGTCGGTAATATCCAGCCAAACCTATAAAGCTCCGAACCTCTGAAACATTGGTCGGCGCTGGCCAATCCACTATGGCTTGGATCTTTGAAGGATCCATAGATACACCCTCTCCTGAAACCACATGACCAAGATATTTCACCTCAGTCTGGAAGAAATCACACTTCGCCAAATTGGCATAAAGCTGATTCTCCCTCAAACACTGCAAAACTAGACGCAGGTGACCCTCATGCTCTTCCATAGATCTGGAATAAATCAATATATCATCCAAGAACACAAGGACAAAATGATCCAGGTATGCACAGAAAAACCCATTCATGAGGCACATGAAAACTGAAGGTGCGTTTGTCAACCCAAATGGTAATACTGTGAACTCATAGTGACCATAATGAGTGCGAAACGCTGTCTTATGAATGTCTGCATCATGAATGCGCAACTGATGGTACCCAGATTTCAGATCAATCTTAGAGAACACCATGGCTCCCTTCACCTGATCGAAAAGATCGTCAATACGAGGCAATGGATATCGATTCCGGATGGTTACCTTATTCAGCTGTCGGTAATCAATGCATAACTGAAGAGAACCATCTTTCTTCTTTACGAAGATAACAGGCGCACCCCAAGGAGAGACACTAGGACGAATGAATCCCTTGGTCAACAATTCCTCCACCTGCAACTTCAACTCACTCAACTCCTAAGTAGTTATCCGATATGGAGCTCTCGAAATAGGTTCTGCACCAGGAACCAAATCAATGCGGAAATCTATGTCTCGCTTCGGAGGCATACCAGGAATCTCCAAAGGAAACACATCAGCAAACTCTCGAAGAATAGGGTGACCATCAAGAGCGATTTCTCGACTCTCTCCCTCATCCATATCCTCAAGAGTTACTGCAAAAAGCTGACATCCTCTACGCATACACCGCTTAAGTTGCATAGCGGAAATCATACGTAAGGATATCGATCTCTGAACTCCAACGATCCCCACTTTCCTGCCATGGTCATCTAAACACTCTACTATCTTCTGACGACAGTCCACATGAGCACTGTGAGATGATAACCAATCCATCCCCAACACTACTCCATAGGATCCCAAAGGAATGACACGAAGGTCAACAGAAGTCACAAAGGGACCTAGATCCAACTCACAACTAGGAACAAAGGCATCTATGACCACGCGCACCCCGGTAGCCAACTCTACCTACCACCTATCCACCTGCTTAGCAGACGTGAGTCCACACCGCTCCACAATGGATGAAGAAATAAAAGAATCTGATGCACCGGAGTCAAAAAGCACTGAGATAGGGATACCACACAACACACCTGCGGCCTCAATAACTGTCCCTTGATGCTCAGCTTGGTGGTTATCAACCGCTGCAAACACTCTGTGGGACCTACCAGCATCCCCTACTGTAGGCTCTGATGCAACTGGCCCCTGATTCCCTGTCTGGTGGATACGCTGAGGACACTGCATGGCTATATGACCATACTGCCCACAAGAGTAGCAAGCTCCTCTACCTGGTCCTCTACCTCCAGTCGGCCCACTGGACTGCTGAAAGCTTCCCCTACTAGGGGCCTGAGATGCACTCTGAGAACACTGTCCTGGAAAACCCTGTTTGCTCCTCCGCCAGTTCCTGTTTCTTCTATGAGGAGGGTTGCCACCTTGCTGGCCCTGAGACTGTTTCAGTTTCTACTGCTGCAGTTGCTGTTGCGGCTGCTGCTGCTGCTGCTGTCCACCCTTAGCGGGTGCCTGAGGAGTCCTGAATGGTGCCGCTGACTGGGACTGATTCCCACGAGCTCTGTTCCCACTGGAAGGAACACTCCCTATCTGAACTCCTGCCTGTCCACCATGCGCATGGATGAGGTTCTGCTCAACCAATTTGGCTTTCGCCACCGCTCCCTCCACTAAAACTGGCTCAAAAACTCTAACCCCTCCACTAATGCAGTCGTTAAGACCTCTCAAGAAATGTTGTACGAGCATAGTCTCATCGTTGCCAATCCCGGCATACTGCTTCAGCTCATAGAATCTATGCTCGAACTGGTCAACTGACATACCAAACTGCCGCAATGAATAGAACTCATCTGCCCGAGTCTGTCTCCACTGCGGTGAGAGAAACCGTGCTCTGAACCTCTCTAAGAAGATCTCCCAAGAAACAGTATTGATATTCAGACCAATCTTCTCCTCCTCTAACTTCCACCATATAGAAGCAAAATCATCGAGACGCATGATCGCACATCTCGCTCGGGTGTTGCTACTGTATGGGAACATAGCAAAACACCTATCCAAACTAATCAACCAAGTCTCTGCCTCGAGACCTGTGCCTCGACCATCAAAGAAAGGAGGGTTGGTCCTCAAAAGATCCTTGATGTGACTCGAGGGAGCTGAATCATGACCAATAGGAACCTCTCTCCTCCTAGGAGACCTCTCTCTCTCTCTCTCCTTTGAAACATGCTGATACGACTCCCCAACCTGAGCATGGATGGGCTGCTCACCTTCACGCCTGGGGCCTAGCCTAGCTAGAACTTCCTGAAACATCTGCCTCAGCTCTTCCCTTTCGGGAACCTGCTCTTCTACATGCTGTAATTCCTGATGCACTGACTGATCCTGCTCCACACTCACATGAGCGGGAGGTGGTGAACGACTATGGCGGTCTGAACCTCGGCCCCGCCTCCCACCTCTACCTCTATTGCGGCCACCAACACGGCCAACTCCCCTAGATTTCCTAACCATGACCAAAACTGCAAAAGAGAAAACGGTTTAGATCAATGACAAGGATACAGCAAGGGAAATCCAAACACTAAGATCTACACACAAGGTCAAACTGAATGGGCTCACTACAATCCTAGAGTACCCAATGTTGAAACATGGGCTCTAATACCAAATGTAATGCCCCGCCAGGAACCCTAAAGGATCACAACACAACAAGGCAACTAAAAGGCGCATTAATTTTTTTAAAGATTAAAGGAAATAATCATAACTTACACAATAATAACATAAGCGGAAGACTAACATTACATCCTAAAGGGTTACCAACGAAGATTACTTCAAATTAAAACCATATCACAATATTAATCCAATCATCCATTTAAATTAAGGAAAGCCAATAACGATTAAATAATTCATATTCATAAATTGATCTCCAAAAGATAGGCTTAAAGAATTACAACATACATACTTCCAAAGATTCATTTATACATAATAGGAAAGATAATTGAAACAATATACATCCCATGACTTAAATTACAATATTCCATAAATTACATGGCTTCCATAGAACAATAAAAAAACAAAGGTTACAAGTTGTTGATACAATGACCACACGGGCCTCAAGGTACAAAATCAAGAACATAAGTGCTAAATGAAGCAAGAACCAAGATGCACCGGCGAAGCCAATCCTTGCGTGAAGGTAGGAACAAGATATCCGATGGGAAGTGGCACTACCACCCGACCATGTGATCCCATAGTGGAACCACCCCACCGTGCTAGGAGATAGCAGATGACCCTCAAGCAAGCAAGAAAAGTACAACAGTACATATGACTCCGCAGTACACAAGTGACTCGACTCACAAAACACTAGCGACCCTAGAGAGAGAGTGTCATCACATGGCTTAACATGGCTACCCTAGGTAGGTCTCCATAGGTCCTGGCCCCCATCATGGGTTATCCTGGTAACCTCTCCCAAACCCCCGACTCCATCTAAGCATCATGCGGACCCTACCATCCTTTCGTGAGGACAAGGTGGTAGGTTTGCCATTCCAGGCCTTCCCAAACACCTTGAGCCTATACAAGCACTCAACCGTGTACGGGGTACATTATCTTAATTAAATTAATAACTACCCACCCCCTAATCAAGTTATTAGGTTGTCACTTAATAGCTGACTTTCGAGGGGTTATCCTGCCATCCACTTTGGGTGCGGCCCCCGCTCAAAAGCCACTCTCTCTACTAGGTCACTAACTGGATAAGACTATCTATGAGAACTCTATGGTGGACTAACAACCATAAATTATCCAGACATAACACAGGTGGAGGACTCATAGTCACAAACCCAGAGTTGACCATTAGGGACATAACACATAACAGCCCACTTCCTCAAGGTTTGAACATCGACACCTGACCAAGGGTAAACATCGACAACATAATGACAATTTTAAACATAATGCGAAGACATTAAAACAACTAGACTGCAATTATAAAAACACAAGATCCTACACAAGCAATCTTTCTTTGAGCAGTCAACATTTAAATCAAATTAAACAAATGTAAATATCGGCTAATATAAAATACTTCCAAATAACAACTATTTGTCGAATACAATCATCATACGATTATTTTTCAATACTTGGATAACAACACTAATATCAAATTTAACCTAAACTTTCCTTAATTCCAACATTAATACTAACCTCTAAATCGTTTAATTTATTTACACAATACCAGGCAAATATTCCTCATCACTAAATCAAAAAATTACCAATTAATCTTAACATCATTATAAACTACAATTAACACATTATTATTATTTAATATTAAATAATAACATATTGTTATTATTGTTTAAATAACAATATATTATCACTTAACATTAAACACCAAATTAACACTTATTGAATTTATTTAAACCACTAACATAATATAATATTATTTTCATTTTTTTTTTTAAAACTAAAAAAAAATATTAAAAAAAAATAGTTTTTAAACCCCAACGTGGGGCCCCCAAGCACCCATGCAGCAAGCCTGCTGTTCCCAGACTGGGGAATGCAGCGCTTGCTGCATCCTCAGTCTGGGGAAAGCAGCGCTTGCTGCTAACCCCAAACTGGGGGAAATGTAGCGAGCTGCAAGGTAAAAAGGGGGGGTGCGTGGCTGGGTCGAGCCCAGCTCCCCGCCACCGCCCCCAATGAATTGATTTCATAAATTAGTTAATTTTTTTGTTTTAAAAAAAACAATTTAAAACTCGTTTTTAAATAAAAACGACAGAGACCATAACAAAGACAAAAACTAAAAACAGAGACAGAGGTGAAAACCTCTGGTAAAACAAAACTAAAAATTAATTTTCCAGCCCCATCATTTTATCAAACATACAAACAAAAAGAAGAATGTAGAAGTCACTGGTAATGCCAAATTTTACCAGCAAACAAACAAAATCTTCTGAGACAAAACAGGGGCAATAAAATTTCATTCAAATCAGCCCAGTTTGCTCTAAAAATTTAATTAAATGGGAATAAACTTAATCCCCAAACTCCAATTGAATTTATCTGCTCCCAACAAGCATGAACAAGAAAATTTAACTCATGACCATCATTTTTAAACTGGAAATTACCAGGGAGAGGTATTTTATGAATGCTTGGCAAAATTTTGCCAGCATAACACTACTAAAACCCAACAAAATTTCTAATTACAAACAACAAAATAAACTAAGAAATTTCTTGCACAAGCAAAGATGAAACAATATAAATTTAGTTAAGAAACTACATGGAGAAAGCTTAAGTTTGGAATTTTGATAACAAATTGATAGAATCCTTCTTCCACAAACCCATGACAACAAACACCCAACACCCAAAATTCACAATTCAAGATTTTAAACAAATAACAGAAAATGGGAAGAAAGATAGGATTTTTTGTTGAAATAAGCAAGGATTCAACCAACCTCTATGATTTCCAAGCAGGAAAGGTATGCTTCAGCAGGAATCCCAGCTAGTTCAAACCCAAATCCACCCTTCAAGCAATTTTTCCAGAATTTCTTTCTCCTCCTCCAAAATAAGCATAACCCCCAAAATCTCCTCCAAAATAATTTAGTAAGACAATCTTTTAACCTAATTTTCTAGGTTGCAAAATTTCTATTTAAAAAAATATTAAAATCCCACAATTGACTTTCTTTTCTTTTCTTTTTTCTTTTTTTCATATTCCTCAAAACAAATAAATGAAAATTCCCTCTTTTTGAAAATTACATTTTTCATATATATCAATTAAATCAACTTTTCTACTAAATAGGAAAAACAATGAGTTAACTTTATTTGCATATATTAAAAACAATTAACTAATCTATTCTACTTCTTCCGTTGGATCTAAACACGATTACTTTTCCAGAATACGCAACTAAAAGTTAAAATCTAATAAACTAATCAATTAAGCTTGATTCAAGACATAAGGCATAATAAGAAATAAATCGCTCAAGCCGACAAATAATGACAACTTATACTTTAAATAAATAACCAAACCACTATGGCACGCAAATCGAGAAAAAGTAAAAAGACTCGAAATTCAAACAAAAGGGATGAACGACCGACTGACGGCACTCACAAATAAAGACTGAGGTAAGGACTAGGGTCAAAATCTATCTCCTCCACTCCCATCAGACATATAAGGCACGCTCAGACCTGTGAAGCCAGGTGGAGACGATACCCCGTACCTACTCGGTACTTGTACCTGCAATATCCTGCATCACCGAAGCACACATACATGCATATAAATATAGAATACACAGCACACACACCGATGAAGGAGAATCACGACGTTCCCTGTCTCATCGAAATGAGTGAAGGAAAATTGTCCCCTTGCATCCAATACAATAGCAAACACGCAACATATATATGACACATCGCCTAGATAAAGTAAGATGTCAGTACGAGCAATAATCCATGAAATACTAGAAATCACCAATACTGAAATACTGAAAATAACTCATGCATCCAATATCCAGATAAACATGAAGTAACATCAAATACGTCTGCAAAATGACGAGCAATAAAGTGTCAACTGAATAGTAAACTGCAACACAAAGACAGTCTAATAAGTCCGATCAAAACGGGGTACTACAGGGTGTCCCATTGTTCTCTATCTCACAGGATCCCCGAAGTCAATGCCTTTGCTCTCAGATCACTGAGAAAAGTGACTTAGGAATGACAACTCCAAGAATGAGTGATTTTTGATTATTATGCATCAATGCATTCCTAGATATGTATGCTATTGAATCTATGATGATTTTAGATAGCATAAAGATGATGATAAGATTAGCTAATTATCCTAGCAATGATATACTAGTCTAACATGGACATTCTATGATATTAAAAATATTTCTAAATACTTATTAAGATGGTTTATCAAAGAGAGGCTAAAATGCTTAGTTAATTAGAGTATAAGTTTGATGCAAGAAACTTCTATATCACTAGAAAAATGACTATAAGTTTGATACACAAAGACTTCTATATCAAAATGAGAGAATGAGAGCTCTATTTATAGGAAAAATAGGGCAATGGATGGTTGAGATTGAATAATCTTTACAAGGGCTAGGATTGAAAGTTAATCAATCCATGTTCACAATTCTCACCAATTATAGGGTGACAATTATCAACAAGAGGTTGCTTGATAGGAAATGAAAGAAGCATTAAATGATTGAGAAGGCATGACAGTTACCCTAGGAGGTAAGGGTTAAGATTAGGCTACGGTTATCCAATGGATAACCCTTTTACCCAAGAGGTAAACTCTTGTGTAAGGGTTAAAGAAATAACCAAGGTTAAAGCCATGAATGCTTGATGAGACCCTTGGGTTAGATGAGGTTTGAGTTAGAGAGAAAGTCTCTAATCATGCAAGAAGGTTGAGTTAACCATTAATGGTTATGTAAGAGCCTTAAATGGTTTGGAAGACTTTGAGGGTTAACTTGTTGAGGACATAAAGCCTTTAATGGTTTTCAAAGACTTTGGAGACTTTGAGAAGTGACTTCTCTTTGCTTAGGATTGTGACAATTTTTAGGAGATGGATTAGGCTAATTTGGAAGTGATTAGAAGAATCTATAAGGTTTTTAGGAGACAAGTGGGATATGTAGGAAAATGCAAGTGGAGGGAAAAAGGATTTTAATTAAAATAAAATTACTTTATTTCAATCAAATAGATGCAAATTGCATAAATACAAGTGGGGGATTTAAATAAATAAATTAGATTTATTTATTTGAAAGGATCCATTTAATTAAATGTAAATTTAATTAAAAAGTGAGAAAGGGGAATTAATTAAATAAAGTGATTTATTTAATTAAAGGTTAGAAAAGGCCTAGGTGAACTTAATTAAATAAATTGAGTAATTTATTTAATCAAATAGATGAATATAAATAAATTAATTAAATAAAATTTAATTAATAAGGGGAATGGGGTTTAAAATGAATATTAAATATTCACTTAGGAAAGTGGTCAGATTTATACGTCTACGAGTTGTAACATTAATTGATATTGAAACCCAAATTTCTTATTATAAAAAAATTGTCAAAACAATCTATTTGCATGTGTCCTAATTTGTCTCCATGAAACCAATCCAGGAAGATTGTCTAGCACATTACTTTTAATTTGAAAATATTCATTTATTTCATTATCATTCAAACATGTTTATTTTTCAATTGGTGTTTCTATGTCTACATCCACATTATTGATTTCAATTGTCGGCTGATTTTCAATTTCAATTGGGGTTTCAATTTCGGTTTCAATTTTATTTTCAATTTGAGTTTTACTTTCATTTGGGGTTTTATTTTCAAATGGGGTTTGATTCAATGAGTAACTTGCTTCTACTAAATCACCAATTTGTTCATGACAATAAACACAGGGCCGTGAAGACATACATGTATCCAATAATGGATTAGAAGATGCACCTAAATTTGGTTCTATTGTGTTTCCTTCTTCAACATTTATGGTGTCCTTGATGTTCTCCGCTTCTGAAATGATTGTTGAACTTGAAGCTCCAACATTGTTCAATTGTTTAATTCTTTCTCTTCTTTCTCGTTGACGTTTTACCTCCTCTCTATTTTATGCAATGTCTTCAGTTGTCAAAACCTCCTTTGTCTCTTTCTACGTTGATTTGATCCCATGGCTGCACCAAAATTCAAATTCGAATGGATCTCCTTGTCAAATCGATAACAAGACAAGAAAAGAGAATTATTTAAATAAATATTCTCTCTACAGATCAAACCTATTGGATAATGATTGAATAATCATTCAATCATTGAAATTTGTCTTTGTGGGCCAGTTTTTTACCCAACGGATCTTTTAAGAAATGGGCACCTATTATTTGAATGAAACGGGTGCTCGTTTTTAAATCGAGTACACGTTTTTGAAAATTGGGCGCCCATTTTTTGAATTTCAAATAACGGGCACCCATTTCATAAAAGGTGGAGTGGGAAACAACCCTCTACCTTTGTTTTGGCTTTGGGTTAGGCTTGGCGGGACCAAGCCTATGCTTAGACCTCCAAAAAAATGGCTAAGGCAAAAGAATATCAAATTTCTGCCTTAGCCTAATTTTTTGAGGGCCTTCCTAATCGAATTTTTTGATGAAACAAAAACCCATTAGAGTTCTCAGTGTCTTGATTTCAAAAATGTAAATTTCATAGTGATAATATTATATTTATTATTTTTTCATTATTTATTAATCAAAAGTGGTACCTAAACCTAAAATACTGAGGTTCAGTAAAACTTTAATAATTATTTCAAATGTTTTTTAAGTTTTTAGAAAAATAAATTATATGACATCAATCTACATACAATTCCTTTTAAGATTAAAAAAACCAAATTTAAAAAATATGAAATTTTCATCAAATTATGGTGGCTGTAGACGAGATGTTTTGAAAATGTACTTTATTGTCAATTAAAAATTAATTAAAAAATATATTCAATAAAAAAATAAGCAAAAATATTCTCATCAAATTTGGTATCTTAGGTATCGTTTCCGAGAAGGATTTGGAAAAATTCATTTATTTGCATAAAAAAATGGTGGCAGTACACGTGTGGTATGGTCCTGAAACAACCATTTTGAAAAAGTGGTTTTTAAACATGGCTAATAAAAAGATATTTCTACCATGTGGGTATTGAAATAAAGTACATATTTAAAAAGTAGACTCCGAGCACTACATTTTCTATAACTGAAGTTTTTTTAGATTCAATCTCTAAGTGCCTCAAATTTTGACATCAATTGACAAAAAAATTGAAAAACAGAGAAAAAATTCCACTTTTTGCCCAAAAGTGGGACTCAATTTCTTGCAGCCACCCAAGAATTATTAAAGTTGAAGTTAGAAGAAAAAATTAGTGAAAGTAGTGCATTATTGGATAAAATATTGACCATGCAAAAATATCATAAGGAGAAAGAAGGATTAGGCTTTTCTAGTGAATGCTCAAATACAAATCACAAAGGCAAAGACAAGGAGAAGGTTGAAGCTAAGAAGAAATCTGAAGATTCAACCAAGGTCCCAAATCTAGGACTTGCTACAAATAGACCTTCGGTTCAGTAACCAAATGCTCAAAGATATCCATTATTCAATGGTTATTGTTTTTAGTGCAAATATTTTGGATATAAAGCTATAGAATGTAGGAGCAAAGTAAATCAAATTACTCAATGATTTAATTGTAAATATTTTGTACACAAGGCTAATAACTGCAGTAATCAAGTCATGAATAGAAATTATATTGTTTATGAATGGTGTAAATGGATCACTTATGAATAAACCCTTTCAAGGTTATTGTCACATATGCTATAGATTTGGTCATAGAGCTAATCAGTGTAGATCTATAACAACTCCAATGAATTCAAGACAGAGGAATATCAAGTGTTACAATTGCAACAAGTATGGACATTTTGATAACAAATGCAGGAACGTGAATGCGCTGGTAAAATCAAATTTACCTAAGAAGAAGAATGCTATTGTATGGAGAAATAAGGAAGTGATTGAGTTTTCTACACTTGAGTCTGGTATATGTGCTTCTTCCTTCAAAAGTTGATTTGGTAGCTTTGGCTTAGGGGGAGATTCAAAGAAAAATTTATTTGTCCCTCCATCATGAAGGAAATGCATGTGGTGGATTGTGCATGCTAGCATGGATCATGTTGGTTATGTTGGTGTTATGCATTATATGCTCTAGTAGATTGTGTATGTAGAAGTACAAAATTCAGCTGACATCATTATGACAAGACAATTTTTTATGGCAGAACTCTAGGCATATCAAATATATTAAACATATACTATTTAATATTATTTTTGCATCTCTCTGTTGAAGAGTTTGAAGAGAAAAAGGAAATCCAGAGTAGGGTTAGCGCAAAAAGGTATTTTTCTTTACATCTTTTTCTATGGATCCTAATAAGTTAGTTGTGAGAGAATCTCGCAGTAGAAATACTTGAAAATTGGAAAATGTACTTTTGGAAGAATATGCTCATGAGAAAATTAGAAAATTGGAAAGTTCCTTATCAAATGAAGATGAAGAGAAAATTAGAGAATTAGGGCACAAAGGTTTGGATATTTGGAGAAAGTTTCCATGGTTTGTAGATGAGGATTTGATCAAATTCCTTTTGAATCATATTGAGGATGGTCATATGATGCTAGACAAATGCTATCCAATTTTGAAGGAAGAAATATTAGCTATTTCTAGTCTTTGTGATGTTGGATCCTTTCCAGTGAAGACACCAGTTAAGAACAAAGAAGTCAAAACCCTGACTGGCATCATGGGTGATCAATGGGAATTGATAATTGATACAATCATCAATCATATTGTGAGGTATGTTGCTTATGGAGTTTATTACAAAATTTATTTTAGAAATAGAGAAGGATCAACTTTGGGGATAACAATATATATTGCACATCAAATGGTAAAAGAAAGAAAATATTTTAATTTGTGTAAGTTATTATGACACAATTAATATAAAATATTACCATCTCAAAAGATTAGGGATATCTTTTTCAATTTAGTTCTTTGGCCATGTACGCTTAATTCTTTATTTAACAAGATCTTTACAATTAAAATATAATGTTGTGTGGAAATAAAAAGTCTCTATTGGAAAGAAAATTTACAAGTATCTAAGTTTATTGCTAGACAAAGATCATGTATCCAAGAATCATTTCATGAACCTTTAGACGATGTGGTTCTCTGGTTCGGTTCCCAATATTATCAGTACTCCTGAGGAGAGTCCCTCCTCTAGTAGAAATAGTTTGAAGAGAAGGATTGATGTGTTATCTCTGGAACCAATGAAGCTAAAGAAAAGGGATGAAAACAAAGAGACAAGTTCTCTTGATGATCCAGAACCATCTATAGAAGCTAAGGGAAAGATCGCTTTAGTTGAGAAGAAAGAAGGTAGTATGGATGAAGATGACCCCTACAGAGCTCAAAACATTTTAAGTATACTTAAGGAAGCAGATGGTTTACAGAAGATTGGAGATTTGTGTCTTGTGCAAGCGTCATATGATCAGGATAAGATTGAGGAAGTTTTAGTTGATTATTTTCTCTAGAATATCATTACTCTAAATAATCTTACAAATATCTTTCCAGATGTTCTATTTGGTTTACTTGAAGACCGTTTGAAGCAATCTATTAAACAATCTATTGGAAGAGATGAAGTTTAGGAAGATATGGAGGAAAAGTGTGCATATGCTTAGAAGAGATTGTCTGAAAGCATTAAGGAAATGAAAGATTGTGTTGGAGAAGCAACCAAAGTATATACGTATATCTCTAGTGGCTTACAACTATTGAACATTTCAAAGCTAAGATTGATTCCATTGAATCCAACTTGAATTCCATTGGTAAATCATTTAACATTTTTAGTGATAGAGATGGTGCTCAGAGAAATAAGATAAATTCTTTGTAGTCTGACCTTATATTTTACTAGAGGTAGTGAGAAGATGTTGTGCATACCTTTTGGAAAGTGAAGGAGATAGTTGAGGCAAGGTTAGGAACATCTTCTTGGTATTCTTATTGAAGGAAAAAAATGTGTGCATAACCCTTCCATCTTGAGTTCCTTATTTGATGTTGTTGATTTGTTGGTGGAAAATGACAGTTTAGGTGTGAGTCTTAGTTTGGCTATGAATTCTTGGAAAACCTTTCTTTTGGAACTCAAAGAGAAGTATAAGAAAACTTTCTCGTAAAAGTGTATTTGAACTATCTTTTGTAGTGTAGTTTTTGTGGTACTATTTTTACTACCCTTTGTACTTGATGTCAAAGAGGGAGAAATATTGAGAATTAGGGAGAAATATTGAAAAATATGGAGAATTAAGGAAATATTATATAAGGGGGAGATATGACAAGGCTTTTATGTATAGCAAAAAAGTTGAGTATAAATGTTTCGCCATAAATGAAAAAGGGGGATATTGTTAGAAATACTTGATCAGTTGTCATTTATGTCAAACTTGGTGACCTGGATTTGTCCAAATGTTGTATATAGTGTACAGAGCATTGGAAGCTAGGTATGTATGTTGCTAATATACTTTCTGATAGTTTGTTGCTCCGAAAATATGTATTCTCTGTATGTGGATACGTTTCTCTTGATGTCTGAGTTTTGGTGTTTGGTTTCATGCTCTGGATGTACATTCTATAATGATAATGTAGTCTGGTTGTATTTAGTTGACTGATTCCAGGATTGCAGTGCTCTCCATATTTGTCTCATTGCAGATATTATAGCATAATTTTGATACGCTAGTAGTCATTACTTAAGATTATTGTATTCAAATTTCGGTGCTCCACAAGTTGTGCTCTAGAATTTGTTCTCCATAAATATATTCTATTGTGCAGCGTTTGACAATTCTATGAGCTCCATTTACCTTTGGTTCTTTATTTCTAATGATAATATTTTGATGATTTGTTGTTCATGTCTTTAACTTCTTTATGTTGAGCCAGGTCATGCTCTTTATGCTTCGAAAGTGTGGTCTTGTGGAATTTTGAGGATATATTCATTCTGGGTCAGGCCAACCCTGAATTTTTTTATTGTTGTTTTTCTTTGATGCTTGTAGCATGTGATTTGGCCATTGGAGTATCATTTGGGAAAGTGTCTTTGAGGTCAACTTGATGTATATTCTTATCAGTACATACATATATATACATATACATGTTATGTACTGAGCAGTGGCAAGAAGGTGATGAGCGATAAAGTGAGAGTGATGATATTTGTGGGTGAAGAAGAAAGGCAAATCTAGCGTGACATTGATTATGTGTGATTGGAGCAGGTAGATAGCGAATGGGTTGCAGAGTTTCTTAACTAGATCTACTGCAAGAAGTTATTGTGATTTCTAGCTTAACGAGAACTAACCCTATGTATATGTAAGTACATACTTATTTTTCTTGACAATGAACCTTTTGGTAGTAAGCCGTTGTAATCTGGGTAGTGAGACCTGCAAGCACTGAGTCCTCTAAAAATAAGCCTTTGTAATCCCATATAACTAGTTATGTTAGCTTGAGAGTTAACCCTCTCCATGGTTTTTCCACGTATAAAAAATTTGGTGTCTGTCTTATGGTTGTGTATGTCATGCATTTTATTTCTATTTCATATATCCTTTTATGCTAAGGTTAATTGAGATCAAATTAAATTTCCGAATTTCAAATATTTTAGTTTAGGTAATATTGATTCACCCCCTCTCTTAGTATTCTAGTCTATTCAACATCCTTCACATGAGGGGCACCTACTAAGGTTTAGAGAAATAAAAAATACTTCTATTACTCTTGCTAAAACTATTGATCCGAACTCCTGGGTAAGTGCACCAAGATGGTGAACAAAAAGGGGGGTATAAGTGGCCACTTTAATTTCCTGAAAATAGGTAAACCTGAACTTCAATGAGATATTCAAAGGTCACGCACTCAAAACTAGGAGTTGAGAAAAGAATAAGAATTGTAGTACTTTGAGTCTAATTTCTAAACTACTAAAGTTTTTTAAAATTGGATAATATTAAGAGGGTCAAACCTCTCTCGCATGAAAAACTGTTCTTGATTTTTTCTGAAAAATATAATATAGCTGTTTTCGTGCGCTGCACAAAATATATAATTAGATTTAGTATTTTGCAAAACCCTTTGGTAGGATGATAGGTAAGAGTGAGATCTAAAAGTTTTGTATTTTTTTGTAATTTTTCATTGAGTTTTTTTTTTTTTAATGATTTTTTGAAGTAACTGCATCCTGAAAATTTGGTACCTATTCGTGCGCTGGGCATAACTTGCATCAAAATAATCAAAAATGATTTTTTTAAAAATTGTATAGAATATAGTGTAGAACAATAATATGTAATTTATTTTGAATTTTTTCAATTAGATAATAAATTATTAAAAAAATGGTAGATGTATGTCTGTGAGGACTGTCAAGGCACTCGTAAAGAAAATTAAAGTTTACTATGCTAATGTTGTCTAAAAATAGAAAAATTTATATGGTCAGAAAGATGAGAAGACGTGTGAGATTATGGTGGTAATTTTAGAGATACCCACTTGATCATTTGTAAACTTGATGATGATGAAGTCGAGAAATCATGTTGGAAGATGAAAAAATGTGTAAAGAGACAGAAATGGAGGGAAAATGGGCTTCCAAGTCTTAGGGTCATTTTCCAACCCTCTTACCAAGCCAAAACCTGCACGGGTTCTGATGTGCAATATAACCCGCTCGGGTTTTGAAAAACAAAAAGTACCATTCATAGTTCTACATAACCCATACTACATAACCCGTACGGGTTACGTAGAACTAAAACCATCATTTTGAATTTCCCAAAACCCGTACGGGTTATGAAAAACCAAAAATATGGTTTTTCATAACCCGTACTGGTTATGAAAAACCAAAAATATGGTTTTTCAAAACCCGTACTGGTTATGAAATACCAAAATTATGGTTTTTCATAACCCGTACTGGTTATGAAAAATATCATTTTGAGTTTCACAAAACCTGTACGGGTTATGAAAAACCATTATTTTGATTTTCACAAAATACATATATAATATGTGTTTATGTATGTATATATCCATATCTATAGTTATATATATACATATATTTATATAGATATATGTATATATGTTTGTATACATGCATGTCTCTCTTATTTTCCTCTCTCTCGTCTTCCCTACCCCATCACCGTCTCTGTCTATTCTGAGACCTAATTATCCTTCTTGAGTTCTATCTCATCTCTCTCCCCCTCACACTTCTCTCTCTGCCAAGTCTCTCACCCTCCTCTCTCTCTCTCTCTTTCTCTCTCTCTCTCTCTCTCTATATATATATATATATCCTATCCTATTATCACCCTCTCCCCTTCTCTCTCTTTCTCTCCCCTAGCTCTCCCTCTCCCCCTAGCTCTCCCTCCCCCTCCCCCTCTTCTCTCTCTCTCTCTCTCTCTCTCTCTCTCTCTCTCTCTCTCTCTCTCTCTCCTCTCTCTCTCTCTCCTCTCTCCCTCTCTCCCAATCTCCTCTCTCTCTCCCCTTCTCTCTCCCTCCCCCTCTCCTTATCATATTCTCTCCCTCTCTTCTTATTCCCTATTCTCTATCTTACCCCCTCTCCCCCTACTCTCTCTCTAACTTCCTTTCTCACCCCCTCTCCTTATCCTATTCTCTCCCTCTATTCCTATCCCCTTGTCTCTCTCTCAATCCCATTCTCACCCTTTCTCCCTTCTCTTTCTTTCCCTATCTCTCTCACTCTCTTCCTATCCCCTTCTCTCTCTATCTCTAACACTCTCTCCCTCCCCCTCTCCTTATCCTATTCTATCCCTCTCTTCTTACCCCCTACTCTCTCTCCCCCCTCCCCATCTCCCTAGTCTCTCTCTCTCAATCCTATTCTCACCCTCTCTCCCTTCTCTTTCTTTCCCTATCTCTCTCCCTCTCTTCCTATCCCCTTCTCTCTTTGTCCCTAACTCTCCCTCCCTCCCCCTCTCCTCATCCTATTCTCTCTCTCTCTCTCTCTCTCTCTTTTCAATCCTATTCTCACCATCTCTCCTTTCTCTTTCTTTCCCTATCTCTCTCCCTCTCTTCCTATCCCCTTCTCTCTTTGTCTCAAACTCTCTCTCCCTCCCCCTCTCCTAATCCTATTCTAT